>NW_027202282.1:0-300394 GCF_024711535.1 Dipodomys merriami | reverse complement strand
CCTTCCTTCCTTCCTTCCTTCCTTTCTTCCTTCCTTCCTTCCTTCCTTCCTTCCTTCCTTCCTTCCTTCCTTCCTTCCTCTCCCCCTTCCTTCCTTCCTTCCTTCCTTCCTTCCTTCCTTCCTTCCTTCCTTCCTTCCTCCCTCCCTCCCTCCCTCCCTTCCTTCCTTCCTTCCTCCTTCCTTCCTTCCTTCCTTCCTTCCTTCCTTCCTTCCTTCCATCCTTCCTTCCTTCCTTCCTTCCTTCCTTCCTTTCTTCCTTCCTTCCTTCCTTCCTTCCTTCCTTCCTTCCTTCCTTCCTTCCTTTTCTTTCTTTCTCCCTCTTTTCCTTCCTTATCTTCCTTCCTTCCTTTCTTCCTTCCTTCCTTCCATCCTTCCTTCCTTCCTCTTTCTTTCTGTCTGTTGGTACTGGGGCTTGAACTCAGGGCCTTGAGCTCTCCAATTGTGGGTCTTGAACTCAGGGCCTGGGCGCTGTCCCTCAGCTCTTCAGCTCAAGGCGGGCGTTCTACCCCTTGAGCCACAGCGCCACGTCTGGTTTCCTGGTGGTTCATGGGAGATCAGAGTCTCATGGACTTTCCTGCCGGGGCTGGCTTTGAACCACGATCCTCCGATCTCAGCCTCCCGAGTCGCTGGGATGGCAGGCGTGCGCACCGACGCCTGGCTTAGCTGCAGTCTTTTGAAGGGCCGCTCTGGGCTTCGTGCCTGTCCTCCTGGGCACCCCCGGGACACCCCTGTCGCAGATACCCAGCTTTGAGAGCTGAGGCACCGCAGACAGACCACCTCCGCCCCGAGGGTGCGGCCACCGTGGGAAAGGGGAGGAGGTGGGGACGCAGGCCCGTCCTCCCTCCCCGCTGGCCCAGAGCTCACGGCCCTTTGCCCACAGCTGGCAGCTTGTTTCTGGGAGCAAGGCCAAGGGCATAGAAAAGAATCAAGGCTCCCAGCGGGAGAGGCCTGTGTGTGTGAGTGTGTGTGTGTGTGTGTGTGTGTGTGTGTGTGTGTGTGTGTGTGTGTGTGTGACGGGCTGAGGGAGTGAGGTGAGCAAGCGGGGGACAGAGAAACAGAAGCAGGGAGGAGGAAGATAGAGCGGGCAGGGGAGCTGGCCTGGGACCCCCTTCGAAAGTCTGGGCTCACACCTGACATCCCAGCTACTCAGGAGGCTGAGAGCTCAGGATCGTGGTTCAAAGCCAGCCTGGGCAGGAAAGTCTGTGGCTCTGATCTCCCATAAACCACCAGAAAACCGGAAGTGGTGCTGTGGCTCAAGGGGTAGAGCGCCAGCCTTGAACGGAAAAAAGCTCAAGGACAGCGCCCAGGCCCATTCTCTCTCTCCCTCCCCCCCTCTCCCTCCCCCCCTCTCCCTCCACCCCTCTTCCAAAGTACTGGGGTTTGAACTCAGCTACCTCTACTTTTGGCTTTTTGGTGGCTCATTAAAGACTTTCCTGCCTGGGCTGGCCTCACACTTTGATCCTCAGACCTCAGCCTCCTGAGTAGCTGGGATGACAGGCGAGATCCACCATGCTTGTCCAAGGGTGTGATTTGAGCCTGGGGGGGGTTTGTCACTCTGCTCTACACCTCTGGCTTTGGGGGCCCGTGGCTGGCAGCTGCTGAGGCCCAGGCCTGGGGGGCGGGGGCCCTCTCCTGCATTCACGGGTGCCCCCCCTCCCACCCCGTTTTGCAAGGCAGCAGCCACACTGTGTGCTTCAGAGACGTCTGGTGAAGGGGCTCCAGAGCGGGCTTCCGGGGGCGTCCCCTCCGGGGCGGGCCATGACCGAGACCCAGGGCCAAGAGGACAGCAAGAAGCCTGGAGGGACAGAGACGCCCGCTCAGCGGGTGAGCTGCACGGTGAGAGGACTCCGGACGGGCCTCAGGCCTGCCTGAGCCGGCGCACCCCACCTGCTGGCCGGGGGTCCTGGGGGCGGGGGGTGCTCCTCCCTGACCTGGACCAGGGCTGGGGACTGGGCACTTTCTTCCCTGTCTCAACTGCTCTACAACCCCTGCCCGGGAGCACTCGCTTTGCATGCATGAAGCTCTGGGTTCGATTCCTCAGCACCACATAAGCAGAAAAAGCCGGAAGTGGCGCTGTGGCTCAAGGGGTAGAGCGCTCACCTTGAGCCAAAGAAGCTCAGGGACAGCGCCCAGGCCCTGAGTTCAAGGCCCAGGACTGGCACCAAAGAAAAAAAAAGTATCACACAACATGCATGTACATTGCCATGTTACACACATGCACGCGTCTCTGCGCTCCACGCCTCTGGAAGGTGTGTGCACGTGTGAAATGCACTCCCCAGCTCGCCCTTCCCAAGGGCCTGGAGCCCACGCTTCCTGAGCTCCACCCACGGGTCCCCTCAGGGCACTGGGCTGTTCCAGCTCCGAGAAAATACACCCCCCAACCCAACAGCATGGGTAAATGGAATGGGGAACGATCTTCTCAGGCGTTCACAGGAGACCCCATTTGTGAGTGTGAGTGTGTGAGAGTGTGTGTGTGTGTGTGTGAGTGTGTGCGTGAGCGTGCAGTCCCGGGGCTTGCACTCAGGCCTGGCGCTGTCTCTGAGTCTCTTGCTCAAGGCTGATCGCCACCTGAGCCAGTTCCACCACGGCCCCACGAGTGGCTGTTTGTTCTTGGTGGTTAAGTGAAGAGTCTCACGGTCCCCCCCAGCTCCCCCCCAGCTCCCCCCCAGCTCCCCCCCAGCTCCCGCCCTCCTGAGTGGCTGGGACTGAGGCTGACAGTCTCATCAGTCACCTTGGAGAAAGCAAACGTGCTGACCCCGGGCCCGCTGACCCCTACCCCTATCCTCTGGGGGGCTCGCTGACCCCGCCCCTGTCCTCTGGGGGGCTCGCTGACCCCGCCCCTGTCCTCTGGGGGGCCTCGCTGACCCCGCCCCTGTCCTCGGGGGGGCCTCGCTGACCCCACCCCTGTCCTGGGGGGCCTCGCTGACCCCACCCCTGTCCTGGGGGGGGCCTCGCTGACCCCGCCCCTGTCCTGGGGGGCTCGCTGACCCCGCCCCTGTCCTGGGGGGCTCGCTGACCCCGCCCCTGTCCTGGGGGGCTCGCTGACCCCGCCCCTGTCCTGGGGGGCTCGCTGACCCCGCCCCTGTCCTCTGGGGGGCTCGCTGACCCCGCCCCTGTCCTCTGGGGGGCTCGCTGACCCCGCCCCTGTCCTGGGGGGCTCGCTGACCCCGCCCCCTCCTCAGTGACCGCCCGCACCCAGCCCTGTCCTGCGAGGCGCGGGTGGTGGGTGAGTGTGCGTCCGCATGGCTGGCGGGGCCGGAGCCCGGGCAGGGGGACCCCCGGATCCCCGGGCACCCCTTTTCCCACCCCATCAGCACCACCCGCGGCCTCTCCCCCCACGGGCTCCTGGATGGGGCGGGGCCTGGGAGGATGGGGCGGGGCCTGGAAGGAGGGGCGGGGCTGGGAGGATGGGGCGGGGCCTGGAAGGAGGGGCGGGGCTGGGAGGATGGGGCGGGGCCTGGAAGGAGGGGCGGGGCTGGGAGGATGGGGCGGGGCCTGGATGGAGGTCGGGGCTAGGAGGGGCGGGGCCAGGGCTGAGGGGGGCGGGGCCAGGAGGGCGCTGGGGACGGAGGGGTGGGGGCCAGCGGGCCGAAGCCTCAGTTTCCCCACTGTTCCGCAGACGTGGAGCGCCCCGAGTTGAGCCTGGGGCTGCGAACCCTGCTTCCCCTCAAGGTGAGGCGCGGGGCCGGGGCGGGGCGGGCTGGGGGGCCGGGGCGGGCTTGGGGGGCTGGGCCAGGGAGGGCTGGGGGTCCGGGGCGGGCTGGGGGTCCGGGGCGGGGCGGGCTGGGGGTCCGGGGCGGGGCGGGCTGGGGGTCCGGGGCGGGGCGGGCTGGGGGGCCGGGGCGGGCTGGGGGCCGGGCCGGGGAGGGCTGGGGGGCCGGGGCGGGCTGGGGGCCGGGCCGGGGAGCCGGGGCGGGCTTGGGGGGCTGGGCCAGGGAGGGCTGGGGGTCCGGGGCGGGCTGGGGGTCCGGGGCGGGGCGGGCTGGGGGTCCGGGGCGGGGCGGGCTGGGGGTCCGGGGCGGGGCGGGCTGGGGGTCCGGGGCGGGGCGGGCTGGGGGTCCGGGGCGGGGCGGGCTGGGGGTCCGGGGCGGGGCGGGCTGGGGGTCCGGGCCGGGGCGGGCTGGGGGGCCGGGGCGGGGCGGGCTGGGGGGTCGGGGTCCGGGGCACCGCTGACGGCGCGTCCCCGCCCCCCCCGCAGTGCTGCACTGACCTGGAGCGCGGGTGCGGGGCGCCCCCTCGCCCCTCCGCGGAGCTGCCCTTCCTGCCCCGACCAAGAGCCGCGCCCGCGCCCCTCCTCCCCATGATCGCCGCTGACCGGCCTGGGACCCCCCACACCTCCTCCTCCCACGATCGTCCCTGACCGGCCTGGGACCCCCGCCCTCCCCTCTCCCTCTCCCCCCTTCTGTGCATGCCGCACCCTGCACAGGACCTCTGCTCCTTTGCCGTCCCTCCTGCTGCTTCTGACACACAGCCCTCCCCCCCCCCCCCCCCCCCGGGCTGAAGGCAGGCCTCCCACCGCCTCTCCACCGAATAAACGCCTGCTTCTCTAGGCCGGACTGGTCTCTGGTCCTCCCCTCCTCTGCTGGGTGGGCCGCGCGGGTATTTGCCACATGAAGGGGTCAATGCAGGCAGTCTGCCCTTCATTCTACCCGGGGCTTGCCCCCCCCCCCCCCCCCCCCCCCCCCCCCCCGTCCCCTGTGTTCCGGGTGAAGAGGAAGCCGGTGGGCGCTTCTCCAGGCTGACCTACCTGGCCAGGGGCAGCATGGTGGACACGGCCAGGACAGGGTGATACCAGGGGGGCAGTGCTACCTGACACTTCGTTCTTTCCACTTTTTATTTCAAAACTCCCCGCTACAACCCGCCAGCTAGAGCTCTGGCTGCCCTGGCTGGCAGCGAACTGAGCGGGCAGCAGGGGTGGGTGGCCAGGACTTGGCTGTGGGGGTGATCCGGACCTCAGGCCTGCACTGTCTAGCTTGCACTAGACCCGGCTCCTCCTCTTGCCATCACGGGGACAGGTGAGTGAGCGGGACATGGAGCGAGGCGGTGGCGGGGCTGGGGCGTGGCTCAGGCCCCAGTGGAGGGATGGGGAGAAGCCATGCCGGACACCAGGGGCTCCCGTGTCAGCCTCGCTACTCAGGAGCCGGAGGGCTGAGGATAGAGGGTTGAAGCCAGCCTGGGCAGGAAAGTCCATAACTCTGGTTTCCAATGAACTAGCAAAAAGCCGGAAGCGGAGCTGTGGCTCAAGTGGTAGAGCGCCAGCCTTGAGCATAAAAGCTCAGGGCCAGCTGAGTTCAAGCCTCAAGCCTCAAGCATCAAAAACCAACAGAAAAGTCCTGAGGAGCAACTGGAGAAACTGCCCCGAGGCTGGTCGGGGCACAGGGAGGATGAGACTGCAAATGTCCTGAAAGATGCCCGAGCCAGAGCCCCGCGTCTCCACCCCTGCAAGGGTTACTGGTGCCAGGACCGGAAGCCGAGCTCTGGAGGGCGGTGCTAAGTGTTGTCTCGGCTGTCACCCTGGGTCTGAAGCCCGGCCCCCCTCCCCGTGTGGGGGCCAGGCGAAAGACCTGTGGCCTGCGGGCTCACATAGGGAGCGGGCGGGGCTCCTGGTCACGTGACGGGCGGGGCCCTGCCATCAGCTCATCCCCTCACACCCCCCCCCCCCCCCGCCATGTCCACCTCCATCCTGCCAGGGCTGGCGAGGACTTGGGGTAGGATGGGAGCCGGGCTAGGTGGCGTCCTGGGGGCCGGTCGGGGCGCGGGGCAGAGGCTGGTCCGGGTGGTAGAGTGTCCGGTGGAGCAGGCTGCGGACTGCAGGGAGGTCATCGGGGTCTGAGGGCCAATGGGGGTTGGTAAGAGGTGTTTGGAGCCCCGGGCGGCTGGCCGGGCTGGGGGGGGGACTCACCCACGTCCAGCTCCCGCAGCAGGCTGCGGTACTCAGGCTCGGCCTCGAGCAGCTTGAGCAGGCTGGTGGACTCCATGCGCTCCAGCCGCACCTCCCAGTACACGTAGATCTTCTGGTTGAAGGTGACGTACACCAGGCAGGGGCTGTTGCCGCCCTCTTTGCAGGCGTACAGGCCTGGGGGAGGGGAGGACCACAAAGGGCAAGCGTCACCTGCTGGTGGAGGGGCAAGACAGACCACCCAGGACAGACAGACCACCGCCACAGCCAGGGGTCTGAGCCTCCCACGGAGGCCGGGCAGCCAACCAAAGCAGAGAAATGCCAAAATACCCAGCTCATGCCCGACATGGGGAGACCACGGGAAACACCAGCCAGAACAGCGCCCAGATGAGCGCCAGTGGCTCCCGCCTATCATCCGAGCTACTCAGGAGGCTGAGATCTGAGGATCACGGTTCAAAGTCAGCCTGGGCAAGAAAGTCTGTGAAACTCTGATCTCCAATGAACCACCAGAAAACCGGAAGTGGACCTGTGGCTCACATGGTAGAGCGCTCGCCTTGAGCTGAAGAGCTGACAGCTCCCAGGCCCAGAGTTCAAGCCTCATGACCGACCCACCCCCCAAAAAAGAATTCATCACTCCTTCTTCTGGTAGCAGGGTTTGAACCCAGGGCTCTGCGCTTGCTAGGCAAGCCATCTCCCCTGTCCCTGTTCAAGTGTTTCATTCTCGCTGGAAAGGACGGGGTGGCAGGGCAGGAAGAGAGGGCCGGGTCGCTCCGCACCTGCACAGAAGGCCCGGACATTCTCATCGACTTGGAAGCGGACGACAGCGCGGTTGTGGTCGATGATGTATGTCTGTCCGTCCCACGCACACGCCACCACCTCCTCGCACCCATTGCCCTGCAAAAGTCAGGGGAAAGCATGCAAAGCAGCGTGAGCTGACCTGACGGGCGTGCCTGGTGAAACAGCACTGGCAGGAGGTTTCCAAGTTCTAGGCCAGCACGGGCTGGAGTGCAAAATTCTATCTCAAAGATAGAGCCAGGCGCCGGTGGCTCACGCCTGTCATCCCAGCTGCTCAGCAGGCTGAGATCTGAGGATCACGGTTCAAAGCCAGCTCGGGCAGGAAAGTCCGTGAGACTCTGATCTTCAATGAACCACCAGAAAACTAGAAGTGGCCCAAGTGGTAGAGCACCAGCCTGGGTGCTGTCCCTCAGCTCTATCTACCCCTATCTATCTAAAAACAAAGACAACCACAAAACGGTCTTGCAGAAGCAGTCTCTTGGCCATACTTGGCTAGGAGGGGACCAGGGCAGGGCCCAAGCCCCCTGAGGTAACTTCTTATCTCTGGAGCTGCTGCCCAGCTGCCAGGTATGATGGAGAGAGTTCCAGAAGCTTGGCAGAGAACAGATCAAGCTAAGCAGCATCATTCATTCAGAGGCCGGCCGGAAGTAGCCCCTCCCCCAGAGAAGACCAAGTGCTCCGGGCAGGGCTCCCCGGGCCCCGCTCACCGTGACATCCAGCTTCTCCAGGGCGAACAGCTGGTGATCCACCTGCACGGACCACAGCAGCTTGTCGGCCTCCTCCATCAGCTTCAGGGTTCCTGCAGGGGGAGGCGGGAGGGGTGGGGGTGGGGAATGGGGTCGGGGGGGGGGGGGCAGAGCCCACTGGCAGAGGGAGGGCGCAGCCCAGCCCAGCCCTGCTCACCGTCCAGCGTGCACAGGGCGAAGAGGCCAGAGCCGCCGCGCTCGGGGTTGTGACCTGGCGGTGTGACAGGGCACAGGGACCCGTGAGCGGGCTGCGGGCGGGACCGGGAAGCCGGCCGGCCCCTCCCGGCGCTCACCCTGCTTGATGTTGCCGATGAGGTGCGTGGACACGTTCTTGTTGTGGATCCGGCCGGACGTCTGGTGGGTCTCCACGTCCCGGGGAGCGGGGGTGTCCCTGGGGACGGAAGGGGGTGGGCTGATGAGCCGGCCTCCGGGCGGGGTCTCCCCGCCCCCGCCCCGGCCGCACGCCTGGCCTTACCTGCTGCCCTCCGCGGCGCCCTCGGAGGTGGGGGGCACCCCTGAGTCCCGGCGCCAGGTGCAGAGCAGAACCGCGTAGGCACAGCCCGGCTGGGACACCATTAGCTCCGGCACACCCAGCGGCCCCACGGTCACAGACAGACTGTCCACCTGCCCCGGGGAGCAGCGCCCCCCGTAAGCTCAGAGCCGGAGGGAGGTGCTAGGGTTCGGGCTGACCAGCAACGCCACGCAGATGATCGCGTCTGCTGGTGGGGGGGGGAGAGCAGCAGGGCCCCCCAGCCTGACCCACGCCCTGCTGCACCTGCCACCAGACCTCCACCTGCACCCTCCCGGGAGTGAGCCCCGCACTGGGCCCCCCGACTCCGCCTCTTACCTGGCCTTCCAGCACCCACTTCTTGAGGGACACCAGCTGGCCGGTCGGGTGCTCGCTGCCCTCGGCCAGCTCCTCCCAGCGGAAGGCCCGCACCACGCGGTCCGTGTAACCCACCACGAGCTCGCAGCGTCCATCCCCATCTGCGGGCGTGGGATCCGACCCACCTCCGTGGGCGTGGAGCCCCCCACGCGGCCCCCCTCCCCCAGGCCTCCCCAACGGCGTCATGGCCGCCTCCGGGCTGCTGAGTGCGCGTGCCGGCAGCCGCTGCCCCCGCCCGGGCCTTGTGCTCACCTCGCACTCAGTTTATTTATTTTATGCTTTTCCAGTATGGAGATTGAGCCTAGAGCTCTGCTGCTGAGCTGTAACTGGCCACACTAGTTAGCTTCCCTATAAAATTTATACTGCTTCGTCTTTTTGGTAAGGTCACGACTGTACTGTAAACAATAAAGTTAAGCCAGGCACCCGCAGCTCACACCTGTCACCCCAGCGACTCAGGAGGCTGAGATCTGAGGACTGTAGTTCAAAGCCAGCTTGGGCAGAAAAGTCCCTGAGACTCTCATCTCCCAGAAACCACCAGAAAACCGGAAGTGGTGCTGTGGCTCAAGTGGTAGACCCTTGAGCTGAAGAGCTGAGGGACAGCGCCCAGGCCCAGAGTTCAAGATCCACAAGTGACAAAATAATTAAAAAAAAAAAATTAAGCTGGGCATGATGGTGCACCCAGGATGCTGAAGCAGAGGGGTGCAAGTTTGGGGACCGCCCGGGCTGCATAGCAAGCTCCATCTGCTTTATTCCTGGCTGTGATGCCAGTGCCCACAACCGTGCCCGGCAGGCGGGGAGCTCAGCAGCTCTGCGCCGAACACACAAACGGCAGCGACCCTGACCCCGGTGGCTCTGTCCTAGCACCCGCCGACTCCCGCCCGCCCCGCAGCGGCTGGCCGAGCACCCTTGCCCACCGATGTCGCTGACCAGCATGGCCTTGGCGTTGGCCGGGATGTGCTGCTTGAAGACGGGACGCTGCTCCTCCCCGGCCAGGGCGTCATGGTGTCCTGAGCCATCCAAGGCCCTGGCGGGCGTCAGGTCAAACAAGTGGAACCAGCCTTCGGCGCTCACCGCCACCACTAGGTTCTGGGAGAGCGAGGTGCGGGGGAGATGGGCTGGTGGGGGGAGGGGAGGCCAGGGTGCAGGGTGATAGAGCAGAGGCCCGGATGTGGACGGAGGGCAGGCCTGGGAGTGCCACCGCCTAAGATCTTACCTTTCCTTTATTACACACGTCTCCAACCCCAACGCAAGTCAACTGCAAGGGAAAGACGGGCTCAGGGAGGGAGGCGCGGGGGAGTCCAGCCTGCCCTGACCCCTGTGCAGCGGGAAGGGACTGCAGGTGGGCTTGCAGCTTCCTTCCTTATGAATTGCAGATGAGTTTCATGGACTTTCCTGTCTGGGGGGGCTTGGAACCACGGCCTGCAGATGGCGGCCTTCTGAGCGGCTAGGATGACAGCTATGCGCCGTCCGTTACTACCAGCCACTGAAAACTTGCTCCACTAACCTATGTTCATAATCTTTGTCTGGGCTGGGCAGGTGGCTCCGTGGTAGAGCGCTCGCCTAGCATGCATGTCGCCCTGGGTTGCATTCCTCAGTACCACAACCACAGAAGAAGCCGGAAGTGGCGCTGTGGCTCAAGTGGTAGAGAGCCAGCCTTGAACAAAAGAAGCTCAGGGACAGTGCCCAGGCCCTGAGTTCAAGCCCCAGGACTGGCAAAATAAGATGTGAGTCTGGCACACTGCCGGGGCAGCCCAACAACGGCTTTCTAGAACATACCACTGGTGTTAACCAATGTGTGACCTCTCCTTGGAGGATCAGCCAGTCTTGGGCAGCGTACACGTCCCCAAGGACCCCGTAAAAGATGCCCCATCCTTGAAGTGGGGCCCAAACGGGGCTGGGGGGGGAGAGGGGAGAGGAATAGGGGGAGAAGACCTGGGATCCGCCCTCCCCAAGTCACACAACAGGAAGCAGTGGCCAGGCTGAGCAGTTGGGGACTCGGGTTGCGCTGCGCACTCCCACGCACGCCGCAAGCCCTGTCCCAGGCCTCAGGCGCAGGGAGAGAACACTGACCATCCCCTGGCACGTGCAGGTGAGCCACGGCCGGCCGTCATCGTTCTTGTACACAGACAGCTTCCCGTTGGTGTCGCCCACGACCAGCTCATTCAACTGGAAATGGAGAGAGGTGTGCATGGGGACGCGGCTCCCGCCCAGCCACGGCGCGGTCTCCTGAGCTCAGCCTGACCCCGGGAAGTGGTGAGCTTCGCATCTGCATCTTCACCAACATCATGAAAGATCTCTTCAGGCTGGGTGGGGTGTGACCCCAGCATCGGTTCTGTGGCGCGTACCAGGCCCGGTTCATTCCAGAGGGACACACACACACACACACACACACACAGCCATAGCTGACCAGAGTGTATTTCCACTTCCGTGTGTATGTGCGTGCATGCGTGCGTGCGTGCTGGGGGGTAGGAGGGGTTAGAGGCATGGAGGCTATACACAATCCGTGCTTCATTCCAGACTGTTCTACAGTCTTGGCTGACAGACTCTCTGCCCACATGCGTGCCTTCTGCTTGTCCACTAAAAATGGAACATGGTCTTAAAACAGTTTAAGATTTTGACCTTTGAAAGGCTTGAAAGTGGGATCTCATATGCATTTAATCAGGGCAGCTGCAAGCCAATAGAGCCTGGAGAGAGGGGGAGGGGGAGAGGGGAAGGAGACACACACACACACACACACACACACACACACACACACAGGAACATGCTATGAAGGTCCTCTTGCTGTCGCATGTCAGCCTGGGCCTCTGGCGCCCCCATGTGGTGGCCCGGCTCTCAGACAGGGGCTCCATGGTTAATCCTGGCAACCAGGTGGCTCCGAACTGTAGTTCTAAAAACAGCTTCCTGATGCTCTCTTGAATTATAGACTATACTTCCTCCCTCTCGCAAACTGAGAACTGCAATTAGATTCTCAGGAGATTTATGCTGAAGGAAACAAGAGATGAACAGTAAAGAAAACAGGTTCAGCAGGACTCCGGTGGCTCACACCTAACATCCTAGTCCTCCTCAAGAGGCTAAGATCTAAGGATCTTGGCTTGAACCCAGCCCAGGGAAGGAAAGTCCCTGTGAGACTCTTGTCTCCAATGAACCACCAGAAAACTGGAAGTGGCGCTGTGGCTGGAAGTGATAGAGCACTAGTTTTGAGCAAAAAGAGTTCAGGGACAATGCCCTGGCCCTGAGTTCAAGCCCCATGACTGACAAGAAAGAAAAAAAAAGTACAGTGACTCACACCTGCAGTCCCAGCTCTTCGGGACCCCTAAAAAGCAGTAAAGAAAAATGAGAAGTAGATTGGGATTTGCTAATACTGACTCAACTCTTGGATTTATTTTTCAGTGGCAGCAGGAGTTTCTGAAAATATTAGATCATAGAAAAATACAGCCAGTTAATCTGTATCAAGCCTGCCTTGGCAGAGGCTTCGGAATTATGGTCAGCTGGGAAGATGTCTCAAACACCCAGGAGAGAGGCTACATACAACACAGGTTCAAGTGCAACTAACCTGGCTCTGACTACACTTTTCATCTATAAAGTGAGCATAGGAGCCAGGCATGGTGTTTCCCACCTGTAATCCGAGCACCAGGGAGACTGAGGCAGGAGAGAGTTCAAGGGCATCCTTGGCACACAGAGACAATTTCCCCCTCCAGGAGAGGGCTGGAGATGTTAGCTTAGTGGTAGAGTGCTTGGCTGACTTACTTTCACTTTTTGAAAAAGTGTTCACAGGTACAGCATAGACCCCATTCTTTTTATTTTCTTGCCAGTCCTGGGGCTTGAACTCAGGGCCTGGGTGCTGTTCCTGTGCTTCTTTTGCTCAAGGCTAGCACTCTACCACTTGAGCTTTTTTGCTGTTGTTGTCGCGGTCATGGGGCTTGAACTCGGGGCCTGGGCGCTGTCCCTCAGCTCTTCAGCTCAAGGTGAGCACTCTACCACTTGAGCCACAGCACCACTTCCGGTTTTCTGAGAGGCTAATTGAAGAGTTTCACGGCCTTTCCTGCTCAGGCTGGCTTTGAACCGCAATCCTTAGATCTCAGCCTCCTGAGTAGCTGGGATGACAGGGGGGAGCTACCAGCGCCTGGCTGGAGATAACTCAACAGAGGCCCATCGTGGGCAGACCTCATAGAAACCCCAGAAGCCCAAGGTCAAGATGAGAGGTGGAGCAAATGCTGGAGACAGCAGCAAGTCAGTCCATCCATCCATCCATCCATCCATCCATCCACCCACCCATCCATCCACCCACCCACCCATCCATCCATCCATCCATCCATCCACCCACCCATCCATCCATCCATCCATCCATCCATCCATCCATCCGTCCGTCCATCCGTCCGTCCATCCATCCATCCATCCATCCATCATCCGTCCATCCATCCATCCATCCATCCATCATCCGTCCATCCATCCATCCATCCACCCACCCACCCATCCACCCATCCATCCATCCATCCATCCATCCATCCATCCATCATCCACCCGTCCGTCCATCCATCCATCCATCCATCCATCCATCCGTCCGTCCATCCATCCATCCATCTCAGGTCAGTGAGCCAATGGGAAAGCAGCAAAGGCCCAGAGACGTCCTCGGAGGAGCGGAGCAATCAGCAGGCAGGGCGGTTTTACTGTTTCCAGCTGATTTTTTTAAACGGAGGTTCTGAAAGGTAAACTGAGGTTCGTGGCCAGGCTAAACCAGACGTTTGCTCCAATCGTGGCCAACAGAACTGACCAGCTCCACCCCGCCCGTAACGGCAGGGAGGGACCAATGATCTATCCCTGAAAAAAAAAAAAAAGAAAAACGCCCGGCGTTCCGGATGGGTTGAGGCGGCGTGGACATCCCGCACGACGAGGCCATCAAGAGAGCAGGCGTCCTGCGGGCGCCATGGCGGCCCTAATGCGCATGCTCGGGCTCTCGCCCCGACTTCCGGCCTCCGGCCCCACCCCTTCCGCCCCCGCGCCGCGCCCGGCCGGGCGTCCCTCGTAGCACTGCGCATGCACTCACCCCGTCGTTATCGACGTCTCCGAGGCAGACGGCGTGAGGGAAGAGGCTCCCGCTGAACTCCAGCGCCACGCGCTGCACGTAGCTCACCGACCTCATGGCCGAGGGCCGGGAACGGCGCTAGACACGTCCCCCACTCCCGCCCTCCCCCCACTCCCCGAGCCGTTTCCGGACAGCCGCGCGAGCGGAAGCGACATCGCCGCCTCCAATCCCGGCTCGGAAGGGGCGGGACTTCCGCGTCGGGGAGGCGCCCTGGCTCCGCCTCCCGGGACGGCTTTTGAGTGACAGTTGAACAGGCCACTCACTTCCTCCAGAAGCCTAACGCCTGCCGGTAAGCCGGGGAGGGGGCGGGGCTGACCTGTCCCCTTGGCAACGGGGCTCCGTGGGGCTGGCCCTGGAGACCTCGATTCCTTCCTTCGTTGCCCTGGCGACAGAGATCCCTCGCTGTCATTCCGTCCCCTGAGAGTGGTGAGGGCGGACGACCGTGTGGCGGGAGATGGCCCGAGTGGTGACCTCGGATTGCACTGGGGAAAAAATCCGGTGTGGAGACAGACGAAGGGGCCGCGCGCGCGTGTGCGTGCGTGTGTGTGCATGTGCATGTGCGTGCATGTGCATGTGTGTGCGTACATGCGTGTGTGTGCGCGTGCGCGCGTGTGCGTGCATGTGCGTGCGTGCATGTTCGTGTGTGTGCATGTGTGCGTGCGCATGTATGTGTGCGTGCGTGCGTGTGCGCGTGCATTGCGTGTGTGTGCATGTTTGCGTGCGTGTGCATGTGTGTGCGTACGTGCGTGTGTGTGCGTTGCGGGTGTGTGCGTGCGTGCGTGCGGGTGTGTGCATGTGCGTGCGTGCGTGTATATGCATGTGTGTGTGTGATGATAAAGTAAATCCATCAATAGGAAATCTGACCCCTGTGTGCCCTTGGGGGGGCATAGTTCGAAGGTCACCGGCGGAAAGCAGAGTTCACCAAGTTAGCACACAGCCCCTGTCGTTTCTTCTTCACTCAAAGGCTCTTCTACCTCTTCCGACAGGGAAAACACACTTCCAGCCAGGTTCAAGGTTTGCAGGTGGGACTCAGGCCAAAGGTGCGTGTGTGCATTAGGGGCGACGGGGGTCGTAGCCCCTGAGCTCAGGGGCTCAGGCACCGCGCCGGTGGTCCGCCACTTGAGCCACAGCTCTCCTTCCTGCTTTTTGCCGGTTAGCTGGAGCTAAAGAGTCACAGAATTCTTTCTGGGCTGGCTTTGAACCACAGCCCTCAGATCTCAGCCTACTCACTGAGCTGCTCGGATTACAGGCGGGAGCTACTGGCTCCCTACCCAAAGTGGTTTGATCCCCAAACCCCCATGACTCTCCCATCACGTACTGCCCCAGCTCCTTAGGCTGGAAGGGAAGATGGTAAAGATTTTGGGGCCTTGGGGCTGGAAAGGTGGCTCAGTGGTAGAGCGCTTGCCTTGCATGCATGAGGCCCTGGGTTGATTCCTCAGCACCACATAAGCAAAAAGAAAAAAGCCGGAAGTGGTGCTGTGGCTCAAAGCGGTAGAGCGCTAGCCTTGAGCTGAAGAGGTGAGGGACAGCGCCAAGGCCCAGAGTTCAGGCCCCATGACAGGCCCCCCCTCAAAAAATTTGGGGGGCCTGTTCTGTGTTGAACCTCTCCGCCTCTCTCAGTAGCATGGATGGGATCATTATCTTCATGGCTGCCTTGAGACTGTCCGCTTGGGCACTGAGAGGGTTTGTCTAAGAACTCCTGTGGGAGTTCAATAGGTATTTAGGTTTTAAGAGTTGTCATTACAACCCCACCTGATTGGACCCTTGATCTGTCAGTCATAGGTAATGGGAGAGTGGACAAGGGGTGGGCCTGATATCTGTCTGTAGGCAGTGGGAGAAATGGTTCCCAGTTCCTATTTCCAGTGCTGCACTGTGGGGCTGGCTGGATCTTTCCAGACACAGGTAACCGGGCTCTAAGTGCATTATTATGTGACTTGAACTCAGGGCCTGGGCACTGTCCCTGAGCTCTTCACCTCAATGCCGTGCTCTCCCACTTTGAGCCACAGCTCCATTTCCGGTATGGGAGATAAGAGTCTCCTGGGGATTTTCCTGCCCGGGGTGGCTTCAAACCGTGATCCTCAGATCTCAGCCTCCTGAGCATCTCCTTGCTGGCATCCCGGCTCTTAACTGTAAGCTTCACTTTCCAGTTGAAGGAGCGGACAAAGAAATCTATTTTTAAATGTTTACCTGGAAACATAGAGCCTAAGTGGTTTCTAGTTGATTCCCTGTGCTGTAATATTCGTCTACTGTTTTGACAGCATTGTAGGAATGAACGTGTTAGTAAGTTGTCAGGACACAGTTGGATGAGCAGCCTGCTTGGGTCATCAGACACCCTGGCCTGACCCAGTTCTTCCAGGTCAGATGCTGGCCCAGCATTCCACTGCGCCTTCGTTTGACTTTGCCCATCATTCCGGCTTTGTCTTGCATCCTCTGGCAGAGCAGCGTCTGTCTTTGTAGATAATGTTCATCGTGAAGGTCATGTCGCTTTGACCACAAACTTGTCACGAGAGCCAAGTAAGAGCCAGCCAGGGCAGAAAGGTCTTCCGGGAACGGGGCCTGTGTGAAGGCTACATTTGTGCCCCTGTCATGCCTCTCTAAGCCGGGCACCTGGGCTCACGCAGGGGGAACAGCGGGGCTGGAGGGGCAGATCCCAGAACCCACGATTGAGCATCCCTGTTCTTGGCCCTGAATTCTCCCACTGCGCATGTGAGTGCAGGGATTACAGGAATTAGCCACTGCTTGGCTGCTTGCTCGCCACCTCCTTGGTTTGGTGACTGAGCCGTGTGGACGGCAGATTCAGCAAGGCAGGAGGGGCTGAAGGGTTCCCAGGGCAGTGTTCCAGAAAGTTCCTGACCACTTCTTCCTCCACAGTAGATCGGGTGGTTCTACCCCAGTCGTCTTGTCCAGGACCTTCAAAACTCCGATTGCCAGAGGGTTGGGGGAGTTATTTTTGAGACTTTTACTTCATTTTTGGTGCCAGTCCTGGGATTTGAACTCAGGGCCTGGGTGCTGTCCTGCAGCTGCTTTTGCCCCAGGCCAGCTTTACCACTTGAGCCACAGCACTTCTGGCTGTTTCTGTGTATGTGGTGCTGAAGAATCAACCCCAGAGCTGCATGCATGCTACATAATCACTCCACCACGAAGCCTTTTTGAGACCCTTTTAACCATATATATCGCCTAGTTCAAAGCGCAGAAACCTGTTTCTCCAAGGGACCTGATAGGTAGTTCTCCCGGCCACTAAGGGCAGGGTGGACCGGGACTTAGAAGCCCCAGCTGGGAACTAACCACTGTGACCTGGTCTTGTGCATCCTAGACACCTACACTCGGGTTTAAGGTGTGCACTGCCATGCCCAGCCCAGTCTAAGCCCTCACCCACCCGTAGCAGCCACAAGGTTGAGATGCTCCGCATTTGCAAAAGGGAAAACTGATCTTGAGAGAAAGTTCCACCACAAGCCATTTCCCAACAACCATCTCTCAAAAGCACTTAGCAGCCCCGAGTGCTTCTTACTTGGAAATGGGACGCACAGCACCTAGCTCCCATGTTTGCACAGGGCAGGGCGCTGTAGCTGTGCGGGATGAAGGGGTGTCAGGTGGAGGGGCTGCTTTTGGATTATGGAATGGAGTAGGCTCTTAACAGGAGCGCGTGTGTGTGTGTGTGAGAGAGAGAGAGAGAGAGAGAGAGAGAGAGAGAGAGAGAGAGAGAGAGAGAGAGAGAGAGAGAGAGGGAGAGAGCGTGCACACAAGCTACCCAGAAGCAGCTGTGTAGTACGGGAGCTAGCTTATACTCAGGAGAACTTGCTAGACCTTCTGTTGTTTCTCTACAGCACTGAGTACCATCCATTCCTTTGCATAAAGGAAATTTACCTGCAGGAAAACAGCAGGGGCCCAGGGTAGAGTTCACAGTGTGGCAGGATTTTTCGTCTTTGAAGACTTAACCATTATCCCAAGACAAATCTGAGTAAAGCCCTTTCTATTTCCTGTCTCCCACAGCAGTGCTGTGGGATCCTGGGATCCCACCAACACCTGGAAGGGATCTTGGCTGTATTTTTGCACCAGGAAAAGGGATGGAGACTCGCCTGGTGACAGCGCAGATTAGGTTAGCTGAGATCTGTCAGGCAGCCCTTCCCGCCTGACCCGAGTCTGTCTGCAGGCTGGTTGGTTGTTACAAGATCGAGCTTGCCAAGGCTCTTGGTGCAGAAGGCTTGGACTCCGGGTGCTTAACCACCTTAACTTTAGCTGGAGTCTGAGGAGCCACCCCACCTGCAAGCGCAGGAGCAGACTGGCAGTCCAGGGAGGGGACGCATGGGGCCGGGGAGTGGCTGGCTCCAGGGGACCCCCCCTTCATAGCCGGGAGGTGTGGCCGTCCAGCCCCTGCCTGGCAGATCTGCTCTGGGGGGGTGGGGGAGGGGAGGGCTGTGTGGAGGTGCTGGGCATGGCCGCCCACGCTGCCTGGACTCCTCGGCTGAGGTCAAAGGTCAGAGCAGGGCACCCCCACCCCAGCCTGCACGGCAGGGTTGTTTCCTGCTCCCAACAGGGGGCCAGGACAGAGACCCTTTCCCTGCCTCCTCCCCCGTGCGCCCACCAGCCTCGCCCCCCACCGTCCCAGGAAGGCTGCGACACCCAGTTTTGCTTGACACCCAGTTTTGCTTATCGTCTTTATTGCTCGAGCACAGGGCTCGAGTGGCACCTGGGCCTTCGGCAGTGAGCAGAGGCCCGGGGGGAGGGGTGCACAGCCTGGCTGAGGGCAGGCAGACAGGAGGGGAAGAGGGGAGGGGCAGGGCTCTCCCTCCCCACCCTGCTGCACATCACACCTCACCCCTTCTCCCCGCTCACACGTGGACCAAACAGGAAGCAGAATAAATTAGCATTCTGAGCAGTGTGAGCTCACCTGCAATGAGGGGTGACAGGACCCACCTGAGCGACCCCCAGCCTTCCCCTGTCCCCCGAGAGCCAACCACCCACCAGATAGAAAAATAAAGGTCTCCATTCACGCAAAACTCTTCAGTGTGTTCAGACGGGGCGGGGCGGGGCGGGGCTACGCCTCGGTCTCCATCTGGGACTGGCCGTCGCTCTTCTCCTTCATCGCTGTGTCGGCAGGGTGGTCTCCCGAAGCCCCCTCAGCCTTGCCCTGCAAAGGGCGGCAGAAAGGTACAAAGCACACATCACTTCCAACGGCACTGCACAGACACAGATTCCACACCTGTCATCCTAGCCACGCAGGAGGCTGAGAGCTGAGGACTATAAGTCAAAGCCAGCCCAGAAAGCCCAAAACTCTGATCTCTAACTACCCAGCAGAAAGCCAGAAGTGAAGCTGTGGCTCAAGTGGCAGAGCACCAGCCTTGAGTGAAAACAGTAAGGGACTGCCCAGGCTGGACACAGCCACACAGCACCGGCAAGGCCACAAGCCTCCGCCTCCGTGTGGCCTTGGTGCATTTGGACCATGCAAACCTATTTTGGGGCACGCACACCACCTGCAGCCCCAGGACTGCGGCTCCTGGGTCACGCCGGCCAGGCCCGGGCGCCGGCATGCTCACCCTGCGCTCCTCCTCCGCCAGCCTCTCGAACATGTTGGCGTAGAGCCTCTTCTCCCGTGCCAGCTGCTTGCGGACCCGCTGCTGGCACACGGCCAGCTGGGTCCTGGCAGCCTTGTTGTTGGGGTAGAACTGCAGAACCTTCTGGAAGTCAGCCCGTGCCAGGTCAAAGTCATTGACAGCCAAGTGTGCCTCCCCTCGACGGAAGAGACCTTTCTCGTTTTTGCTGTCCAGCTCCAGGGCCTGGGCGGGCAGGGGAAGAGACCGGCAAGACCTCAGGCTGGGCAGCCCGCCCCATGAAGCCCGAGCCCAGCGGCCGCTCAGCAGGGCCAGCAGACACAGGGCCACCCCGAGTAAGAGCAAGACTGGGCCCCACCCGGGAAAGACTCCAGATCTACGAAGAAAATCAGACGGGCACCAGTGGCTCCTAGCTACTCAGGAGGCTGAGATCTGGGCTCTGTGTGGGAAGCCCATGCAGGCAGGCAGGAACGTCCCTGAGACTCATTTCCACGAACCAGCAACCAGCTGGTGGTGGGAGAACGCTGGCCCTGTGTATAAATGACCTGGCCCCCCCCCCAGGCCTGGGCCCACGCCCACCTTGTCGCAGCTCTCCACGGCGGCCGAGAAGGCCTGCAGCTTCAGGTGACACATGGCCAGGTTGAGGTGGGCGGCCAGCCGCAGGGCCGAGGCCTTCTGCAGCTCCTCACCCGAGAAGCTCGACTCGTGCTCCAGCCAGGACACGATCTTCTTGTACTGCAGCAGCGCCTGCTTGTACTTGCCGTCCTAGCACGGGAGGCGAGCTTAGGCTCGGGCTGAGCTCCGGCCCCAGGCCCCCGACGGCCCCCAGGGTGACAGGGACGCGTGCTCACCTTGAAGTACACCGCGCCGCGCTCCTTGGCGATGGCGCTCTGCTCCAGCTTCTCCTCGGAGCTCATCTCCCAGGACTCCTTGGCCTGCCATTCCCCCAGGGGAGGGACACAGCCGTCAGCGTCCCCAGGGTCCCCAGTGGATCGACCCGACTCCAGGCAAAGGGAGAGCCCAGAGACTCACCTTCTCAAAACTCTTGAGATGGAGTTCGTAAATGAGCTCCGCCTGCGGTGGGATCTGGAACTTTTCCTTCCCAGCACTGCCGAAACCGTAGCTAGAGGAGCAGCACCACCGAAGGCGCAGGTCACCCCACAGCCCGACCCGCTCCGGGCGACAGGGCTTCCTGCCCGCATCCCCAGAGGCGGGACCAAACACTTCCGGTTCCGCAGAGCCTCCCCTGACGCCCGCACCCTCTCGATGGCCCCAGGACGCGCCACCGCCTCAGTGACCACACAGAACCCTCCTGCCAACCGCAGGGCGAGAAGGGAATGCTGGGCGTCAAGCTGGGCGCCAGTGGCTCACACCTGTGATCCTAGCTACTCAGGAGGCTGAGATCTGAGGATCCTGAGCTGAAATCGGTCTGGGCAGGAAAGCCCATGACCCGCACCCCAGTCCTGGGGTTTGAAAACTCAGGCCTTGAGTGCTGTCCCTGAGCTCTAACTCAAGAGCGCTCTACCGCTTTGAGCCACAGCCACAGCGCCACTTCTGGTTTTCTGGTGGTTCATCGGAGGTAAGAGTCTCATGCACTTCCCTTCCCTGGGCTGGTTTTGAACCACGATCCTCAGATGCCCTGCTTTCAACTCTATCGCCAAGACCACCAAAAAAACTGCAAGTGGTAGAGCACCCAGGGCCTGAGTTCCAACCCCTGCACTGGCACACAACCAACAATAAAAATAAAACGAGTAAGAAAAATTTCCCAGAATCGATGAGTCAGCAAAGAAGGGACAGTGACCAATCAGGGCCCCATGCCAGGGCCGCAGGCCCCTAGCCGTGGACACGGCTCCACCCAGCGCCCGCCCACAGCTCACCTGGGCTTGAGGTACACGACGCAGCGCTCCCCCTTCTCCATGCGCTGAATGGCCCTCTCCAGGCCGCAGGGCAGGTCCAGGCTCTCCCCCTCCCCAATCTCGAAGCGGAGCTCCCGCTGGTCAAACAGTCGGTGCTCGTGGAAGCCTTCCAGCGCCACTGGGGGAGGAAGGCCGGTGAGAGGCCGGCACCCACCACGCTCCCTCCCACACCAGCCACCATGTCCAGGGCGCAGCGCAGCCCCGCGGGAAGCCGCCGCGGAAGAGGGGCTCAGACCCCGACCCTCACCCTCCACGATGGCGCCCTCGTTGGGCCTGGCATAGCCTTCCCCCCGGACCCGGATCCTGCGGATGATGCCGCCATCCTCGTCTTCCGACAGGTCCTCTCCCTTGAAGTCAAACAGCTCCACCTGGGGGGCGAGACGGGACAACCAGCTCTGTGCAGGCCGCCAGCCCAGGCAGAGGCCAGGCTCATCCAGGTCCCTGGGGATGGTCTTAGGACCTGCGACCCTGACACCTAGCCAAGACTCCACAAGCTGAGCTGCCCTGCCTCCCTGGGGACAGAGGCCGACTCTCAGAACAACCCCGCTGCTGTCCCGGCTCCCCTCAAGCCAGGCCCGGGGGAGCCTGACGTGGCAGACGACACAATGACCCGGGCTCTCGGGGCCGGAGCTTCCCGCTCTTGCCTTGTGCTCGCCTCCGCCGGGCACGCGCTCAGCAGCTGCTCTCTCCGCTTAACCGGGACCCACGGGAGCGGGGGGAGGGAAGGGGGCACCTCTGACCCCTGGAGCCCAGCCTCAACACACCAACTTCGTGTGCTCGTGTGTCGGTCCTGGGGCTTGAGCCCAGGGCTGGGCACCGTGTCTTAGCTCTTCAGCTCAAGGCTGGTTCTGCGTTGCTTCAGCCACAGCTCTTACTTCCAGCTTTTTGCAAGTTCCATGGACAGGAGACTCTCCCGGACTTTTCTGCTCTGGCTGCTTTCGAACTCTGCCCTTGGATTCTGGCCTCGTGAGTAGCCAGGGTTACAGGCGTGAGGCCCACCGACGTTTTGTGCCCCATGCTGAATCTTGGAAGGCTTTGGACCCCTCTTCTTCCACCCTCGGGCCACCATCATGGGCCCCTGTGGGGGCCGCAGAGCCCGCGCCCTCTCCGTCTCCCTCCTCAGGCCAGGCCCTCGGCCTTGGCTACATTGTCTCCAAGAGGCAGGAAGGGCTGAGATAAGGACTGGCCCCTTGCCCGGCGCTCTGTCGGGACACCCACCTCAAACAGGAGCGTGGCGTGGGGGGGGATCTTGGGAGGGCTGCCGGGCCCGGGGCTGAGGTAAGGATTGGACACCCACCTCAAACAGGAGCGTGGCGTGGGGGGGGATCTTGGGAGGGCTGCCGGCCGAGCCGTAGGCATACTCGGGCTTGCAGGTGACGTGGCACACCTCCCCCACCTTCATGGTTGCCACGGCAATGTCCCAGGCCTTGATGACTTCCCCTGCAGAGAGAGACAGACAGGCCTCCCTGAGCAGGGGTCTGAAAGACCGTTACCTGACACCGGTGGCTCTGCCTGCAATCCCAGCTACACAGGAGGCTGAGACCTGAAGATCACAGCCCAAAGCCAGCAGACAAATCCAATAGACTGTCCCCAGCTAGCAAGAAGCTGTCAAGAGAGGTCTGGCTCAAGTAGAGCGCCAGCAGTGAGCAGAAAAGTGGAGTACAAGAGCCCAAGTTCAAGTCCCAGAACCAACATTATTAAGCAGGCCAACCTGCCTGGGAAAGGAAGTGTAGGACCAGAGAGGAACACAAGTCACAGTATGCGCCATGGAATGCCACCAGCCACTCCCCGATCACTATGGATCCTCTTTTCTGGGGAGACGGTCTCACTATGTTGCCCTGATTACTTGTGAACTCCTGGGCCTGCCTCTGCCTTGCGGGTTGGCTGGGATGAGACGCTCCCACAAGGAAGGTGGGCAGGAAATTCTCCAAAGCCCGCCTCCTAGCCACTCCCGGCCACGCCTACCTTTGCCCAGGTCAAAGGAAAATTTGTCCTTGCGGTCCAGGCTGGAGTCAAACTTGGTGCCATCTAGCAGCCATCCGGTGTAGTGGACGTAGACGTGGTCGCCAATCATGGGCGTGTCAGTGCCCGTCCCCTCTCTCTTGATGACCTGTTGAGGAAGGGGAAAGGAGCAGTGGGGTTCAGTCCCCACCACACCTCCTCGCGAGCAGGTGAAGGGTTCAGGACACTAGAAGCTCTGCGAGAGTCAGCTCTGCACCTCAGGAAGACTTATTTGTGGCTGAACAGCTTGGGGGAAGACCAAGCCCGGAGACCGAATTCGATCTAAGTTTCTCAGCAGTGAATGAGGAAATCTTTACACCACGTTTCCTCATTCCCCCCAAATGCCAGTGTTGGGCCCAGGCTGGGTCTGCTGGATGGAGGGGGGCAGGAGCGTGGACTGGCATTGGCCCCCCCAGGCTTCTCTGCGTCCCCTGCGCGTGCAAGTGGATGTTAAGTGTGCAGGCCAGGGTGAGGGGTAACGGGGACCGATGCCCAGGAGCACCTCTCAAAGAGGTGCACGGGACGACCGTGCGGGCAAAGCCGGCACCTTTTCTGGTCCAGGGGGTGGGGGGTCCCGGGGTCCCCACGTGCCAGGCCCCCACCTCCCCTCACACACATGGGGAGGTCCCGGGGTCCCCACGTGCCTGGCCCCCACCTCCCCTCACACACGTGGGGAGGTCCCGGGGTCCCCACGTGCCTGGCCCCTACCTCCCCTTACACACGTGGGGGGTCCCGGGGTCCCCGCGTGCCCGGCTCCCTCACACACACGTGGGGGTCCCGGGGTCCCCGCGTGCCCCTCCCCGCACACGTGGGGGTCCCGGGGGTCCCCGCGTGCCCCTCCCCGCACACGTGGGGGTCCCCGCGTGCCCGGCTTCCCCCCTCCCCGCACACGTGGGGGTCCCGGGGTCCCAGCGTGCCCGGCTTCCCCCCTCCCCGCACACGTGGGGGTCCCGGGGGTCCCCGCGTGCCCCTCCCCGCACACGTGGGGGTCCCGGGGTCCCCGCGTGCCCGGCTTCCCCCTCCCCGCACACGTGGGGGTCCCGGGGGTCCCCGCGTGCCCGCCCCCCTCCCCGCACACGTGGGGGTCCCGGGGTCCCCGCGTGCCCCCCCCCCGCACACGTGGGCCGGGCCGGGCGCCAGCAAGAACAATGGGCGGAGCGCACGCCGGGCCTCGGGTCACGCCGGCGCCCCGGCCCGGCCCGCAGGCCTCGCACCCCGAACCCCGGCTCGGGAGAGGTGCGGGGACTACAGGTCCCGGCGTGCTCCGCGGCGGGGCGGGGGCGCGGCGCGGCCGCTGACCTCGCCGGGCGCGGGGCCCGGGGGCCGCCGGGGGTGGCGGGTGGGGGTCCGGGGCCCCGCGCCCGGCCTCACCTTCAGCACGCCCCCGTCCTGCTTGGGGCTGATGTCCACCCCCTCGGGGGCCGGCGGCGCCGCGCGCGCCCCGCCGTCCGCCGCCTTCATCTCCTCGGCGGTCATGGCCGCTCGCCGGGGGCGCCGCTGGCTGCGGGAGCGGGGGGGGGGGCCGGCGGGAGGACGCGGGTCGGGGCCGGGAGGGCTGCGGGCGGCCGCGGCGGCCGGCGCGCTCCGGGGCTGGCGCAGCTCTGCGGCCCGCGCCGGCGGGCGGGCGGCGCGCGCGGCGGGCGGGGCGGGCGCGGCGGGCGGGGCGCGCGCCGGGCGCGGCCGCGATTGGCCCCCGCCGCGGGGAGGGGCGGGACGGAGGGCGGGGCCGCGGGGGCGGGGCGCGCCACAGCGCGGCCGCGATTGGTCCGCGCCGCGGGGAGGGCGGGACGCCGGGGGGGGGCGGAGGGGGAGAACTTTCTAGAGACGGCGGCCGCTCAGCCGGTTTGGGCTCTTTGCGCCCCGGGGCGGCGCTCCGGATCTCTGAAGGAAAGGAAAAAAAAAAGAAAGAAAGCAATCCTGGTTCTCCACAGCGTCCGCCTCGCCCGGGCCGCCTGCGCCCCCAAATGCCGGCACCCCCTCCTCCCCCAGCCCCCCCCCGGCCCGGGCCTCGGCTCCGCCCAGATTCTTCTAGATCCTTCTGGATCCCCAGGCATGGCTGGCGGGAAGCCGGGGCCGGCGGGGGGGGGGGGGGGTGGGAACCAGGCCCCGGGGCGACGGCGGACGCGGGTCCCGTGCAAAGGCCCCGGGGCCCGCACGGCGGTTTGCAAGGGACGCCAAAGACAGAAAAACCCCGCAGAAAAACAGGTCTCCCCCCCCGCGCCTGACCCCCCGCGCCTGACCCCCCCCGCGCCTGACCCCCTCCCCGCGCCTGACCCCCCCCGCGCCTGACCCCCCCCGCGCCTGACCCCCCCGCGCCTGACCCCCCCCGCGCCTGACCCCCTCCCCGCGCCTGACCCCCCCCCGCGCCTGACCCCCCCGCGCCTGACCCCCCCGCGCCTGACCCCCCCCCGCGCCTGACCCCCCCGCGCCTGACCCCCCCCGCGCCTGACCCCCCCCGCGCCTGACCCCCCCGCGCCTGACCCCCCCCGCGCCTGACCCCCCCCCGCGCCTGACCCCCCCCGCGCCTGACCCCCCCCGCGCCTGACCCCCCCCCCCGCGCCTGACCCCCCCCGCGCCTGACCCCCCCCCCGCGCCTGACCCCCCCCTGCGGCTGCGCACACCGGCGCCCCGGGGACCCCGGGTCGGAGGGGGGGGCGATGCCTTGGCCTCCCCTGCCCCTCTAAGAACTTTGCAACTTTCCAGGATGACAGGACAGTGCAGGGGTCGCCAAAGGAGCAGCACCCACCCCCCAAAATAACAGGCCAGGATGGGAGCCCGGGGACCCAAAGGAGCAGCACCCCCGCCCTAAAATAACAGGCCAGGACGGGAGCCGGGGGACCCCTGGGTTCCTCGCAGCCCCTCCCCTGGGGAAGATGCAGAGGAAATCACGTCTGAAAGCGGGCTTCTAACACAACCAGGCCCCGAGTGGGCCAACCCCTCCACAGAGGGCAGAGCAGGGTTCCTTGGCCCCTGGCACCCCTGGGAAGGAAGCACTTTTGGAGGGGGCACCTCCAGCCATCTTTCCTGCTGCAGACCTGGGCCTGGGGGTGAAGTCCAGGAGAACTGGGAGGGCCGAGAAAGGGGTGCAGTTAAAATACACACAGGGCTGGGCGCCGGCCTGTCATCCCAGCTCCTCAGGAGGCTGCGATCTGAGGATCGCGGTTCAAAGCCAGCCCGGGCAGAAAAGCCCATGAGACTCTGATCTCCATTGAACCACCAGAAAACCGGAAGTGGCACTGTGGCTCAAGCGGTAGAGCGCCAGCCTCGAGCTGAAGAGCCGAGGGACAGCGCCCAGGCCCAGAGTTCAAGACCCACATGCCCTCACAGGGGTGGCCTGGTTGAAGAGTTCTGGAGTTGTTAGCACTTTATGACTGGAAGGGAACAGAAGTTGCTAGGGTGGGGGTGTCTCCTGAGTTCTTGGCTGTTTCCCTTCAGACCATTAGAGGTAGGCCTTGCCATTTTGAGGGGCAGTTTGCCCTCCTGGGGTTTTCACTTTCCTGGACCCTAAAATGATTGCATAAGGGACTAAAACAGATCAAAGAGCACAGATACAAAAGCGTGGGGGCCTTCCCTCCATTTACAGGACTCAGTAAAAGCATCCTGTGTGTGTGTGTATGTATGTGTGTGTGTACTGAACCTGGTGCTTGAACTCAGGGCCAAGGCAGTATCCTTTAGCCTTGCTTGTTGTTGGTCATGAGGCTTGAACTCAGGGCCTGGGCGCTGTCCCTGAGCTCTTTTGTTCAAGGCGAGCGCTCTACCACTTAGAGTGCCGCTTCGGGTTTTCCGGTGGTTCATTGAAGATAAGAGTCTCTCCGGCTTTCCTGCCTCAGCTGGCTTTGAACTGTGATCCTCAGATCTCTACCTCCTCAGTAGCTAGAGTGTCAGGCATCAGCCACTGGCTCCCAACTGGTTTACTTTTTTAATTTATATATTTTTTTCTTCTGAGTCTTACTATCTAACCCAGACTGCTCTGACAAACTTCAGATCCTCCTGCCTCCTACCTCCTGAGTTGCTGGGATTACAGGTGTGAGGGACCATACTTGGTCACCGGTTTTCTCTGGAATATTCTGCCAACTTCCCAAAGTCACGGTATACAGTAAGGATGTTCCAGTTACTCCACATTTTTGCCCAAACACAGTCAGTGCTTTTAATTTGAGCACATCTAGGGTAATGCAAGCAATGCATCTCCTTGATAGCTAATGATGCTGGGGCTGTTTCCTGGAAGGCTCTTGTGTTTAAGTCTTTGGCCTATTTAGAAAAAAATGTATTGTCTTTTATTAGAAGTTTGTGGAAACTTCTTTATTACTGATAAGAGTGCCTTTGACATTTACACTAATCTGTTCTGTGTTTTCTTGTGCACTTGATGGCTTTCTTTTTTTCTTTCTTTTTAGTGGCACTGTGATTTTTTTGCGGGGGGGGGGGGTCTGGTTGTGGGGCCTGAACTCTGGGCCTGGGCGCTGTCCCTGAGCTTCTTTTGCTCAAGGTGGGCACTCTACCACTAGAGCCACAGCACCACTTCCAGCTTTATCTGTGTATATGGTACTGAGGAATCGAACCCAGGGCTTCATGCATGCCAGGCAAACACTCTACCACTGAGCCACCTCCCCAGCCCCTCTAGGCCTCCTGAGTAGCTAGGTTTACAACCACTTGGTATGTGGCTGGGGGTTTTGTGGGGTTTTTTTGTTTTTTGGGGTTTTTTTGGTGGTTTAAACTCGAGACCTCATGCTTGCCTGGCACGTGCTCTACCTCTTGAGTTAACGCCTCCAGCCATGATGATATGGCTGGGTTTTGTAGATGCGTTATTTCAAGCAAGCTTTCCTGGGTAGCTTAGAAGCAGGGCGGAGCAGTTTACGACTCTGGACTCTAGGGGGAGCTGTGGCGCTCGTTCTGCATTTCTGCCCCCCAAATGTGGAATCTGCATTAGAGAAAATCTCCTGCAGGATTCAAAATTCTAGCATGTGATACTAGGAGCCAAATCCAATCTATTTTCTTCCTTTTTTTCTAATATTACTGACACTGGACTTTGAACTCAAGACCTCAAGCTCACTTGGCTTATTTGCTTGTGTGGCCCTCTAACGCTTGAGCAATACCTCTAGTTGTGTGTGTGTGTGTGTGTGTGTGTGTGTGTGTGTGTGTGTGTTATTTCTGAGATAGGGTCCTACTTCCTGCCCATAGGTTCCTGGTCCTTGATCCATGTATTGTAGGATACTGGTGGCTCATACCTGTAATACTCCTTACTCAGGAGACTGAAATACAAGGAACATGGCTCAAAGCCAGCCAGGTAGGAAAGTCTATAAGACTCTGTCTGGGGGCTGGGAAGGTGGCTCAGTGGTAGAGCGCTTGCCTTGCATGCATGAGGCCCTGGGTTCGATTCCTCAGCAGCACATAAACAAAAAGAAAAAAAGCCGGAAGTGGCACTGTGGCTCAAGTGGTAGAGCGCTAGCCTTGAGCTGAAGAGCTGAGGGACAGCACCCAGGCCCAGAGTTCAGGCCCCACGACCAGACCCCCCCCCAAAAAAAAAAGACTCTGTCTGTAATTAACCAGCAAAACAAAACAAAAAACCCAGGCTGGAGGTGTGGCTTAGGTGCTAAAGGGCCAGTTGAACAAGTAAGCTGAGCAAGGGGGAGGCCCCGAGTTCAAGTCCTGGTACTGGAAAAATGGAAATTATTTTTGAGAAGTGAGATGCAAGACGAATGCCGTAAGAATTGGAGAAGGCTGGGTGCTGGTGGATCGCGCCTATAGTACTAGTTAGGAGGTTGAGATATGAGGATCATTTATCTCCAATAAAATACTCAGAAAAAAACCTCAAATGGATCTGTGGCTCAAGTGGTAGAGCACTAGCATTGAGCACAGAGAGGCTCAGGGACAGTGTCCAGGCCCTGAGTTCAAGTCCTAGGACTGGCAAAAAAAGAAAGAAAGCAAGAGAGAGAGAGGAAGAGAGAAAGAGAAAGAAAAAAAAGAAAAAAAGAAAGGAAAAGAAAGAAAGAAAGAAAGAAAGGAACGAAGGAAGGAAGGAAGGAAAGATTAAAGCTTTTTGGGTTTATTTTCCTAAATGAAGTTTGCTAAAAGTATTTTTATTTTTTATTTGTTGCCAGTCCTGGGGCATGAACTCAGGGCCTGGGCACTATCCCTGAGCTTCTTTTTGCTCAAGGCTGGCATTCTACCATTTGTGCCACAGTGCCACTTCCGGCTTTTTTTTTTTCTTTTTGGGTCCGGTCGTGGGGCTTGAACTCAGGGCCTGGGCGCTGTCCCTCAGCTCTTCAGCTCAAGGCTAGCGCTCTACCACTTGAGCCACAGCACCACTTCCGGCTTTTTTCTTTTTGCTTATGTGGTGCTGGGGAATTGAACCCTGGGCCTCATGCATGCAAGGCAAGCGCTCTACCACTGAGCCACCTTCCCAGCCCACTTCTGGCTTTTTTCTGTGTATGTGGTGCTGAGGAATCGAATCCAGAGCTTCGTGTATGCTAGGCGAGCATTCTACCACTGAGCCACCTTCCCAAGCCCCGTTGTTTTTTGACAGTAATTCTTTTGCACATTCATTCTCTCTACAAATATTCCTGCGTGGCCCTCGTGCCGTGCAACAGGCTGCACAGGAGATTTAGGATGAGGCTGGGTTCTAGCAGGAGATGCGCATCATTCTGTTGCTAGGCTCCTTAGAACAGGAGCGGCGGGCTGAGTTCCGGCCTAGGCATTCTAGATGAGGTTGTTACAACAAACAGTCTGGATTGTTCTTCCACACTTGCCCGTTGCTCCTGGGGAGACTTGTGCTCCTGGGGAGACTTGTGTGCTGTCTAGCATGGCTGCAGCCCACTGGCATGGGTGACTACAGAGAGGCGCGCTTGGCGAGGAAGTGAAGTGAGTCTGGACATGAGAATGGGCTGGGACAGGGCCTTGGGGAGGGCGGGCCGGGTGCAGAATTCCTTCACCTAAAACTTGTACTCTGTGTGTGTGTGTGTGTGTGTGTGTGTGTGCGTGCGTGCCTGCGTGCGTGTGCTGGTCCTAGGGCTTGAACTCAGGGCCCAGACTCTGTCTCTGAGTTTTTGTGCTCAAGGATAGTACTCTAGTACTTTGGCTTTTTGGTGGTTCATTGGAGATAAGATTCTCAGGGACTTTCCTGTCCAGGCTGGCTTTGAACTTTGATCCTCAGATCTCAGCCTCCTGAGTAGCTGGGATGACAGGCGGGAGCCACCGGCGCCTGGCTTTCTGATTTGTAAACACTTTTTTTAAAAAGATTATTTGGTCAGTCGTGGGACCTGAACTCTGGGCCTGGGCGCTGTCCCTTAGCTCTTCAGCTCAAGGCTGGCGCTTGACCCCTTGAGCCACAGCGCCACTTCTGGCTTTTTTTCTGCTTATGTGGTGCTGAGGAATCGAACCCAGGGCTTTGTGCATGCAAGGCGAGCGCTCTACCACTGAGCCACCTTCCCAACCCACCCATTTTTTTTTTTTAACCTGGCAGGGAAGAGGGAGGAGGCGGCTTGTGGCCAACAGAGATGCCTGTGGCTATGGAGCACGAGGTGAACAGCTCCAACTGGGACATCTTGGGGAGGAGCATAGAGTACATCATGGAGGCTCTCCAGGTGTCAGGCCAGGTGAGCACCTTCCAGGTAGACCCTGGCCAGGACAGGGTCACCTGGGCCAGCTGGCTGGGCTGTGCTGGGAGAAGGGGAGGGACTTCCGGGCCACCCCAGTCCCGGCCCAGGGTGCCCGTTGGCCACCTCCTTTCTCACGGCCCCCCCTCCGCCTCTCAGCCTTGCGTGCATCCTGAGTGTCTGTCTCTTCCGACAGCTGTCACCTGAAGAAGCCTTGGAGGTCCTCAAGCTGCTGGCAGTCAGGATCTCAAACAACAAGATGTCCATCGGGCTGTGCCGGAAGCTGACGGATATCATCATCAACTATCTGCGGATGACGGTGGGCATCTGCGTCTCTGGGCTGGGGGTGGGGGTGCAGGAGGGCTGCCTGGGGGTGGGGGAGAGGGAGGGGGATGGCTCCCCAGGCTGGGGGGGGTCAAGGGGAAAGAGGGGTGCTAGATCTAAACCCTGGAGTTCTCTCTCTCTCTCTCTCTCTCTCTCTCTCTCTCTCTCTCTCTCTCTCTCTCTCTCTCTCTCTCTCTCTCTCTCTCTCTTTCTTCTTCTGGTCTTGGGGCTTGAACTCAGGGCCTGGGCACCGTCTCTGAGCTTCTTTTGCTGAAGGCTAGCTAGGCTGGCACTCTACCACGGAGCCACATTCCCAATCCAAGGAACCCAGGTTTGGTTTTGTCTTGGGTGCCAGTGTACTGTGGTTTGAACTGAGGACCTTGAGCTCATGCTTGGAGTTTTTTTGGTGCAGGGCTGGTGCTCTCCCATTTGAGCCACATCTCCACTTTGGGGTTTTTTTTTTTTTTGCTTTGTTTTTGCGGCTTAAATTGGGGATGGGAGTCTCTCAGATTGGTCCTCCCAAGCTGACTTCAAACCGCCATCCTCAGACCTCAGCCTCCTGAGTGGCTGGGATGACAGGCGTGCGCCCCGGCCCCTGGCTCCGTCACACACGTGTGTATCATTCCCCTGACGCCCTACCTATGAGCTGTTCTTCCTTCTGAGGCTTTGCTTAGACCCCCGCCCTGCGGCTAGAGCCTTGTACAGGAAGACCTTCCTGTCCTCCTCGCCCCTCCGTCCCCGGGGGTGGATTGGGACGGGGCGGGGGTTACAGTGCCCTAGTGAGCTGCTGAAACCACCTGCTGACCAAAGCCGACTCTCCAGAGATCCTGGCCTGGACAGCCCGTCCTTCTCTTTTCCAGAAGCTGGAAGAGGAGCTGGAGGAGGTCAGCACCATGGTCCTCATGGCCCTGGGCTCCCATTACCCCGGCGTGGTCATCATCAAGCTCCTGAACAAACCGCGTCTGCGCAGCCTGCCTCCCAGGAGCCTCCTGGTGGCAGTGGGAAAACTCAACCTCAGCAGGGGTATGAGCGGCCGTCCGTCCCCCATGCACGGGGGAGGGCCTCAGTGTCAGGAGGGCGGGGTGGGAGGCGAGGGTGGACCGAGGAGAGGAGAGGACAGGGACAGACCAGGCCCTAGGGGCTGATGGGAACGCAGGAGGAGGAAGGGCCCAGAAGGAAGATGCAGGCAGAGAACATGGGAGCACAGGGGGAGCAGACGGGAGCCACAAGGGTGAGAAGCAGAACCAAAGCCCCTTGGGCAGTGGGAGGGGAAGAAACGGCAGCTTGGAATTGGCTGGGAAAGTTCTAGTATAGCAGCTGGGTGGGGCTCGAATCACCATCCCACGTCCACCCACGGCCGTGTCCAGCAGTAGCTCTGTGGCCAGAATTATCTCCTTTATCTTTATCTACGTACCTTCCTCCATTATGAAGAAAAATCAAAGCTGGGCGCTGGAAGCTCCCGCCTGTCATCCCAGCGATCTCAGGAGGCTGAGATCTGAGGATCAAGGTTGGAGGCCAGCCAGGGGAGGAAAGTCCCTGAGACTCTGATCTCCAGTGAACCACCAGAAAACCAGAAGTGGCGCTGTGGCTCAAGTGGCAGAGCGCCAGCCTTGAGCATAAAGAAGCTCAGCGATGGCTCCTAGGCCCTGAGTTCAAGCCCCACGACCACCAAAAAGAAAAGAAAAAAATCAAGTCACCAGGCTCCCCGTTTTTGTGTGTTTATATGTGTGGGCTGCCCCTAGCCCTTGAATTGGGGCCCAGGAACTGGGCCTCAGCTTTGTCCCTCAAGGCTGGCGCTGCACCCCTTGGCCAGAGGGCGCCTTTCCTGCCTCTCCCCTTAGGAGCAGCCACCTACGTCGGGGTCACGTGGGAGCACGTGCTGCCTCTGCTGAGGATAGCAGTGGAGGAGAAGGACAGGCTGGCCCTGTGTCAGGGTGAGGCTCCGCGGGGACCAGGGGGAGCCGGGGGAAGCATCTCCGACGCCCCGGGCTGGGGATGCCGGAGTGCAAGCAGATGCTTGGAGGCAAGCCGCGGGGAGAGGGTGAATGGATCAGTGCTTCCCAACGTAGGGCCCCTCGCCTTCACGGGGCTGGGGGGGGGTCTGCGTGGCGACGCGGAGGGCGGGGAAGGATGACAGGCCACTCCCCGTCCCACCCCGTCCCCAGTGCTCAGCGGGCTGGCCATCAACGCCCAGAAGCACCTGAACCTGGGCCCCAAGGACACTGAAGCCATGGATATCTCCCTGGAAGCTCTGAACATCAAAGCCTACCTCACCCTGCGAGTCATCTTCAACCGCTGGCCTCTCAAGAGCAGGGGGAAGGTGAGGAGAGATCGGGTGGGTGATGGCTGAGGGATGGAGGCTTGTCTCCCCGAGAGTGGCTCTCCCCGTTATCCAGAAAGGGGTACAGTCAGAACACACTTGCCCGTTCTTCCTGCCATCGCTCGGGATTACTGAGCCGAAGTCTTTGGTGCCTCTCAGCGCCGAAGGACTGTTGACCGAGGACTGTAGAGGCTGACTGAGGCCCAGCCACCACGGAGGGCTTGTCGGGCCTTCTCCCCGGAGCCCCGGCTCTCACATCCTGTCTCCTTGGGCACAGGTCACTGAGCAAGCGCTGGTGATAGTGGGCCACCTCTTCTTCCTCATATCACCTTCCAAACTCAGGAGCCAGGTGAACTGGCTGGTGCGCAGGCTGATGGCCCTGGTATCCGTCCACCTAGAGCCTTTCTACATCTCCCAGGTGACTGCAGGGGGGTGGGGGTGGGGTGGGAGGGGGTGCCACACTCACAGGGTAATGAGTGCCATGGGTGGCAGGAAACAGCCCATGGGCCAAATTCAGTCAGAAACCAGCCCTCCCTCCCTCCCTCCCTCCCTCCTTCCCTCCCTCCCTCCCTCCCTCCCTCCCTCCTACCCACCCTCCCTTCTTCCTTCCATTTTCCTTCCTTCCTTCTTTTTTGGAGGAAGCTGGCCTTAGGGTTCAAACTCTGGACCTGGACACTCTCCCTGAGCTCCTTTATGCTCAAGGCTAGCGCTCTACCCACTTGAGCCACAGCACCACTTCCAGCTTTTTCTGTGATTACTTGGAGATAAGAGAATCTCACAGACTTTCCTACCCAGGCTGGCTTTGAACTGTAATCTTCAGATCTCAGCCTCCTGAGTAGCTGGGATTACAGGCTTGAGCCACTGGTGCCCTGCCTGGGGGGCAGTTATTGAATAATGTATCTTGTCTGTGCGCATTCTGTCTCTGTCTCTGTGTCTCTCCTCTTTTTCTCTCTCCTTCTCTGTCTCTCTGTCTCTCTGTCTCCCCCGCACCCCTCTGCTTCCTGGCTACCATAACCTGATGTGCTTTGCTCTACCACATGTTCCTGCTGCCATAATACTCCCTTTCACCATAGGGTCAAACCATCCTTGCATTCCTGAGAAATATCTCATAGCAATGGAGCCAGTGAAATGTGGACTGAAACCTAGGAAATCATGGGCCAAAATGAATCCTTCCTACTTGAGATCCTACCTGAGAAATAACTAAGAAGGAGATAGAGAGAGGGAGAGAGAGATTGATTTTGTGTGCCCTGGGGCTTGAACTCAGAGGCTTGGGTGCCATACCAAGGCTGTCGCTCTATCACTTTAGCCACATCCGCAGATTTCAGCCTCCTGAGTAGCTGGGATTACAGGTGTGAGCTGCTGCCGCTGCTGCCGGGTCACTTCCAGCTTTTTGATGGTTCATTGGAGATAAGAGTCTCATGGACTTTTCTGCCCAGGCTGGCTTTTGAACCTTAATCCTTAGATCTTGGCCTCCTGGCATCTGGCTTTGGGTCATGATCAATTTATTTGGCTTCTTTGAAATGTTGAACTGCCCTAAAAAAAAAATCCATGTGGAATAAAGGTGGAGTGAAATCAAGTGGGCGGGGAGAAGGGAACCGTTGCGGCTCCTGCACGGAAGGGCTAGACATTGAACTTGATGATGCTCAGACACAGCTGTGAGGAGCAGGTGTGAGGACAGCGTGTTTGCTCGGGTGGCCTGGCCCTGACTCTGCTCTCACTCCACAGTGCCTCTGCCAGCTCTTGGATGCCCTGGTGCAAAGCGGCTATGGTGGCATCAACCTGGAGTCCCAGGTGGAAAATATCACGAACATGCTGTTCAAGCTGGTGCGTGTGTGTGGGCCTGGCGTGTCCTGGGCTGGCCCTGCGTCTCTCCTCTGCGGGCGATGGCTTCCCCGGGGAGGTGCCTAGTCACACACATGCACAGGCACACGCGTGTGCGCACACACACACACACACACACATATGTGCACACACACACCAGGCTTCCCGGAGCAGATAGAGTAAGAGGAAGAAGTCTCCACCAGCAAATAAACAAGTCCTCTGTGACTCCTGCAGAGACAGACCCTGAGCCAGGCACCTGTGGTTCGGCTGTCATCCTAGCCTCTCAGGAGGCTGAGATTCGAGGATCACAGTTCGGAACCTGCCACAGCCAGAAAGTTCCATGCAATTCGAATCTCCAGTTGGCCACCCAAAAAGCTGGAAGTTGTGGTGTAGCTCACGTGGTAGAGTGCCAGCCTAGAGCAAGAAGCTAAAGAACAATGCCCAGGCCCTAAGTTTGAGCCTAGTGTTGGCACCAGAGAGAGGAGAGAGGGGAGGGAAGGAGGAGGGCATCCTGCTGCTTCTCCTAACCTCTGGGGAAGAGGGATGAGTTCAGGCTGCTCATGATGCCTTGGCAAATGGCCATGTTGTGATACAGTTCTGAACAGGAAGGAAGACAGCAGGGCATTGGCAAAGGTCACCTCTTTTGTTTTTTTTATCCTAGGGCTTGAACTCAGGGCCTGGGTGCTGTCCTTGAGCTTTTGCTCAATGCTAGTGCTCTACCACTTGAGCCACAGTGCCACTTCTGGCTTTTTCTGTATATGTGGTCCTGGGGCTTGAACTCAGGGCTTCATGCATGCTAGGCGAGCGCTCTACCACTGAGCCACCTTCCCAGCCCAGGGCACCTCTTTTCTATAATTACTTTGTTGTCCCTTGTCTTCCTCTCTCGATGTCCAGAAACAGTGATTCTTGGGTTCTCTGTTCTTCTCACCCCTTTGGCCAACCACTGTACCCTTTTCCTGGCCTCGTGCCTCAGTTTCCCCACCCATACCCTGGGGTATGGTTCTTCTCAGCTCTGATGGACTTGGTGTTAACCCCCCAGGTGAGTTTAAAGGTTCTCAGCAAGGATTCTCTTTCCGTGGAGAACCACAGCCTTGCTATGAGGGGATTCTACAACCTGAGTGAGTCCACAGCCACCCTGGCCTGTGTGTGTGTGTATACATGCATGCGTGTGTGTATGTGTGTGTATGAATGTGTGTGTACATGTATTTGAGCGTCTCCTTCCTTCTTCCCCGGGGATCCCCAGCTCAGGTCTGGGACAAGGTGATTCCAGCACTGATGGTACTGGTGGTCTTCCTGACCTTTGGGTGGGGGTGGGGGACAGGGCCTGGCTCAGGGAGAGCATGTGTGTCTTGTGAATGCTTGTCCTCCACAGTGGACAACACCCCCATTTCTATCTCCCGGGGTGTCAGTGTCTTTCTGTGACATAATTCATTCCTACTTGTCACCTGCCATTCCTTTGTTGTTGTTGTTGTTTTTGTTTTGTTTTTGTCCGTTGTGGGGCTTGAACTCAGGGCCTGGACACCATCCCTGAGCTGTTTTGCTCAAGGCTGGTGCTCTACCACTTGAGCCACAAGGCCCCTTTGGTTTTCTGGTGGTTCATTGGAGATCAGAGTCTCATGGACTTTTCTGCCTGGGCTGGCTTTGAACCATGGTCTTAAGGTCTCAGTCTCCCGAGTAGCTGGGAGGAAGGGCATGAGCCACCAGCGCCTGGTTTACACAGACCTTTGTGTTCACACGCTTTGGCCAGCCAAGCTGTACAGCGAGCAGGTGGTGAGTCTACTACTGAAGACCTTGGCGTCCAGAGACCTGGCCGAGATCCTGTGTGCCCTTCAGGTCTTCCAAAAGGTGTTTCGAGAAGGTGAGCAGGAACGGGGCCTGGGACCTCATTTTCCCTCCGTTTTCTTCCCCTGTGAGACGGTCCAGCAGAGCAGTTAAAAACAGTTACAGCCAGGGGGCTGGGAAGGTGGCTCAGTGGTAGAGCGCTTGCCTTGCATGCCTGAGGCCCTGGGTTCAATTCCTCAGCACCACATAAGCAAAAAGAAAAAAGCCAGAAGTGGCGCTGTGGCTCAAGTGGTAGAGCACTAGCCTTGAGCTGAAGAGCTGAGGGACAGCGCCCAGGCCCAGAGTTCAGGCCCCACGACCGGACCCCCCAAAAACAGCTCCCAGGAGTCTGTGGGGCTCGTGCCTGTAATCCTAGCTGCTCGGAGGCTCAGATTGGAGGGTTGCAGTTCAAAGCTAGCCTGGGCAGAAAAGCTTATAATAGACCCTATCTCAAAAATAACCAGCTGAGCCGGGTGCCGGTGGCTCACGCCTGTCATCCTAGCTACTCAGGAGGCTGAGATCTGAGGATCCTGGTTCAAAGCCAGCCCAGGCAGGAAAGTTGGTAAGACTCTGATCTCCAATGAATCACCAAAAAGCCAGAAGTGGCAGTGAGGCTTAAGTGGTAGAGCGCTTGCCTTGAATAAAAGAAGTTCAGAGATAGCACCTAGGCCCAGAGTTCAATGAAGCCCCACAATTAGCCAAAAAAAAAAAAGCCAGAGTAGAGGTGCGGCTCAAATGGTAGAGGCTTGAGTGAAAAAAGCCAAGAGTGTGAGGTGTGAGGCCCTGAATTCAATCCCCACACACACACACACACACACACACACACACACACACACACACACACACACACACACACACACGCACTGTTGGATGCACGGACCAAGTGGTGGAGCGCCAGCCAAGCAAGCAAGAGGTCGTGCGTTCTGTGGCTCTGTGGTTTGCCTATGATTCTAAGTGTGCTCTCTCTCAAGTGCTTGTGTTAAGCTTATGCTGTGTGCTTATTAGCACACTGGCCAGGATACAGAGAGAGAGAGAGAGAGAGAGAGAGAGAGATCAATGGATCGATGGACCGATCGATTGATTGGCTGCTTGGTTGGTTGGTTGGGTTAGCTGTGTTACCTGAGAGACCAAGTGGAAAGGCCAGAAGGAGATGGAAAGCACAGAGGTCAGGCCACATCAGAGACAAGGTGGAAGCTGAGGTGGAGAGGTGCGGGGCGGCTGAGCTCTGTGTGGCCAGCTCTGGGGGAGGGGCAGGGGCCCTGGCAGAGATGCCCTCCCCCCCCAGCTCGGGCTGGAGGACCCTGTCCAAGGAAGCAAGGTCTGTGTCCAGGATTCTTCCCCTGGGGGCACGGACCCCACTCCAATTGCCTGCCTGTTTTCCCTAGTGAATCAGACAGAGCTGCTCAGGAGCCAGGTGATGAACTCTGTCATTGTGGTGATCCAGGAGGAGTGCAGGCAGGTGAGCGGGAGGCGTTACCCAGGTGGAGAATGGACGTGGGGGGTAGGGAGGGGCCAGGATGGGGAAGAGAGGCCAGGGGCACCATTCTGCCCTGCGTCGAGATGGAACCCCAGAGTCCTTTCCACTCCTTTGTTGGTGGATTTATCGGCCCCTCGTCCTCCTTCTGAGAAGTGCCCATTCGGCCCCTCGTTGTGTGGATTGATTGGGTGATTGGTTCCTTGGGTTTCGGTCTTAGAGCTCCTGGTCTAATCTTCTCCCCCTCCCCCCAATTCTGCAGGCATCTCTGCAGCTCAGCGATTCCCTCCATGGCGATTCCTGCCATTTTGATCTCTCCGAGCCCCCCGGGAGGATGGAGGGAGCTGCTCCGGGGTGGAACTTGCAGGTCAGGCAGTGGTACCTGTCCGGCCTCTTGTTAGCAGGTCCCACAGACGGCTCGCTGAACCTTGGAGTGGGGAGGGCCGAGGTTCTGCTCGGTCCTGTGTCCTCACCTAGGACAGGAGGACCCCTCCCTACGCCCCCCCCCCCGTCCCTGTCCCTGTCCCCTGACCTGCTGTACGGGTGACAGGTGCGGATGGCCCTGCTTGGCTTCCTGGAGATTCTGGCTGAGTATGGCTACCTGCGCCTACCCCAGGGCCATGTCATCATCTCCTACATCATCAAGCTCAGCCAGTGGGACTTCTCTGTGAGTGGTCCGGGGCAGGGGCGGGGCCTCAGAATCCACCCACTTGACCCGGGAGAGCTTAGGGGAAGGCTGGAGTCAGACTCGGCTAGCTGGCCTGGCTGGGGGGGAGGTTCACGGGGGTGCAGGGCGGCGGTTTCATTTCCCCTCCTCTCTCCCCCACAGCATGAAGAGGCCATGCAGCTATTGTGCTTGAGAATCCTGAAGATGGTATTGCAGCTAGGGCCAAAGTGGGGGGCTCCGGTCTCCGCCTTGTGTCTCACGCCCCTCCCCTCTGTCTTCTCCTGTCCCTCCCACACTCCCTCCTCTGGCTGGGCCCGTAGAGGGGCTCCCGGGAAGGGGAGGAGCTCGCTGGGCGAGGGGTCTGCGGGCCTGAGCCAGCTCCCAGCTGTAAACCAAGAGCAAGTGGTCCTCTGGGCTGCTCTGGGTCCCTGGAATGAAGGCGGGGTGGGGGGACGGGGCGGGGGCGAGGGCGGGGAGCAGACGTGGGCTGTGGGTCGGGGATCGCCACGACCTTCCCAGGAGTCTGGAAGGATCCACGGGCTGCCCAGAGGGAAGAGGCAGCCCGCCCGACGGAGTCCTCCTTAGTATAAGTTCACGGAGGAGGATCGTGGCTTGTGTTTTATTAATCTGGGGTGAGGGAGGGAGAGAGGGAGAAAAAGAGAAAGAGCAGGAGAGAGAGAGAGAGAGAGTGGGAGAGAGGACAGGAGGAGGGGAGAGTGGGGGGGGATAAGAGCGAATGGGAGGAGGCTGGGTTGATGAGGCTTTAAAGGAACACCAGGTCTCGGGATTGGAGAACTGGGCCGGGGACCCATGAGGCCTTGTCACTGAAGCCCCCCCACGTCCCCTGCCAGCTGCCCTTGCCCAAACTGGTCACCTTCGTGTGTCACCCCACCAACTTCAAGGCCTTCCTGATCCTGAGTAAGGCTGCCACCGAGATCGCCCTGCAGTCTTCGGCCCTGGGCCACTTCCCCTACCTCAGCAAGTTCCACCGCAGCCGTGAGTGCCAGGAAGGGGTGTGTCTGGGCCAGGGGCAGCTGAGAGGCCCCCCCCCCCCCCCGCCGAGGCCCTGCAGGGGTGTGGAAGGGAGGGTTCCCGCTGTGGCATGGGGGTAGTCAGGTGCCAGCTATGGCCCTGGGTGCCGACGCCTGAGGCCTGGAACTCAGGCCCCTCCTGCCCTAGCTCTCCACTGCTGGGATTACAGACACACTGCCATGGGCCTGGTTCTCATTGAAAACAGTGGCGCCGGGCGTGGGTTATTACAGACATGTTCTGACCCCTCGCTCTTCACGCTGCCCTGCCTCCATCCCTGGCCTCCATGGGCCCAGGACCAGGGGTCCACTCAGCATGTGACTTGGGGTTTGTCTTTTCAAGCCCCCGGCCCCCAGCATGCACACAGTTGCTCTCTTTCTGCCTTGCCTTTTCCTCTTGTCTGGGGTAGTGAAGGAGAGCTGAAGGCGAGCTGACTCTGTTCCCTCCTTGTCCCCTTTCACCCAGCCGCCCTGATCATCTCCCCACAGACACTCCTCACCCAACTCGTGGTAAGTGATACTGCATCTGTCTGCCCGTCCACCTATCTGCCCACCCATGTATCCATCCACCCACCCACCCATCCACCCATCCATCCATCCCCCCATCCAACCACCCATCCACCCACCTACTCATCCATCCATCCATCCCTCCACCCACCCACCCATCTACCCATCCATCCATCCATCCATCCATCCACCCACCTACCTACCCACCCATCCATCCACCCACCCATCCATCCATCCATCCATTCACCCACCCACCCATCCAATTACCATCTGTCCTTCTATCCATCCACCCACCCCCCCATCCATCCATCCATCCCTCCACCCACCCACCCATCCAATTAACATCTGTCCTTCCATCCATCCACCCACCCACCCCCACCCATCCATCTACCCATCTGTCCATCCCCCCATTCATCCATCCATCCATCTACCCACTCATGCATCCATTCAACTACCCACCCATTCATCCCTCTCCCTCCCTTTCCTCCCTCCCTCCATCCACCCATCCATCCATCCATCCATCCACCCACCCACCCACCCACCCATCCATCCATCCACCCATCCATCCATCCATCCATCCATCCACCCATCCATCCATCCACCCATCCATCCATCCATCCATCCACCCATCCATCCATCCACCCATCCATCCACCCATCCATCCATCCATCCACCCATCCATCCATCCACTCATCCATCCACCCACCATCCATCCATCCACCCATCCATCCATCCATCCATCCATCCATCCATCCATCCATCCATCCATCCACCCATCCATCCACTCACCTATCCCAACTATCCCTCACTTGTGCATACACCTATCATTCCACAAACAGTTGGATATCCCTGTAATGCCAAGAATCAAGAAGCCAAAAGCATGGAGGAGGAAACTGAGTGGTAGGGCGGGAGCCTGGGGGGGGGGGGGGAGGCCCGGCCTGCCTCCTGTCTGGCCCTGTGGAGAGCCTCTCTCCGTTGACCTTGGATAAGGAGCCAGTGCCACGTGGGCCTCGTTAGTCCAGCATGCTCTGCTTCTGTCTCTGTCCACCGCTGTGTCGGGACCGGTGCAGCCCTGCTTTGGGTGTTTCTGGTGTGGATGAGGCGCACACCGTGGACCCGATGGGACCACCATAGCCCTGCAGGGCAAAGGCTCGGCGGGGTCTTCAGAGAGCAGGGGCCTCACTGGCCTCACTGGCCCTGGGGGGGCGGGGCCTCACTGGCCTCACTGGCCGGGGGGGCGGGGCCTCACTGGCCTCACTGGCCGGGGGGCGGGGCCTCACTGGCCTCACTGGCCCTGGGGGGGCGGGGCCTCACTGGCCTCACTGGCCGGGGGGCGGGGCCTCACTGGCCTCACTGGCGGGGGGCGGGGCCTCACTGGCCTCACTGGCCGGGGGGCGGAGCCTCACTGGCCTCACTGGCCGGGGGGCGGAGCCTCACTGGCCTCACTGGCGGGGGGCGGGGCCTCACTGGCCTCACTGGCGGGGGGCGGGGCCTCACTGGCCTCACTGGCGGGGGGCGGGGCCTCACTGGCCTCACTGGCCCGGGGGGGGGGGGGGCGGGGAAGGCATGTCGCGGGCAGCTGTGATGGAGGACGTTTCGGGGGTTCTGTTCAAGAGCTGCACCAGGAGGAGGACCCAGTGTCGCCTCCTCATCCCGGAAGTGTCTCCTAATCTTCCCCCTCCGTCCCTTCCCTCCTTCCCCCTTGCCTTCCTTCTCTCCTTCCTCAGCTGTTTGCTCTGAGGCCCTACAGGCAGAAGGAGTTTGGGGTGCGGTCCCTGAAGCTCTTATCTGCCCTGCACCCCATCACCTCCCTGCACCCTGTTATCAACTCCTGCATCGGCCAGCTGTGGAAGAAGGTGATCCCAGAGATGCTGCAGACCCTGGATGGTGAGGGCGAGGTGTGGTGGGGGTAGGGGGGCGGGGAGGAGGGGAATGGGGGGAGGGCAAGAGAGATGGGGTCCTGAGGGGCAGGAGGTGAGGAGGGCGCGCGCAGCCTCCCGATCTTCCCAGGTGGCGGGTGGCGGGGTCCTCTCCGTGGAGGCGTGGATGAGGGCGGGGGCCCCACACAGCCCAGGTCCCAGTCCTTGGGGTGACGCGGGGTGCTCATCATCTCTTGGTGGTGGCACGGGGGAGGGCTAGGGTTAGAGTTAGGGTTCGGTTTCCTGCGGCCCGGAAGTTTCCATCGACACTCGTCGTCATTTGCAGATTGCGACGAGGGGAGCCTGAATCAGGGGACCTGGGAGCAGAGGCTGCTGCAGGTGCGGGCCCCCTTCCGCCAGCCCCGTCCTGTCTCCTGTGAGGCTCCGTCAGCACCGCCCCTCCCGCGTCCGCGCCCCACTTGCCCCTGTCTCTCACTTCTTTGCTACCCCATTTCCACGGGGCTGGGAGCCCCCCTCCCCACACAGCCCCTCCCTCCCCCTCCCCCTCCCCTGCATAGTGGATTCCTTCTCCCTTCTTTTTTCCTCAGTTTTCCAGTCAATCGCTGGTGGCCATCAGCGATGATGGCTGGATGGAGCAGCTCACCATGGACGTCCTGAACAGGATAACTTGCCTCAGAGACAATGATGAGGAGAAGGTGCGTCTGTGCAGGTGGCTGGGGCTGGGGGTGGGAAACGTCTCATTAGAAGGTGGAGGAAGTGGGGGGTCAGCAGAGGAAGGACGGGCTCAGGCAGGCAGGCAGCCGCTGAAGCCTTGCAGCAGCTCATCTTAGCGCTCTGAGCCCTCTGCTGACTGTCCTCTTTGCTGGAGTTCCTAGGTGTGTGTGTGTGTGTGTGTGTGTGTGTGTGTGTGTGTGTGTGTGTGTGTGTGTGTGTGTGTGTGTGTGTGTGTGTGTGTGTGTGTGTGTGTGTGTGTGTGTGTGTGTGTGTGTGTGTCAGTTCTGGGGCTTGAACTGTTCCCTGAGTGTTTTCGCTCGAGCTAGCTCTCTGCCACTTTGAGCCACAGCTCCCCTTCTGGTTTTTTTCTGGTGGTTCATTGAAGATAAGAGTCTCGCAGACTTTCCTGCCCAGGCTGGCTTCAAACCGTGATCCTCAGATCTCAGCCTCCCTCCCGAGTAGCTGGGATGACAGGCGGGAGCCATCATGAGTGCTTAGCTCCAGCCGGAGAGCTTGCCTTCTATATCATGCAGATTTAAAGATGGCAAGGGAAGGAACAGGTCCTGGACCCCAGCTGGAAGTGGAAGGTGTATGGAGCTGGGAGCCTTATTTCTCCCGCCTTTAGCCCTCCTCCTAACAGAGGCCAGACCCCACTCCACCCGAGGGAGAGGCAAGCCGTGATTGACCCCTGTAGTCTCTGAATGGGCCGCCATCCTCCCAGCTGGCTGCCCTGGTCTCCCGCTAAACCTGCCTGACCTTGGCTTTGACCTTCCTTCCTTCCCACCACCTAGGCTTTCCTGTACAGATTCCTTGGCTACACCGTGAGCACCACCAACAACCCCCAGCTGGTGAAGAAGATTCTGTGGTCGATTCTGAAGACTTCCCACAAGGAGCTGCTGGAGAGGGAGGTGAGGATGAAGAGCTTTGTGTCTTGACACAATCGGATGCTTGTAGAAGAGTCACACACACACACACACACACACACACACACACACACACACACACACACACACACACACACACACACACACACACACACACACACACACACACACACACACACACACACAGCGCTGCTTCTACTGAATTGCTTAGTTCTCTTCCTGGACCTCAAACCATTCAAGGGAACCAAGCTGCCTTTCCTTCTCCCCCCCCCCCCCCCCCCCGCCCGCCGCCGCAGGGCATCGCCGTGGCCTTCAGCATCCTGTCGCTGCGGCACCTGCAGGTGGTTCTGGACGAAGTTGAGGAGTTCGGCACCGCGCTCACCGACCAGGACGCCTCGCCCATCCTCAAACTCAAGCAGGTGCCTGTGCCCCGTCACCCCAGCCTCCCTGGTCCCCAGGCCTGGGGTCCCTCCCGGGAACGTCCTCTCCGCCTGGCCCACACGGGGACGTCCCGTCCTCCTGTCCTGGCCTCAAGCGTTAGAGCTTGCTAGTGCTCACCACCACACGTACACACGTCCCAGGCTTTCCGAGCATGCTTTTCCTCTCCTGGCCTCAGTTTCCCCATCCGGCAAGGAGACGGCCACTTTGCCTCTCCACCTCCTCCCCCGCAGGAGCTCCAGCAGAGGGAGTGGGGGCTGGTCTGTAGCACCATCTACTTCATCTACGCCAAGATCATCTTAGAGAACACGGTCGCCGTCTTCAAACACGTGGACAGCATCCTGGCTTTGACCCTGCAGCACTATCAGAACTGCATTGTGGAGAAGGTGCGGGCAGACCTCTCCCTCCCACCCTCCTGCCCCCGCTTCTGGCCTCCTCTCACAGGGACTTCCCCCTCCAGCTTTCGATCTGTCCTTGTGTGTGTGTGTGTGTGTGTGAGAGAGAGAGAGAGAGAGAGAGTGTCCTGGGGCTTGAACTCAGGGCTTCGGGGCTGCCCCTGAGTCCCCTTTGTGCTCAAGGTGAGCGCTCTGCCACTTGAGCCACAGCGCCACTTCCGGTTTTCTGGTGCTTCCTTGGAGATCAGAGTCTCACGGACTTTCCTGCCCAGGCTGGCTTTGAATCGTGATCCTCGGATCTCAGCCTCCTGAGTAGCTGGGGTGACAGGAGGGGCCTCAATCAGGCATTCCTTACCCAGCTACTCCGGAGCCCTGACTTGGTGGGAAGCACAGCTGTACAGAGAAACTTCCCTGCCCTGCACCGTGGACCGTCCTATGTGCCTTATGCTGGCTAGGCAGGTGCTCTACCACTTGAGCCACACCTCCCGCCGCTATTTGCCTTGGTTATCTCCTCACCCAGGGCGGCAGGATGGGCTGCCCTGTGCTTCCCTGTGTCGCTGGGGTGACGGGGTGTGCTCCCGCCCCCAGCCCTTGGTTGAGATGGAGCGTCTTGAGAACTTCTATGCCGGGCCAGCCTCAGACCTCAGTCCTCCTGACCTCTGCCTCCCAAGTAGCTAGGATCACAGGGTTTTGAACTGCCTTACCTGGCTCAAGACACATCTCGAGCAGGAAGGAAGCTGGGTGTTTCCAGCTTTTAGTTTGAGGAGAGAGGGGAGCCCCTTCCCCGCCCCCGCCCCCATGGGGAGGGGCGGGCATTTCCACCGCAGGAGTTACTGCCCCTGCCTTTCCTCGGCTGCTCCCACCTCCCCAGGGCGAGATCGTGGGGGGGGGGCTCCCTCACCTGGGGGCCCTGAGCGTCCCCCTTCCCCCAGGATAACAATCTGAAGCTGTGTTACCTGGAGACGCTGTCCCAACTCACCAGCGTGCTGAGCCAGCAGGAAATCATGATCCAAAGCAACATCCCGCACAAGCTGGAGATCGTGGCCTTCATGGTGGTACGGCGGCTGGGCGCCAAGGAGCTGGGGGGAGGGGGAGGGGGAGGGCTCCCCACTGCTCCCCCCTCCCTGCCACTGCTGAGCTCCTCTGCCAGCCAGAGGAGAGGCGGTCAGGTCAGGGAAGGACTCGGGGCAAGAGAGGTTGGGGTGGGGGTGCCCCATGGCAGGTTCCTGAGGGGTCTAGGGTTCTAGGCCTAACCTGGAGGCTGCTGGCGGCGGGGGGGGGGGGGGGAGGAGGAGAGGGAGGAGGGGAGGGAGGAGGAGGAGGCAGCTGAGCTGTGCTCCTGAGGTGTCCTGGTCTTGGGCTGGGCTGTCTGTCGCAGGATGTGATTAGGAAGGAGCCAATCAACACCCTCTCCAGCCCCATTAGACAGAACGCCATGAACATCATCACCGACTTCAGGTAACCAGACACTGGCTCTATCCATCATCCACCCACCCATCCACCCACCCACCCACCCATCCATCCATCCGCCCTTCATCCATCCATCTATCCATCTGTCTGTACATCTGTCCATCCATCCGTCCATCCACTATCCATCTGTCCACCCATCCATCCATCTAACCATCCACCCATCCATCCACCCATGATCCATCCATCTACCCATCTGTCCATCCATCCATCCATCATCTATCCATCCATCCAACCAACCATCTATCCATCCATCCACCCATTATCCTTCCAACCATCCATATTCATCCATCCATCTGTCCGTCTGTCCTTCCATCTATCAATCTATTCCATCTATCATCTATCCATGATCTATCATCTATCATCTATCTACCATCATCTATCTTATCACCTCTCATCTATCATCTATCATTTATCAATCATCTATCATCTATAAATCATCTATAATCTGTCATCTAATTTCTCATCTGGCATCTACTTATCACTATTATCTGTCAATCTACTATCAGTTTATCATCTGTCAATCATTTATTATCTATCTGTCTATTATCTATATTTATTCTCTGTCATTTAATCTGTCATCTATGCATTGATCATCTGTATCTGTCGTCTAGCTAATCTTTAGTTGTACAAACAGTTTGCATTTGAAGGTGTCAATTTTTTTTTCTGGGTCTGGGCGCTGTCCCTGAGCTTCTTTTGCTCAAGGCGAGCGCTCTACCACTTGAGCCACAGCGCCACTTCCGGCTTTTTCTGTGATGAATTGGAGATCAGAGTCTCACGGACGTTCCTGCCCAGGCTGGCTTCGAACCGCGATCCTCAGATCTCAGCCTCCCGAGTAGCTCGGACATCAGGCGTGAGCCACAGAGCCCGGCTTCCGTTCCATTCTTGTCATCTCCTCCTCTTTCTCTCTCCGTCTGCTCCCTCCGTTCCCCTCCTGCCCGTCCTTCCGTGCAGGAAGTTCAAGCCCATCCTGGAGAACGAGAGCTGGGCGGAGCTGCTGCGGACCTGCCTCGGGAGCGTGCTGGCGCTGCCGCCCTCCGACATCCTGAAGAGAGATGCCTCCAGCCCCAGCCAGGGCCTGGCTGTCGTGGTAACTGCTGCTCCTCGCCGTTGTGTGGGAGGCCGGGGGCCCGGGGGGCCGGGAGGCCGGGGCAGTGTTGCAGGGGAGAAGCGCCCACGTTTAATGAACAGGAGATCGGTGGAGGCCCATGGAGGCTCAGCTGTCGGAGGTCAGGTGGCGTGGACTCCACTGCCCAGGCTGGCTTCAAACCCCGATCCTCAGATCTCAGCCTCCTGAGTAGCTGGGATGCCAGGCGTGAGCCACCGGCACCGGCTCTTTGGGTATTCATGTAAATCTTGTGAACAGGCTCCCTGCAGTTTCCTGCCTCCCTGTGGGTTCCTTCACAGCTGGAGGCTGTGTTACTGGTGGGATTGTCTTTTCTCTTTAATGATGTGAACTGATGCGTCTTCCCGTGCAGCTAGCGAGCGCGGCTCCTCTGCCCGCTCCTCGTGCTCAGGCGGGGAGCGCTGTGAGCGACCCTTCACCCAGGAGCACGCCTGTGCCTCACAGCGAGGTCCTGCGTGTGCACTCACTGCACACGCTCACCTGCGCCGTGCACACTCACCTGCACCGTGCACACTCACTCACCTGAGCCACACACGCTCACCTGCACCGTGCCGGGCTCCGCCCTCGCCCCCAGCCTGCTTGCTGAGGCCCAGGCCGGGAGCCCAGCACAGGGATGGGGAGAAAGGCTTGGCGGGGGAACAAGGGCCAGAACACGTGCATGTGCACGCTTGGGGCAGGACAGAGGTCCTGGTGGTTCCTGTCAGCACTGGGCCACCAGGGAAGCCCGGGATGGGGAGGAAGTGTGTGTGGAGGATGCAGGTGGGGATTTGGGGGGGAGCGCCCATCGGTTGGCGGCAGCCTGAGGTCCCCCCCCTGCAGGAGCTGTTCAGGGTCACCATGCACGCGCTGCACACGCTGATGGAGGCCGTGGTCATCGAAGACCCCTCCAAGGTCCCCCTGTGCTTGGAGGTGGGTGCGAGGGGCGGCCCAGCGAGCGTGAGATGGGGAGGCTGGGGGGAGGGCAGAGCAGGTGCGGGGTGCAGAGGGGTTCCCACACACGGGCCTGCGGTGTCCTCTGGCTGCTCCTGAAGGCATCGCACTGGGGGTGACGGCGCGGCTTTGGCGCCGGGCGGCTTCGCGTTCAAAGTGGAGGCTGCAGGCTGAGGCGGGGCTGGGCTGGTGGTCCTCTGCCTTCCAGTCCCCCCCCCTTTTACTTTTAGCACTAGGACCGTGAGCTCACTCACGTGTGCCCTGCTACTTGATTTTGTAGCCGTGTCCTCCGTCCTGTCCCCCTCTTCACTCACACAACACAATCTTTTGTTGTTGTTGTTGTTCCTGGCTGTTTGTTTTTGTTGGTTGTGGGACTTGAACTCAGGGCCTAGGAGTTATCTCTTTTTTTTTGTTGTTGCTGTTGTTGTTTGCTCAAGGCGAACCCTCTACCATTTGAACCACAGCTCCACTTCTGATTTTCTGGTGGTTCTCTGGAGATAAGACTCTCATGTGTGGGCTGGGAAGGTGGCTCAGTGGTAGAGCGCTTGCCTTGCATGCCTGAGACCTTGGGTTCGATTCCTCAGCACCACATAAGCAAAAAGAAAAACCCGGAAGTGGCACTGTGGCTCAAGTGGTAGAGTGCTAGCCTTGAGCTGAAGAGCTGAGGGACAGCGCCCAGGCCCAGAGTTCAGGCCCCACAACCGGACCAAAAAAAAACAAAAACAAAAAAACAAAAAAAAAAGACTCTCATGGGTGCCGGGCGCTGGTGGCTCCCGCCTGTCATCCCAGCTACTCAGGAGGCTGAGATCTGAGGATCACGGTTCAAAGCCAGCCTGGGCAGGAAAGTCCATAAGACTCTTATTTCCAATAAGCCACCAGAAAACCAGAAGTGGTGCTGTGGCTCAGGTGGTAGAGCGCTCGCCTTGAGCTGAAGAGCTGAGGGACAGCGCCCAGGCCCAGAGTTCAGGCCCCATGACCAAAAAAAAAGAGAGAGTCACGGAATTTCTTGTCCAGGCTGGCTTTGAACTGTGATCCTCAGATCCCCGAGTAGCTGGGATGACAGGCGTGAGCCACAGGTGCCTGATTCCACAGCACATTCTTATGTGTCTGTGTGTGATGTGTGTGTGGGTGCATTTGTGCACATGTCTGTTCATGTGTGTGTGTACGCACACATGCGTGTGATCACCTCTTTCCAAAGACAGCAGTCCGAGCACACAGCTCCCTCCTACTCCAGTCTGAACTCACTTTCTATTGGCCGGTTTTCAGAGCCCTCCTTCCAGACCCGGGCGCCTAGTGGGGTCCTGAGTGGACAGAGCCTTTGTCCCCCGTGGTCGGTGGGGCTGAGCTGGCAGGAAGTGGATGGAGGAGGAAGGCCGTGCAGGGGAGAGGCAGCAGAGCTGCGGTCTGAGCTATGCTGGTCTCTCTCTGAAGTACGTTGGAGTGCTCAGGGAAAAGTCACGGACTGTGTGCAGCCACCAGCTGCAGGGCCCACACGCTGGTCCAGGAGAAAACGGGGTCCGTGCAGCCAAGGTTGCACAGCGGGCCATGGAGTCAGGGTCTAGAACCCCAATGTACACAAGTCCTGTGGGGCTGGGGAAACAGCGGCACCCGGCGCCGGGCTCGACCTCTAGGCCAAGCTGGCCGGGCTCTCAGAGTGCCGGCCCTGCCGGCCTGTGGCAGCGGGGCTCCCACCTGGCTTTCTGCGGTTTGGGAAGCAGCTGATCAGGCTTCTCTCCTTCCGGCTGTCGGATCGAGCCTCGCCTGTTCTCCTCTCCCTCCAGATGCTGGACCCCTGGCTGAACTCACACAAGGACAATGAACGGGAACGCGCCATGTGGATTACCGCGCGTGTTCTGGGCTTTACGGCACAGATGAATAATTTTGAAGTGAGTGGGGTCCCTGCCGCCAGCCCTGCTGCCCCCCTCTGAACCTGCACGACACGGTCACGGCGTGCCACGGGCCCGGCATGACACGGATGACACGTGCCGTCACGTGAATCATACCTGCCGCCTTGGCCACTTAGCCGCCTTCTCCCATGATCCATCCTGTTTGCTCTTGTCCCTCCCCCTCTCCCTCCCGGAGGCTCAGCCCGAGCCTTCCTCTCAACATCAGTGCCAGGATGTGTGTGGGTACTGTGCGGGGTGGCCCCATCTGTCTATGTCCGTCCGTCCGTCTGTCCATCCATCCATCCATCTTATTCACTCTATCATACTCACTCACATCTATCTTATTCATCTATCTCTGTCTGCCTATTAATCTGTCTATGTACTCATTCATTTATCTACCTATCTATATGTATCTAGTCTATTCATTCATCTCTATCCTTCCATCCATTCATCAGTATCTATTCATTCATCCATCATCTGTCTGTCTGCCAATCTAAGCTATCCATTTATGTAATCCTCGATCTGTCCATCCATCCATCTTATTCACTCATCCATCATTTTGTCTGCCTATCTAATCTATCCATCTATGCACTCATTTATCTACCTATCTATATGTATCTAATCTACTCATTCATCTATCATCCATCCATCAGAATCTAATCCATTCACCCATCACGCCTGTATGCTTATCTAATCTGTCCATTTCTGTACTCATCTATCTATGCATCCATCTATCCAGCTATCTTATTCACTCATCCATCGTCTATCTCTGTCTGCCTGCTTCATCTATCCATCTATGCACTCATTCATCTACCTACCTATCTATATGTATCTAATCTATTCATTCATCTCTCTATCCTTCCATCCATCCATCATATCTATTCATTCACCCGTCATCTGTCTGTCTGCCAATCTAATCTATCCATTTACTCATCTACTTATCCATCCATCCATCTATCTTATTCCCTCATCCATCGTTTTTGCCTGCCTATCTAATCTATGCATCTATGCGCTCATTTATCTATCTACCTATGACTCTGTCTTAATTACTCATTCGACCATCCATCTGTCCATCCATCAGTATCTAACCTACTCACTCATCCCTCATCTGTCCTGTCTGCCCATCTAGTCTCCATCTATGTCCTCCTCTACCTATATCTACCCATCCACCTATCCTTAGCTACCCGTCCATCTATATCTCTCTGTCTATATCTAAGCTATTCACTCATCCATCACCTATATCTGTCTATCTGTCGATTTTATCTATGTGCTCATCTACCTACTCAGCTGCCTATTCAGTCTATCATCTAGTCTTCCACCGTGTCTTTTATGTACCTGTCATTTATCTCTTTATCTTTCCATTCATCTGTCCATCCATCTTCCTAATATCTACTCATCCATCCCTCTGTCTCTCTATCACTTATTTAATCTTTCCATCTATCCCTCCATCTTTTTTTGTTGTTGTTGCTGTTGGTTGTGGGACTTGAAGTCAGGGCCAAGGCTAGATCTCTACCACTTTGAGCCACATCGCCACTTCCAGTTTTCTGGTGGTTCATGGGGGATAAGAGTCTCATGGACTTTCCTGCCCGGGCTGACTTTGAACCCTGATCCTCAGATCTCAGCCTCCTGAGTATCTGGGATGACAGGCGTGAGCCACCAGCACCAGCATCCATCCATCTTTGATCATCCATCTATTTATCCATGCATCCACCGGGCCACCCACCCGCACTGGTTCTGGAGCTGGGGCCCAGGGCCTGGGGCCCTGCCATGCCACGCCCCCAGTCCTGACTCTCCGGTCTCTGGCCCACAGGTTCCCCCCTCCCCCCACCTGCAGCCCTTTCCTGGTAGGGGCGGTGATAAGGTGACTTCCGGTTGGTTCTCCTTCCCAGGTGGAGATTCAGTTTGCCCGGCTGGGGCGGCTGGTGAGGATGTTGGCCATTCGCTGCCAGGACTTGGTGGACAACATCTCCTTCCTGTCTTCCCAAGCCGTCTACAACCTCTACTGCATCCTCTTGCAGCAGAAGCGTAGGGCCCCTCCCCTCCCCTCCCCTCCTCTCTCCTTCTGCCCCTCCCCTCCCTCTTCCCTCCCCTTCCTTCTCTTGTCCCTTCCCTCCTCTTCCCTCCCCTCCCCTTCCCCATCCCCGTCCCCCCTTAGGCCTGGCCACACCCACTCACTGCTTCCTGAGCTCGCTCTCTCTGTGGAGGAATCTTCTCCTTCACCTCTACAGATTGTGTTTTCTTGGGCCCGTACCTTCTCTGTGCCCAGTTGGGTGTTGGCATGGGACAAGCAGGGGGTGGGGGGCATTCAGCATTTCCCATTCTAATGCCCATGTCCAACTCCCGCCCCACCAAGGACCACCAGACAACCACACAGTGTTGCCCAAGCTGACTGGGGTTCAGCTCGTGTCCGGGGCTCTGTGTTGGGGTTCAGCTCGTGTCCGGGGCTCTGTGTCGGGGTTCAGCTCATGTCTGGGGCTCTGTGTCAGGGTTCAGCTCGTGTCCGGGGCTAGGCCTCGACTCAGAGGTCGGCGTCTGTGTTGCAGAGATGCTGAAGAAGAGGCAGGGCATGTGGGAGGAAGAGGACAAGACTGTGGCCTACAGCGCCCACGTGTTCCACAACAACACCTATAAAATTGCCAAGGTGAGGGGGGGGGCCAGGCGAGGTGGGGGAACAGGGGAGGGTTGGGGGGTTCTGCAGATCATCCTATGGACGACCAGGGTGCAGGGCTCCACCATCCTCTCTGCCCTCTACCACTGCGGTGAAACTTGTTTTTGTGGTCCAGGAGCTTGAACTCAGGGCCCGGGCGCTGTCCCCGAGCCTCTTTTTGGTGGAGGCCGGTGCTCTACCACTTGAATCACAGTGCCACTTCCATCTTTTCCTGGGTGGTTCATTGGAGATCAGAGTCTCATGGACTTTCCTTCCCGGGCTGGCTTTGAACCGTGATCCTCAGATCTCAGCCTCCTGAGTAGCTGGGATGACAGGCGGGAGCCGCCATGCCTGGCCCCAGAAGCATTTGTTTCGGTGCTTCCCGAGTCTTGGTCCTCAGAGCGGGCGGGCTGGCTCCTGCCCTGGCCACGCCGGGCGGGCGTGGGGCTGCAGGTGTCCAGCCCGGTCCTCCCCCTGTCAGGCGTTCGCCGAGTACTTCACCCAGATCCAGGTCACCAACCTGGTGCTGACTGCCATGGAGAGCCTGACGGACAGCAAGGTGAAGATGTCGCTGGCGGCTGCGCAGCTGATGAGCGCGGTCATGAAGGAGCGAGGCAGAGATGTGATAAAGGTAGATGCGCCCGCCCCCCTCCGTGTGCCCCCCCTCCACCTGCGGGCTCAGGAGCAGGGAGGCAGGACCTGAACCCCTAGATCTAGATCTCTGCGTCCTCACCCGGCTCCGGACAGGTACAGTCCTGAGTCCCGAGCCGCCCTCCTGTCTTGAGGGCCCTTCGCTAGGTTCAGGGCACCCCTGAACCTAGTGGGGGTGGCGGGGCAGGGGGCCTCGGCCAGCACCAGGAGACAGAGACTGGACATGAAGACACAGCGGGAGTGACTGACAGTGTGATCTTTTTAGCCTAATGTGAAATGATGCGAAGGCTGCACAAGTACTTGCATTTACACTTCACTCAGAAGAAGACTTCAGCCAGGCGCCCCTGCCTCACGCCTGTCATCCCAGCTGCTCAGGAGGCTGAGAGCTGAGGATCCTGGTTGGAAGCCAGCCCGGGCAGGAAAATCCATGAGACTCTTATCTCCAATAAACTACCCAGGAAAAGATGGAAGTGGCACTGTGGCTCAAGTGGTAGAGCGCCAGCCTTGAGCACAAAAGCTCAGGGACAGCGCATAGGGCCTGAGTTCAAGCCCCAGTACTGGCACACGCACAAACAAAAAAAGGACTTCAAAAGAAGGTCTCAGCTGGGCACTGGAGGCTCAAACCTGTCATCCTAGCTACTTAGGAGGCTGAGATCTGAGGATCACAGTTCGAAGCCAGCCCGGGCAGGAAAGTCTGTGAGACTCTGATCTCCAATAAACCACCAGAAAACCGGAAGTGGCGCTGTGGCTCAAGTGGTAGAGTGCCAGCCTTGAGCTGAAGAGCTGAGGGACAGCGCCCAGGCCCTGAGTTCAAGCCCCATAACCGACAAGAAAAAAAAGAGGGGATCCCATAGGGCAAGTGTTTGGGAACCCACTGCCCCGTTTACGTGGACTTCACGGGGCTGCACAGGATCCCCACCCCTCAAGCGCCAGGGGTCCTTGTAGTTTTGTGGGACAGAAGCTGCTCCCAGTTGCTGGAGCGGTGTGTATGGGGTAGGGGAAGCCCTAAAGTATCTGGGGGGACTTTCTGTTTTCCGCAGGGTTTCTCGTCCCTTTGGAGGGGCCCAGGACCCCCTTGGGGGGCTGCGGTCAGGGTCAGCTTCCTGTGGCCTGGTCCCGGGACCCCCCCAGAGCACAGTCACCCACCAGGGTCCCCCCTCCTCCGCTGTCCCCTGCAGATCGGCGAGGTGGTGGAGGGCATCCTGGAGAGACTGCACATGCAGCTAGAGCCCAGCACCAGGGAGGAGACCCTGCAGGCCATGTGCGCGCTGGCCGGCAGCAACACGCCCGCCGTGGTGCCCATGCTGCTCAGCAAGTCGCTGCCTTGGGACAGGTACCAGCCGCCCCGCCCCGCCCCGGCCCCGCCCCCACCAGACCACGCCCACCCCGGCCCCGGCCCGACCACGCCCCACCCAGACCACGCCCGCCCAGACCACGCCCTGCCCTGGCCCCGCCCCGCCCCCACTCAGACCACGCCCACCCCGACCACGCCCATGCCATGGCCCCACCCCCACCCCGACCACGCCCCACCCAGACCACGCCCGTGCCCTGGCCCCGGCCCGACCATGCCCCACCTAGACCACGCCCTGGCCTGGCCCCCGCCCCATCCCCGCCCCGCCCCCACCCAGACCACACCCACCCCGACCACGCCCACCCAGACCACGCCCTGCCCTGGCCCCGCCCCCGCCCAGACCACGCCCATGCCCTGGCCCCGCCCGTGCCCTGGCCCCGCCCCGGTCCCGGCCCCGCCCCCAGGCGTCGTCCAGCCAGGCCTCACGCCCGCTTTCTCTGGCCAGTTCTGGGTCCGGTCCGGTGGGGTGGACGGAGGCCCCTTCCTGGAGCCCCCCCACCCCGACTCTGCCCAGCCCATGATGGAAGGACAGACGGACGGACGTGCTGTCCTTGGTCCTTGCAGAACCAAGCTGGCCTTGTGGAAAGCCTTCGGCGCCCAGCGGGAGACGGCCATCAACATCCTGCAAGTGCTCATCGCCATCCTGGAGAAGAAGAACCGGGAGGAGACCAAGGAGATGGCCCTGCAGCCCGTGGCGGTCAGTGGAGGGCCGCTGGGGGCAGGGGTCGGGCCAGCCCGAGGGTCTCTAGGATTGGGGCGCAGGCGGGCTTTCAGCGTGGAAGGGGGCCCGGCCAGGGAGAACATGGGGAGCAGGGTCACGCAGCCCTCTGGGCCTCATTCCCGGATGGCGCCTGGGGTCTCATGGGGGACAAGGGAGGAAGGAAGGGGGGCACAACGTGTTCCCCAAGTCATTGCTGCGTCAGCCCCTCCCTCCCTCCATCCTTCCTTCCTTCCTTCTCTTCATTTCTCCCTTCCTTTTTCCTTCCTTCCCATCCCTCCCTCTCTCCTTTCCCTTCCTTCCTTCCTTCCTTCTCTCCCTTCCTCCCTCCTCTTGCTTTTCTTCCTTCCTTCTTTCCTTCCCTTCCTCCCTTCCTCCCTTCCTTCCTTCCTTCCTTCCTTCCTTCGTTCCTTCCTTCCTTCCTCCCTTCCTTCCTTCCTTCCTTCCTTCCTTCCTTCCTTCCTTCGTTCCTTCCTTCCTCCCTCCCTTCCTCCCTTGTTTCCTTTCATCCCTCCCTCCCTCCTTTCCCTTCCTTCCCTTTCCTTCTTTCCTTCTCTTCCCTCCCTCCCTCCCTTCCCTATCTTCTTCCCTCCATCTCTCCCTCTTTTCTGTTATCCCTCTTTCCTTCTTTCCCTATGTTGCCGGGCCTTGCCCCACAAGCGGCCCTCCTGCCTCAGTTTCCCTACTGGCTGGCACTGCCCCCTCCACGCCTGCTCCCTTTTCCTCCCCAGTGCCAAGACAGCAGAGCGAGAGCTTGGCACCGTGGCCCTCCCCCTCCTTAGCCACAACCACAGGGCACGTGTGTGTGTGGGGGGGGCAGGCCTGGTGACCCCCGCCCCCGCAGGCGGTGTGCGCCCTCCACGAGATGCTGTCGGGGCCGCTGTGCCACGAGGCCATCCAGGAGCTGTTCCCGCGGCTGCTGCTGGCGGTGCTGTGCCACCTGCACTGGGTCATGGAGCAGAACATCCCGCAGAAGCTGCTGGTCTACTCCAGCGAGGAGAGCGCGCGCCGCAAGAGCAAGCACCTGGACCCCACCAGGTCAGCGGGGCCGTCGCTCGCTTGGCAAACCCCACGCCCGGCGTGGAACGGGGGACCCCACCAGGTCAGCGGGGCCGTCACTCACTCGGCGAACCCCACGCCCGGCGTGGAACGGGGCGGGCGCCCCTCAATAAGATGATGACATATTTTTTTCCCTTTGACTTTGGGATACATTATTCAAATGAGCTGTGTGTGTGTGAGTGTGTGTGTGTGTGTGTGCGCGTGTGCCTGTGTGTGTGCACGTGTGTGAGTGTGCATGTGTGTGTGCGCACACGTGTATGTGCGTGTGTGTGAGTGTGTGTGTGTGTGTGTGTGTGTGTGTGGCTAAGGGGAGGTTAGAGTCTCACGGATTTCCTTTTGGCCAGGTTGGCTTCAAATCCTGAGCCTCCAGCCTCAGCCTCCTGAGTGGCGGGGGACAGGCGTGGGCGGCTCAGTGAGCCCCGGTGTGACTGACAGTGACACACCAGGGGGACGTGCTCACGATGTTTCTGCTCAGAGGCCTCGGCCGCGTCTGAGTCTGCGAGAACGGATTGAGGACCCCACAGCACGGGCCTCTCTCTGCCTCTCCGTCTCTCCCTCTTTCTTTCTGTCTCTGTATCTCTGTGTGTCTCTCCCTCTCCCTCTCTATCTCTGTCTGTCTGTCTTTCTCTGTCTCTGGCTATCTCTGTCTCTGTCTGTGTGTCTCTCTGTCTGTCTCTGTATCTCTATCTCTATGTCTCTGTGTCTCTCTCTGTGTCTCTCTCTGTGTGTCTCTCTCTGTTTCTGTCTTTGTCTGTCTCTGGTCTCCATCGCAGGATTCTGGGGGGAGGGGGGGCTAGAACCCTGTCCTGGCCGGCCGGCCGCGTGGGGCGGGAGCCGGGGTGTGACCCCGTGTTCTCTGCTCGTGTGCGCGGCCGCCAGCTGCGCCCTGGAGGTGGTGAGGCTGGTGCTGGTGGGCGCGGCGTACGAGGGCGTGGCGGAGTACGCCAGGCAGCGCCACTGCTGGGACCTGCTGTCCAGCCCCAAGACCTACTACATCGGCATGATGGACCTGGCCAGGTGGGCCCCCCTCCCCCCGCCTCGGGCCCTGCTCTCCCCCACCCCCACAGCCCTGGGGTCTCCCCGCTTCTGTGCGCCCCGCTCCCCGGCCGCCACCCCCAAGCCCGCTTCTTTCCCGGGGTGCTCAGCGGCATCGTGAAGAAGTGTGAGCCCAACATCCTGCAGCGGATCCTGAACCACATCAAGAGCATGCTGTACAGCGCCGACCCCCGCCAGAGGCTCACGGTCCGCACGCTCTACGTGCAGGTGGGGCCCCGCCTGGCGGTGCGTCCCTCCCAGGGCACCTGGGGCCGGCCTCGCCCCTCCCCCACAGCCCTGGCCTCCCCCCCCCTCCCCCGCAGCTCCTGTGGCACCGATCGGTGGCGGAGACCATTGGGCAGGACTGCGTGGGCAATCTCATCCACTGGGCCAAGGAGCCCAGCCTTATCATGAAGGAGATCGGTCTCCGGGGAATCAGCAACCTGGCGCTGCACCCCACGCACGTGAGCCCCTGCCCCCGGGGGAGGGGCATCCCCCGCCCTGGACCTCCACCCCGCCTTCCACCGCCAGTCCTTCCAGATGCCCCGGGTAGCTCACGCTGCGTCTCCCCGCCCCCCCCCCCCCCCCCCGCCCCGCCGCTGATGCCGCTGGGCCTCGCTCCGCTCCCACAGTCGAAGGACCTGAAGAGCCTGGTGCCGTTCCTGCGGGCCTTCCTGAAGAGCGAGCTGCGCGTGACGGTGCAGGCGGTCAAGGGCCTGCGGAACATCATCTACCACCGGCCCGGCGAGGACACCAAGCTGCTCTTCTGCGACGTCTCCAGGCAGCTCTGCCCGCTCATCAACGACGTACGGCTCTGGCCTTCTGGAACTTTCTCCGGGGACGTCTGCCAAACCCCAAAGCCAGGTCCACGCCATGGCCAGGATGTCCGTGGCTGTGAGCCTCTGAGCCCCAAGGCCATCCTCTCCGTGCCCCCCCCCCCCCGCCCCACTGGGACGGCAGGCCAGGGCTCGGTGACGCTGCGCCCCGAGCAGAGGGATCACTAAAGATCTCTGCGGCTCAGGGATTTGAGTAGCCAGGAGTCTAGGTGTGTGGTTCCTGTGCCCAGCTCACGGTCCCTTAGTTCTTTATTTATTAATTTTCTTTTTGGCCTGGGGTTTCAACTCAGGGCCTGGGCACCGTCCCTGAGCTTCTTTGTGCTCAAGGCTGGCGCTCGACCCCTTCCAGCTTTTTCTGAGTGGTTTATTAGAGATAAAGAGTCTCACGGACTGTTCTGCCCGGGCTGGCTTTGAACCCCCAGCCTCAGGTCTCAGCCTCCTGAGGAGCTGGGAGGACGGGCACCAGCCACTGGCGTTTCTTCACCTAGACTTCATCTCTGTATTCGAGAGCCTTCGCTTCTGCTCTTTCCCAGGCTTTAAGCGTCTCTGTAAAGTAGGTTTGGAGGGTTGATTTGTTTGTTAGAAGATGGAGTGTTGCTTAGATTCATCTTTTTTCTTTCTTCCTTTTCTGTGGGTCTAACACCAAGACTTGAACTCATCGGCTGGCGCTCTACCACTTGAGCCAGGACTCCAACCCCCTGCTTAGGCTTAGTCTTTTTTTTTTTTTGCCGGTGTGGGGCTTGAACTCTGGGCCTGGGCGCTGTCCCTCAGCTCTTCAGCTCAAGGCAAACACTGTACCACTTGAGCCGCAGCACCACTTCCGGCTTTTTCTGCTTATGTGGTGCTGAGGAATCGAACCCAGGGCCTCGTGCATGTGAGGCAAGTGCTCTACCACTGAGCCACCTTCCCAGCCCCCGACCTATTTTTTGGAATAGGGTCTCGATTTTTTCCCCCTCACCTGGCTTGGACTGTGATCCTCCTATTCGCATTTTCCGTGTAGCTCGGAGGATAGGTGCATGCCGCCCCATGCCTTCTCCATGGAGGCCGGCCTCCACCTGTGATCCTCCCGAGTCACTAGGACTGATTGACAAGCACGAGCTGCCATGTCTGGCTGTCGTCTTTTTATGATCCTCTTTAAAGAACAGAAAGAATAGAAAGAAACAAAGTTCATACCTGTAATCTTAGCTACTCGGGAGCCAGATCAGGGCTAGTCTGGATAGAAACATCCTTGAGACTCCATCTCCTAAAAACAACAAGAACAACCACCAGCAAAATGCCAGATGGGAGGCACTGCTCAAATGGTAGAGCACCAGCCAACAGCAAGAAAGCCACGTGGGTGCCAGCCCTGAATTCAAGGCATACGTAGTACCAGGAAAATCAGTAAGCAGGCCTTGTTGGTGGAATTGCAAGCTGTGGACGGGAAGGGTGTCGGAAGTAAGATGAGCTGAGGTGCAAATCGTGTCTTATGTGGGGGACTTGAAAGGCAATGACCGGCTCTCCAGTCTTGGGGTGCGGCTGAGCCTGGCAGGAGGGAGCCAGGCCTGGGGGGGAACAAGGGCCCCCAGGCTCCATCCGCGCCTCCCCCTCCCCCGGCAGGAGAGAGACCAGGTGCGGGTCTCCGCCACCTCGGCGCTGGGCCACATGCTGCACCGCGTGTTCCAGTTCAAGCCCGGGATGCTGGTGCGCAAGGAGATCTACTCCTTCCTCGTCCCGCTGCTGCTCAGCATCCAGGACAACAACATGGAGGTGGTCAAGGTGCGGCCGCGCCCTCCCTCCCGCCCTCCCTCCTGCCTGCCTGCCTGCCTTCCCTTCTTCCATCCTTCCTTCCTAACTTCCTTCCCTCCTTCCTTCCTTCCCTCCTTCCTTCCCCTCCCTGATTCCCTCCTCCTATCTCTCCTTCTTCCCTCCTTCTCTCTCCCTTTCTTCTTCCTTCTTTGCTCCCTCCCTCTTGCCTTCCTTCCCTCCTTTTTTCCTCCCTCCTTCCCTCCTCCTTCCACTTCCCTCTCCCATCTCTCCTTCCCTCCTCCTATCCTCCCCGTCTCTCCCTCCCTTCTTTCCACGGCTGATCCGTGCCATGACCCATGTGGGCTGCTCCTTTTCTGTGCACTTCTTGGTGGGCCCTGGCTCCAGCCCTGGCTCTGGTTTTGGCTCCAGCTCCAGCTCAGGCCCTGGCTGTGGCTCTGGGTCTGGCTCTGACTCTGACACTCACTCTGGTTCTGGCTCTGACTCTGGCTCCGGCTCCAGCTCCAGCTTCAGCTCTGGCTCTGGCTCTGGCTCTGACTCTGACTCTGGCTCCAGCTCCGGCTCCAGCTCTCACTCTGGCTCTGGCTCTGGCTCCTGCTCCAGCTCCGTCTCTACCTCTGGCTCCAGCTCTGGCTCTGGCTCTGGCACTGGCTCTGGCTCTGGCTCCAGCTCCGTCTCTACCTCTGGCTCCAGCTCTGGCTCTGGCACTGGCTCTGGCTCCAGCTCTGGCTCTGGCTCTGACTCTGGCTCCTGCTCCAGCTCTGTCTCTACCTCTACCTCTGGCTCTGGCTCTGGCACTGGCTCTGGCTCTGGCTCCGGCTCTGGCTCTGACTCTGACTCTGGCTCCAGCTCTGTCTCCAGCTCCAGCTCCAGTTCTGGCTCTGGCTCTGACACTCAGTCTGGTTCTGGCTCTGACTCTCACTCTGGCTCTGGCTCCAGCTCCAGCTCCAGCTCCAGATCCGGCTCTGGCTCCAGCTTTGGCTTCAGCTCTGGTTCCAGCCCTGGCCCTGGCCCTGGCCCTGGCCCTGGCCCTGGCCCTGGCTCCAGCTCCAGCTCCAGCCCTGGCCCCAGCCCCTCTCCCTGTGGTTTCCCAGCCTTGTGGGCCTGGGGAGCAGGCGCTGGGCACTGCCTTGTCTCCTCCCCAGGCCTGTCGAAGGGCCCTGACCGAGTGGACGAAGGTGATTGGCTGGTCGTCGCTCACGCAGATGTTCAGGCACACCACCCTCAGCGACCACATCCAGGTGCTGGAGGAGACCTGCAAGTTCCTGGTGGGTGCGCGTCCCTGGGGGGCCCCGGGGGCCGGGGCCGGGCTGGGTGCGCTAGGGGCAGCACGGCCATCCACGTCGGATCCTGCACCTTCGGTAGACTCCCCGCGTCCACCGCTGGCTGCTCAGCCCTGGCCTCGGGGCTGGGAGGCCACGCTAGCTGCGGGACCTCGGTCCTCCGCAGACAGACAGCGCTGGGAAGAGGCCAGAGGCCGTGGTCAGGAGGTTGGGAGTCTGCAGCTCTGGGTGCCGGTGGCTCACACCTGTCGTCCTAGCTACTCGGGGCTGAGATCTGGAGGATCGAGGTTCCGAGCCACCCCAGGCAGGATCATCTGTGAGAGTCTCATTTTCAATTAACTAGAGGGGAAAAAAAGGCCAGGTTAGAGACGTGGCGTAACGGGCAAAGCGCCAGCCAAGCAAGTGAGCAGAGCACATGCAAGGACCCGAGTTCAAACCCCAGGACTGGGGGAAAAGTCTATTGGTCCTGTGAAATGCAGCTGCACAGAGACCTGAATCCTTGCGGAAAGCCAGCAAGGCCCTAGCAAGCTCTGTGTGTGTGTGTGCGTGTGTGCGTGCGTGCGTGTGTGTGTGTGTATGTGTGTGTGTGCGCGCGCGCGTGCGCATGCCTGTAATCCCAACACTCGGGAAAAAGGCTGAGGTGGGAGGATTGTGAGTTTGAGGCCAGCCTGAGCCACACAGCGAAGCCTGGAGCAAAAACCAACACGCACACAGCGGTGCCTTCACTAGAAGAGAGCGGGGCGGGGCTTCCCAAGCGGCCGGGCCAGGCTGCTGGGCTCTTCCTTTCCCTTTTTTCCTTCCTTCCTTCCTTCCTTCCTTCCTTCCTTCCTTCCTTCCTTCCCTCCCTCTCTCCCTCTCTCCCTCCCTCCCTCCCTCCCTCCCTCCCTTCCTTCCTTCCTTCCTTCCTTCCTTCCTTCCTTCCTTCCTTCCTTCCTTCCTTTCTTCTTCCCTCCTTTCCCTCCCTCTCTTCCTTTCCTTCTTTCCTTTCCCTTCCCTCCCTCCTTCCTTCCCGCCCTCCTTCCCTCTCTCCCTCCCTCCTTCCTTTCCTCCTTCCTTCCCTCCCTCTCCCTCCCTCCCTCCCCCTTCCTCCCTCCCTTTTTTCTTCCCTCCCTCCCTCCCTCCCTCTTCCTTCCTTTCCCCTCTCCCCTCCCCTCTCCTTCCTCCTTGCAGCTGGCCTTGCCCCTGGCCTGCCCGCAGTCTCTGCTCACACATGGGTTTCCTGTGGGCTGGGGGTGAAGGCGGGGGAGGGCGAGGCCCCCTCCCTGCTTCCCGTCCCCCCCACCCCCCGCTGGCCTGGGCCACGTTGGGATGGGGGCGCAGGTGAAGGGTGGGGGCAGGCCGGGCGGCCCGGTGGACGGGGTGAGGGGTGACGGTCCGGGCGGTTCTGTGGGGTCAGTGCCGGCCGCCTCCGCCCTGCAGGTCAGTTCGGGGCGGCTGCATCTGGTGGGGGAGCTGCTGACGCAGAGCTTTGGCTTTCTGAGTAGCCGCCAGATCTTCCTGCGCGTGGCCGCGCTCAACTTCATAGGTGAGACCCTGGCCGGCTCCCCTCGGCCCCCCCCCAGCCTCCCCACCCGCCCGGGGCCCAGCCACAGCCCAGAGAGGCCCCTGGACCTGCCCTGGGGTGACCCAGCAGGCCCCCCCTTCCTGCTCAGAGGTGTTGAGCTGGGCTAGGCCCCTGATTCGGCTTCAAAAGGCTCTGGGGAGGAGAGGAGGCCGGGTTCCCCAGTTCTGGCCTCCACCATGCTGTCCGGGCGTTGCTTTGTTGGGGACAAGACCATGCAGTTGGGACTGGAGGTAAAGACACTGATCTAGGGGTTGGGCAGGTGGCTCAGTGGTAGAGCGCTCGCCTCGCACGCAGGAGGCCCTGGGTTCAATTCCTCAGCACCACAGAAGCAGAAAAAGCTGGAAGTGGCGCTGTGGCTCAAGTGCTAGAGCGCCCGCCTTGAGCTGAAGAGCTGAGGGACAGCATCTAGGCCCTGAGTTCAAGCCCCATGACCAACAAAAAAAAAAAGACCAAAAAAAATCATCTACTGGAATCTCATGGAATTTCCAAAATGCTGCTGCTTCACAATGTATCCGTAGCATGTGTTAGAAACCAACAACAACAAAAATCAGATTGACAAAAAGAAGAAAATAATGCTAGAATCACCGCCATTTTTAAGATTGTAAAAACTTACTACCTACACAAATAGGAACAAAAACAGCAGGTGCCGGTGCTCACGCCTGTACTGCCAGCTGCTCAGGAGGCTGAGATGGGGAGGATCACAGATCAAAGCCAGCCGGGGCAGGAAAAGAAGTGTGCACGACTCCCTTCCACCAGTCATTAGGCGTGCTGGCTCACACCTGCCATCCCAGCCACGGCAGGCGGTGTGAACAGGCGGATGTGGTCTGGGCTGGCCTGGGGCTGGGAGTCGGTCACGCAGAAGACCGTGTGCGAGCCCCGAAGACAAACCCCGGTACCCCCAGGATGCCACGCCAACAAACCCCCTGCAGTTGGGACACTGTCTTCCTTTGCGTGTCCGTCTCCATGCAGCGGGGGTTTGAGCCCAGGGCCTCCCTCTTGCGAGGTTTTTTGTTTTTTGTTTTGATAGTTTTTAATGTGTTTCGTTACCCTAGCTTTGTGCTTTCAATGTGCTCTATTAATTCAATGTCTTTTTTATTGTTGTTGTTGTTTGCCAGTCCTAGGACTTGAACTCAGGGCCTGGGCACTGTTTCTAAGCTCTTTTGGCTCAAGGCTAGCCACAGCACCACTTCTGACTTTTTCTGTGTATATAATACTGAGGAATCGAACCCAGGGCCTCATGCATGCTAGGTGAGCACTCTACCACTGAGCCACCTTCCCAGCCTCTTCAGTGTTACTTCTAATGACTGTATCAAATCACTTCCATTGCACGCTTGGATTTATAAAATGACTTAACACGTCCATATTTTATTTTATTTTATTGTTGGTCCTGGGGCTTGAACTCCAGGAGTGGCTGTCCCTGAGCTCTTTGTGCTCAAGGCTAGCGCTCAACCACTTGAGCCACAGCACCACTTGCAGTTTTCTGGTGGTTTATTGGAGCTCAGAGTCTCATGGACTTTCCTGCCTGGGCTGGTTTTGAGCCGAGATCCTCAGATCTCAGCCTCCTGAGTAGCTGGGATGACAGGCGGGAGCCACGGGCGCCTGGCTTGTCTTTTTTTCTTAATCCGGACGCAGCAGTAAATCTCCGATGCTCCCGTTCTTTCAGGTACGGGAATTTTCTCACACCCAAGGCTCTGCAGCATTTAAGGTTTTTCACGTCTGTTGGGAACGGTTCTCTGAAACCCTGGTGCCCTGGTCGGTCAGTTGTTTTTCAAACAGGCTGGCCCTGGACCATGGTCCTTCTCATTTCTGCTGCTGGTGTCCTGGAATAATAAGTGCACCACCAGGCCCTGCGTTTATGCTAGTTGAGATGGGGTCTCCCTGGCTCTTCCTCCTGATGCCTGCCTCCTGTGACTTTATGTCTGTCTTCTCCGTAGGGTTAACCATCAAGAACATACAGATGTCTGCTATCCATGAAGATGACGTGGAAGAGATTCAGACCAGTGAGTCCCTGCTCCCCAGGGGCCTGGACCACCGGGGTGTGGGCGCCACCTAGTGGCTGATCGGGACCCTCCCTGAGAACACGGTTCCTTCTTTTAAACTTCACTTATTTTTGCAGTACTGGGCTTTGAACTCATGAACCTGTGCTTGCTAGGCAGGTGCTCTGACCACTGAGCTACGCTTCCAGTCCTGTCTTGGTCTTGTTGTTGTTGTTGGTGGTGGTGGTCATGGGGCTTGAACTCAGGGCCTGGGCGCTGTCCCTGAGCTCTTTTCGCTCAAGGCTGGCGCTCTGCCACTTTGAGCCACAGCTTCTGGCTCTTTTTTGGTGGTTCCGTGGAAATGAGAGTCTCACGGACTTTCCTGCCCGGGGTTGACCTTGAACCGGGCTCCTCAGATCTCAGCCTCCGGGCTGGCTTGCAGACTCTGCGGGGTGATGTGGGTTTCAGATCTGGAGTGCATGAGGAACGACTCCCAGGCGTCCGTGCGTCAGATGGCCAGAAACATCCTGCAGAAGATAGACATGAGCTTGAAGCCGCAGGCGTCCAGGATCTCCCGGCTCAGCCGGATGAGCATCACCTTCCTCAGGGCCTCCGGCATCAAGTCCCCCAAGAGGAAGAAGCACCTGTTTAAGGGGCTCTTGCGGGAAGAGGACGACAACTACCAGAAGAGGCTCTGGCTCTGGTGCCAGGGGATCACCAGGCCCTTTTACATGCGCTGCCGGCACCAGGTGCACAACGCCTGGCTGCTGATGGGCACGCGGCTGCAGCCCGAGCGGCACAGCAGCCACACCCAGCACGTCCAGAAAGTTCAGTTCCAGGCCTCCCACGTGTGCCCGGAGGGAACGGCGGCTCCCGATCAGCCCTGAGACGCCAGCCCGGACCTCGCCGGGCGCCCTCCGCTGGGGCCTTCCTCCAGCGGTCGGTTCGTGTGTTTTCTCATCGTGATCTTATTTGCCAATAAATCTCATTTTCTTTCTTTCATCGAAAGGCTCACTGGCTTCCCTCCAGGCCTTGGGAGTTGGCCGTCAGCCCGAGTGAGCAAGGCCGGCTCCGGACGTCTGTCCTTCTGTGTCCTAGACAGAGGGAGCGGGAGCTCAGGCCTCAGAATTGTCCCTCCCCTTGCTCGCAGCGTGGGTGCTTGACCTGTCATCTGAGGGGTGTGGCCGTGGCTCTGGTGAGCGAAAGCCTCAGATACCATGTTCGAGTCCCGGTCTCAGACCAAAAAAAGAAATAAAAGCAAATGACAGTCATCTGAAACTTTGGTACACACACACACACACACACACACACACACACACACACACACTCACACACACTCCAGACACCTTGTTCCCGTGGTCTGGCTGCAGGCCCCATCTCCACGCGGGCACCGACTGTCCCACACACAGGTGCAGGTGAAAGAAACGCAAGCCAGGTGCCGGTGCGGCGCACACCTGTCACCTGAGCTACTCGGGAGGCTGAGATCCGAGGGTCAAAGTTCAAAGCCGACTCTGGGCAGACAGATCCCAGAGAGAGACTCCACTCCCTCTTAACCCCCCAAAAGCCGGAAGTGGAGCTGTGGCTCAAGTGGTAGAGCACCAGCTTTGAGCGAAAAAGCCAAGCAAGTGTGCCCAGCCCCCGAGTTCAAGCCTTAGTTCGGGGATAAAACAGAACAAACTAAGGCAGCCCTGAGCCAAGTTCCCTCAGCCCTCCTAAACTGCAGGTGTACTTCTGTGTGCTTTTCTGTGTCTCCCTCCACCTAGATTCCCCGGTGTGCGCTGCCCACAGCTCGCCCTGTGATCTGCGCCCCCTCTCTTTCTTTCTCTCGCTTGTGCCATTACTGGGGCTTGAACTCAGGGCCTGGGCGCTGTCCCTGAGCTTTTTTTGCTCAAGGCTAGCACTCTACCACTTGAGCCACAGTGCCATGTCTGGCTTTTTCTGTGCATGTAGTACTGAGCAATCGAACCCAGGGCTTCATGTATGGAAAGCAAGCGCTCTACCACTGAGCCACCTTCCCAGACCCAAGGATAAACATTTGATGATCCCTTCCGACACTGTCCCAAAAGAAATGTGCTCTTTACCTGACTTATGTAACTATAACTCCCTTATATGTCAGGTGCCAAAGGCCCGATCCTCATAATCTGCCTCATTCATCATCAGGATCAACTTTATTCATTGTTACTTTTTTTTTTTTTTTGATTCTCACTGTTAGATTTACATTGTACTATGCCTCCCAGCTTCAGGCTAGCATCAAGGGTGGTATCTGTTCTCAGGTTAATATCCGATCTGTTCTGAGACCACACAGGGCATGGGTGTTTGGAGCAGGGAGTGGGAATACCAGCGCACTATTCGCCCTTGCCCTGAAATCCCAGTAACAAGGAAGCGAAAGCCCAACACAAGGTTAGCCAGCTAACAAGACTGGCCTTCCCGACGCGGCATGCCACCGGTTAGGCCCGTATGTCAGGAGGCCGGCTCATTTTATTTTTATACGATTCCTTAAGCTAGGTCCCATTATCTCTGTTTTATGAGAAATTCAGGGGTTGAAGGTCATCCAGGAAGTCTGATTTTCCTAGCCAGGTACCCCGTCAGCAAAGCAGTAATGAACACACAGGGGAAAGAAAAAAAAAGAGCTCAAAAAGGACTAAAAAGACACCTCGTGTTAAGTTTCTACATTACTGGCTGTTAGGGTGCAGGCTCTAGCACGCTGTCAAGAAAGCAGATTTGTACCCTAGTAGAATGGGTTTCCGACCTCTGGGTTTGTTTGCTTTTATGGTACTTGGAGGGGCTTGTTTGTTTGGGTCGGTCGTGGGACTTGAACTCTGGGCCTGGGCGCTGTCCCTCAGCTCTTCAGCCTAGGCCGGCGCTCTACCACTTGAGCCACAGCACCACTTCCGGTTTTCTGGTGGTTCATGGGAGATCAGAGTCTCACAGTCTTTCCTGCCCGGGCTGGCTTTGAACTGCGATCCTCAGATCTCAGCCTCCTAAGGAGCTGGGATGACAGGCGGGAGCCACCCGCGCCCGGGTGGAGGGATTTTTTTTATTACCCTAAGCTGTGCTCCTTTGGTTGGCTCTTGGCAAACGAGACCATAGTCGGTCCTATGCAAATGAGGTGTAGAACAAGAGACCATAGTCAGTCCTATGTAAATGAAGTGTAGAACAACCGACCATAGTTGGTCCTATGCAAATGAGGTGTAGAACAGACAATAGTCCTATGCAAATGAGGTGTGAAACTACCGACCATAGTCCTATGCAAATGAGGTGAACAACCGACCATAGTCCTATGCAAATGAGGCGTAGAACAACGGACCACTCAGAGGAGGACATGCTGAGGGGCCCTGGGCGTGCGGGCCTGACTGGAGCGCTCAGGTCTGTCTCCACACTCCCCGCCCCCCCCAGGTCAGATGTGAGGACGAGGAAGGACGGGGCGGGATTTTTGAAACCAGAGCCTGGTTTCAGCTCACCCACCACGCCCTGCACTGCCAGCCGTTCTCCAGGGGCCCGCGGCCCTCTGCCATGCACCCAACCTCCTGGCTTTGTAACTGAGCGCACCCTTCATCAGTCAGGCGGGCATGGGAGCAGATGACAAAAATCTTCACCACGGGACTCCCACCAGACTCCCACCCAGCTCCTGACGCGGGTCTCCCTCTGGCACGGGATGCTCCCGGCCCAAGGCCCGGGGTCATGCAGGTGGTTAGACGGTGCGCACGGCGGGTGCAGGCTCCGGGCTCTGGATGCACAGCCCATTCGTCTCAGCCTGCGCTGGGGCCGCCGAGCATGCGCAATGGTGCGGAGTTGGCGCAGCCTGAAGCGCGCAGGCGCAGTGGCCTGGAGGCACGGCCGGGGGCGTGGCGGTGGAAGTGGGCGTGGTCCTGTGACGTGTGCCGGGGGCGTGGCTCCGCAGCACGCTCCTCTCCCGGCCGACGTTCCGCGCGCCGAGCGGCGGCGATTCAAACCCGGCGCGCCGTCTCCCGGTTCCTCCCTCCGCGGCGCGGGCTCGCGCGGGCCGGTGAGTGCAGTGCCGCGCGGCGGCCGAGCCGAGGGCGAGGAGAAGCGGCCCGAGGAGGGGCCGGCTTCCCGCGGACACGCGAGGTCGCGGGGTGCGTGCGGGACGCGGACCCGGGTCCGCGAGGCGGGCGGGGCGAGCCGGGCGCGGGAACCGCTCCGGAAGCGGGGGGCGGGCCCGGCTGGTGACTGACGGGCGAGGAGCCGATGCGAGGGGAGAGCGGCTCGGGGTGGGCGGGGCCCCCGGGCCCGGGGTGGGCGGTGATTGGCCCAGATCCGGCTCCGCTGTGCCGAGGCGCCCGGCGGGGCGCCGGGACCGGGCGGGATCTGCCCCCCACTCTCCTGCGGAAGCCTCCGGTCCCGGAGGGGTGGAGACCCCGCGCGGAGGCTTCCCTCCACCTTGTTTCCCAGGGCTGGCCCCTCGCTGGGGGCCGGGCCCGCGCGTGGATGGGGGGTGGGGAGGGAGGGCGGGGGGGAGGGGGGAGGGAGGGCGGGGGGAGGGGGAGGGAGCAGGGAGGGGTGGGGAGGGAGGGCGGGGGGGAGGGGGAAGGAGGGCGGGGGGAGGGGGAGGGGGAAGGAGGGCGGGGGGAGGGGTGGGGAGGGCAGGGGGGAGGGGGAGGGAGGGCGGGGGGGAGGGGGAGGGAGGGCGGGGGGAAGGGGGAGGGGGGAGGGAGGGGGAAGGAGGGCGGGGGGAGGGGTGGGGAGGGCAGGGGGGAAGGGGGGAGGGGAGGGAGGAGGGAGGGCGGGGGGAGGCCAGGGGGAAGGGGGGAGGGGAGGGAGGCCATGGGGGAGGGCCTGGGGGGGAGGGCCGGCCTAGCTCAGTTTCCAGCGGCAGTTCATACTCAGGAAGCATGGAGTGGAAAATCCAAGCCCCACGAGCCGCACATTCACATCCGAGGTGCACCTGGAGATGAGGGGCTGACCAGGCCCCACTCGGCCCCGACCGCCAGCCGGCAGAGGCCTGCGGGGTGACCCCACGGTGCCCTGGGGGCCTGCGGCTCACCCGGGCAGCCAGCTCCGCTCACGGTGGTTCACAGGTGCAGCTGCTGGCGTAGAGATTCCCGCAGATTACCACACGTGCGTGTGTGTGTATGTGTGCACGCGTGCGTATGCACGTGTGTGCACGTGGTGGAACAGAAAGGCCATTCCGTTCTCTGTTGCCATGTTGTGCGCCAGATCCTGAGAAGCCCCGCTTGTAAGAGGCGCGGTTGGCAGTCTTCATTAGAAGGCCGGCAGCTGGTCTCCAAGGCCCTCAAGGCTGAGGGTGGCAGGGCGCCGTGCTTCGCAGCTGCTCCCTGCGGGCTGCGGGCTGCGGTTCCCAGGCAGGTGCGCCTGGCCTCTGCTCATTGCCTTCCCCTGGTGCAGCAGCCAGTGGGGTTTGGCTCTTCCTCCTCTTGCTCATCCCTCACCTGGGCGCCCCTGAGCAGCAGGAAGTTGGTCTCTGCGGGCCAAGCTCTGCCCGACCCCAGGAGACACTGGTGGGGTGCAGGGGGCGCTGAGCCCCGGCCTCTGAGTGGCAGCCTTGTCCTGGCTGTGGGAGCACTAGCGGATTTCTCTGTGCCCCTAGGAACATGGCCAACCACACCCAGGAGCCCGGGGGCGTCCATTTCCCCTTTCCCTTCCCGCCCTATTCCATCCAGAAGGAGTTCATGGCGGAGCTGTACCGGGTTTTGAAGGCCGGCAAGATTGGGATATTCGAGAGTCCGACGGGCACGGTGAGCGCCCCCATTTGGCTTTCATTCTTGTGTAATGATGTAATTTTTCTCTGCGTAGAATCTTAAAAATACATTTTTAGGCCTGGGAAGGTGGCTCAGTGGTAGAGCTCTTGCCTTGGCATGCATGAGGCCCTGGGTTCGATTCCTCAGCACCACATACACAGAAAAGGCCGGAAGGGGCGCTGTGGCTCAAGTGGTAGAGCGCTAGCCTTGCACGCTTGAGGCCTTAGGTTCAAGTTCTCAGCACCACATAAGCAGAAAAAGCCGGAAGTGGTGCTGTGGCTCAAGTGGTAGAGCGCTAGCCTTGAGCTGAAGAGCTGAGGGACAGCGCCCAGGCCCAGAGTTCAGGCCCCAGGACTGACGGGGGCGGGGAGGAACACAACAATGAATCCATTTGTATTATTACTGTGTTGTGCAGAGGGGTTACTGTTTCCTAAGTTGGCCCTTCCCTTCCGTTCCGTGGGATGGTGGCGTGGGGCGGGGCTCGGCGCGGGTGACGTGGCGGTGGCGTCTCACAGGGTAAGTCCTTGAGTCTCATCTGTGGCGCGCTCACGTGGCTGCGGGACTTCGAGGAGGAGCAGCGGCAGGAGGAAGCTCGTCTCCTCCACGGAGCCGCCGCCGCCTCCAGCCCCTCGTCTCCCAGCCAGGAGCCCCCCAGCACCCCGAGGCCCGCCGGGGAGCCCGACTGGGTCACCCAGTTCGTGCAGAAGAAAGAAGAAAGGGAGCTGGTGGAGCGGCTGCAGGTGCGGGCCTGGGGGCGCGTGCTGGCGGGCCTGAGCAGCGGGGGGACCGCGGGGGCTGGCGCAGCCCCTGCTCCCCGGAGACGCCGCGAAGGCGGGGTGTCTCCAGCGTCTCCCCCTGTGGCAGGAGGAGCAGGGGCGGCGGCGGCGGCGGGAGGAGCGGCTGCAGCGTGTCCGCCACGATGCGCGGCTCAAGTACGCGGCGGCCAAGCGCCTGGTGAGCGACGCGGGCCCCTGCGGGGCTGGGGTGCGGCCTCAAAACCGGGGTGCTGTCCCGGGCCCCTGCAGGGGTGGGCCTGGAGGCTGGTCCCCTTTCCCAGTAGGCCAGGGACCCCGAGCCGTGGGGGCTCTGAGCTCCAGCCAGGCGGCCAGGGGAATGCAGGCCCCGCGCTTGGTGCCCCCACAATCCCCTGCGTCCCCTGAGAGCTGAGACACCCCCCCCTGTCCTCTCCCCGTCCCCAGAGGCAGGAGGAGGAGGTGGCGAGTCTCCTGCGCCTGAGCCAGGAGATGCTGGCGGGGTCGGGAACGGAGGCCGGGCCGGAGCTGGAGGCCGGGGAGGAGGAGCTGGTCTTGGCGGAGTACGAGAGCGATGAGGACAAGCCAGTGGCCACCAGGTGAGGGGACCCCCCCGTCCCGAGGTCCCCCAGCCTCCACCTGCGTCCACCTTCCCCTGGGGGACTTAGTTTCCTGCTGTCAGGCCAGCGGCAGGGCTGGGCACCCGTCCTGCTGGACGGTGGGGTCCATGCGCACTGGCCTGTCCCGCTGGCCCCCCCCCCCCCCGCATGGGTGGGTGGCGTCGCTGGCTGAGGACCCTGAGTTCTCTCTGGTTTCTCAGCGTGGAGGAGGAGGAGGATGACCTGGAGGAGGAACACGTGACCAAGGTGAGGGCCCGGGCCTGGCCTGCTCCCGGCGGGGGCTGCAGTGGGCCGTGCTGGACAGCAGGGGGCGCGTGTGCACGCTGGGCCCAGAGGCGCGGGGCGTCCTCCCGCGCTCCCCCTCCCCATTCCCCCCTTCTCCCTTCTCCTTTTTCCCTTTTCCCCTCCCCTTCTCTCTTTTCTGTTCTCTCTCTGTCCCTTTGGGGGACGTGGGGAGATGCCCAAGAGGGTGGGGGGGGTCTTCACCCCGTAAACAGCTCTCCTCCCGTCTGTGACCTCTGCGCCCCGGCTGGCCCGTGGGGAGGGGCCCCTCGGGTGCCGAGGCCCCGCCCACGGCCCGTGTTCCCCCGGCAGATCTATTACTGCAGCCGCACCCACTCGCAGCTCAGCCAGTTCGTGCGCGAGGTGCAGAAGAGCCCCTTCGGCCAGGGCACCCGCCTGGTCTCCCTGGGCTCGCGCCAGGTGAGCGCCGCTGCCCCGCCCTTCCCACCCCTTCCGGCCCCTTCCTGCCCTGGCGCAGGCCGGGAGCTTTAGCGCTGGGCTCCGTGTCGCCCCCATCCTGTCTCCTAGAACCTGTGCGTGAACGCGGAGGTGAGCGGCCTGCGGTCCGTGGAGCTCATCAATGACCGCTGCCTGGAGATGCAGAGAAGCAAGCGCGGTGCGCAGCCGGCGGGCAGGGGGAGGCGGCGGGGGTCAGGCCCCGTCCCCCCCTTGGGAGCAGGGTCCCGTGTCCTGGCTTGGAGATGGGCTTGTTTTTGATCAGTTGTGGGGCTTGAACTCTGGGCCTGGGCGCTGTCCCTCAGCTCTTCAGCTTAAGGCGGGCCCTCTACCACTTGAGCCACAGCGCCACTTTGGGTTTTCTGATGTTTCATTGGAAATCAGAGTCTCATGGACTTTGCTGCCCAGGCTGGCTTTGAACCGCGATCCTCCGATCAAAGCCTCCTGAGCAGCTGGGATGACACAGCTACATGTGACACGCGGCTTAGAGCTGGTTTTGTAGCCCATTTATGGAGAACGTAAAATCCCAGGATGTCTGGGTGCTGGTGTGGCTCCCGCCTGTCACCCGAGCTACTCAGGAGGCGGAGATCGGAGGATCCTCCTGGGAAGCCGGCCCAGGCAGGAAAATCCTCGAGACTCTTCTCTCTAAGCACTAAAAAGCCAGAAACGGAGTCATGGCTCGAGCCATAGAGCACTAACCAGCCTTGAGTGAAGAAAAGCTAAGGGCCAGCGCCCAGGGAGCTGAGTTCAAGGCCCAGGACCGGCGCTTACAAAATAGCCCAGAATGTGACCGTGAGAAAACAGGAAGGGTCTTGGAAAGTCTCACACCCCTGCCTTCCTCCCCCCCCCCCCCCCCCGCCGTCCCCCTGCAGAGAACCACAGAGCGGAGCCCGACCAGCCCAAGAGGCGGCGGCCGGAGGGCCGGGCGGCGCGGGCCGGCTGCCCCTTCTACGGCCATGAGCAGCTGCGGCTCCTGCAGGACGAGATCCTGGTGGGCGTGAGGGACGTGGAGCAGCTGGTGGCGCTGGGCAGGGAGGCCCGGGCCTGCCCCTACTACGGGAGCCGCCTGGCCATTCCCCAAGCCCAGGTGAGGGCCGGGGGCGCGTGGAGGGGGCCGGCGGGAGGCGGGCTGGGCGGGGCCCGCGGTGCAGTGGCCCCCCTCAACCTGCACAAGTGGGGCCTCCGATCCCCCGCAGACCCCGCGGCTCTGGGTGACCCCCCCCTGTGCACCTGCGTGGGCGCGGCCTGGGGGCCGGCTTGCCGCTCCTCCCCTCGGCCTGCTGTGGAGGCCAGGCCGGCCCTGTGCAGCCGCCGCTCCAGGGATCTCGAGGGCAGACACTCGGGGATCCCCCCCCCCCCCGAGTGATCGCCACACCCCACGCCGCCACCCCTCCTGCGTGCGTCTGTGGGGCTGGGGTTTTGGTGAAACAGCAGTGTTCCTCCTGGAGGCCCCCGCTCCAAGGCTGACGCCCCGCCCCCCGCCCCCCCCCCCCCCCCGGGTTGTTTCTCGGGACCTGGGCCTCGAACTTGCAGCCCTCCCTTGCCTTGTTGCTGACCCCGCGTTCTAGCTGGGCGGGGTTGCTCTGTTCCACCCCCCTGCCGTTGGCGGTGCTTTTATTTCCTCTTATTGCCCAGGATTGAGTTCAGGGCCCGGGCGGGCGCTGTCGGGAGCTTTTCTGCTCAAGGCTGGCGCTCTGCCCCTTGAGCCGCAGCGCCACTCTCAGCTTTGTAAGAGTCTCACAGGCTTTCCTGCCTGGGCTGGCTTTGAACCGCGATCCTCACGGCTCAGCCTCCTGAGTCCCGGGCAGTCTGTGGGGGTGGAGGGGTGCGTTTTGGGGGCCCTGTCCTGGCTGGTGGGTAACGGGCCTGGCGGGCCGAGGCCCACGGTCGCTCCCCGCAGCTGGTGGTGCTGCCCTACTCCATGCTCCTGCACGAGGCCACGCGGCGGGCCGCCGGCGTCCGCCTGCAGGGCCAGGTGGTCATCATCGACGAGGCCCACAACCTGATGGACGCCATCGCCGGCATGCACGGGGCCGAGGTCCGCGGCTCCCAGGTAGCGGCCCTCCCCCCCTCCCTGGGGTGGGGGGGAAGTGTGGATCCCAGAGCCCCGGTGGGGGGCGGGGGGGTCATCCGTGGCCTGGCCTGGCCCGGTGGGGCTGGGCGCTGGGGGCGCTGGGCGCTGGGGGCGCTGGGCGGGAGCCAGCCTTACCAGGCCCCTGGGCTTTGGCGTGTCCGGCCTCCCTGCCCGCGGCCTCCCTGCCCGCGGCCTCCCTGCCCCCGGCCTCCCTGCCCCCGGCCTCCCTGCCCCCGGCCTCCCTCAGTGGCTGGGCCGAGGGCAGCGGCCTCCCGTGCGGGTGTCATGGGCCGCACCTCGCTGAATTTAGCGTCTCTTGGTGGCCGACCCTGCTGTGGTACCAGATTCCGAGGGGCTTCGGCGGTGCCAGTGTCCTGCGGATGGGCATGGGGGGCGGGGGGGGACGCGAGGCTCCCAGGACCTCGGGGCGGAACCCGGGTGGCCGTCAGCGCGCTCTCCTCCCGCCCCCCGCAGCTCTGCCAGGCGCACGCGCAGCTGCTCCAGTACATGGACCGCTACGGGTGAGGCGCAGACCCGCCCCCGGGGGAGGGCAGCCGGGGTGCCACCACCCGAGCGGGGATGGGCTCCTGCCGTGGCCTGTCCCCGCCTTCTCTTGGGGCAGCAGGAGGGGCTGGGCTTGCTGGGGGGGAGGGGGCTGAACAGGTGCAGTGTCCCACCCCCAACCCCCACCCCCCAGGAAGCGCTTGAAGGCCAAGAACCTGATGTACATCAAGCAGATTCTGTACCTGCTGGAGAAGTTCGTGACGGTTCTGGGAGGTAAGAGGAGGCGGTGCCCAGCCCCCCCCCCCCCCCCCCCCCCCCCGCCCCGGGTCCCCCCAGAGCCGTGTTCCCGCGTTGTCAGTCATTGTCCTGCGTCTTCTCCTGGGAAGGTGGCTGCCAGGCTCTGATCCTGTGCGCAGGGGCCGGCAGGGGTGAGGCGTGTGGAAGGGTGGGGGGGACCCCGCCCCGACCCGTCTGAATTCGTGTTTCTAGGGAACATTAGGCAGAACCCCAGCACACAGTGCCTCTCGACGACAGGTGAGGGGGGGCCTCCCGGGCTGGAAGTGGGGGCTTGGGGGCGCCGTGCAAGGCCCGCGTCCCTCCACCCGCAGGAACGGCGCTGCTGAGCATCAACGACTTCCTGTGCCGGAGCCAGGCCGACAACATCAACCTGTTCAAGGTGAGGCCCCGGCCGGCCGCGGGCACGCCAGGGCCCGGCCCGCCAGCACCACCGGCACCGCCCTGCGCCAGGGACCCCCCCCCGGGACCCCCGGGGCCTCAGTTACCCGCGGCCTCCGCTTTGCTTTGCAGGTGCAGCGGTACTTGGAGAAGAGCATGATCAGCAGGAAGGTACCGGCTCTCCCCTGGCCAGGGCCAGCCCTCCCCCTCCCCACCCCACCCCCCTGCAGCATGGGACCTGTGGGCTGCCTGGGCTCCCAGGCAGGCCGCCCACGGGCCCGCCCCCCGCCCCCTCCCGCCCAGCTCTTCGGCTTCACGGAGCGCTATGGCGCCGTCCTCCCGGCCTCCAAGCAGGAGTCCAAGTTGTCGGGCTTCCAGCGCTTCCTGCAGCACCTGCACGAGGAGGCCTCGGCCACCCAGGGTGCGTCCAGTGCGGGGGGGGGGGGGGGGAAGGGGAGGGGGGAGAGGCCCCGGCCCGAGCGCCCGGGCCCACCCCGCACTGCTCTGCAGCTCCCACAGCCCCCGCAGAGGAGGCCGAGGCCCCGAGGCTGGCCTCGCCGCTGGTGCACATCGAAGGCTTCCTCGCCGCCCTCACCACCGCCAACCAGGACGGCAGGGTCATCCTGAGCCAGCAGGGTGGGTCCCGGGGAGGCGGGCCTCTGGGGGGGGTCTGGGCAGGGCCACCTGTGGGTCCCCCCCCCTCCTGGGAAGTTAGGTGTGGGCGTGGCTTGAGTGCCCTGGGCGTGGCTTGGTCCCCTCCTGGGAAGTTTGTGGTGGGCGTGGCTTGGCCCCCTCCTGGGAAGTTAGGCGCGGTGGGCGTGGCTTGCCGCGCGGTGGGCGTGGCTCTGGGAGCCTGGTGTGAGCGGCGTGGCGCCGCCCTCCCCTCCTGGCCTTGCAGGCAGCCTCAGCCAGAGCAGCCTCAGGTTCCTGCTTCTGAACCCGGCGGTGCACTTCGCGCAGGTGGCGAGGGAGTGCCGGGCTCTGGTCATTGCTGGTGGCACCATGCAGCCGGTAGGGCCCGGCCCTGCCTCGGGCGGGAGGTGGCGGGAGCGACCCAGGCAGGCCCGGCAGTGCCCACTAGGTGTCACTGCGGCGCCTCCGAGGGGCTTCCGGTTGGGGTCCCGTCCCGTGGGGGCTCGGGCAGGTGGGCACGCCCGGCCATGGGCAGGTGACTGCCCTGCAGCACGCGGGGTGGGGGATGGGGGGATGCAGGGGCGAGGTCCCGCCGTGTCCCCGGGGCGCTTGGGCGCGGGTCTGGGCCGGGTGCCGGGGTCAGCCCGCGTGCTGCTGGCCCGCCCCGCGCCCGGCGGTCACCGGCGCCCGCGCTGCGGCCGGCAGGTGTCTGACTTCCGGGAGCAGCTGCTGGCGTGCGCCGGGGTGGAGGCCGAGCGCGTGGTGGAGTTCTCCTGCGGTGAGGATCCCGGGCGGAGGCCGGGCCGGGCACGGGGCGGGGCGGGGCGGCCGGGGCGGGGCGCACAGGCCTGCGCCCACCGGCCTCGTGGAACTGCCCTGCCGGGTCTCTTCAGGTCACGTGATCCCGCCAGACCACATCCTGCCCCTGGTCATCTGCCACGGGCCCTCGGGCCAGCCGCTGGACTTCACCTTCCAGAAGCGAGCCCTGCCTCAGATGGTGCGCGTGCGCATGGCGCGCCCCCGCCCCGCCCGCACTGGGGGGTTTGGCAGAACAATCTAGTCCCGTCCCGTGAGGCTGTCGGGCCCGGGGGCGTGGCTGGGGTCACAGGACCCCGGGGCGCTCTGACCCCTTTGCAGATGGAGGAGACGGGCCGCGCCCTGTGCAACCTGTGCAGCGCCGTCCCCGGAGGCGTGGTGTGCTTCTTCCCGTCCTACGACTACCAGCGCCAGGTCCACGCACACTGGGAGAGGAGCGGCCTGCTGGCCCGCCTGGCCGTCAGGAAGAAGGTGAGCGCGCCGTCCTGGGGCGGGGGGCGCCCCGTGCCCACGCGCGCCCGCCCTCCGAGGAGGCCCACGGCCCTCTCCCCGCAGATCTTCCAGGAGCCCAGGGGCGCCGGCCAGGTGGAGCAGGTGCTGGCGGCCTACGCCAAGTGCATCGCGGTGAGCGGGGCTCCGGGGGTCAGGCCCCACGCGGGCCGGGCGCGGCCAGGCTGCGGGAGCGCGGGGCGCCCGCCGGGGCTCGGCAGCTCGGGCGTCTCTGCAGGGCTGCGGCCGGGCGGGCGGCACGGTGACCGGGGCGCTGCTCCTCTCCGTGGTGGGAGGGAAGATGAGCGAAGGCATCAACTTCTCGGATGACCTGGGCCGGTGAGTGGCGGCCGTGGGGCTGCGTGGGGCCTGGTCCCGCTGTGTGGGGGGGGCCCTGGTCCCTGGGTGGGCGCCCCTCGTGGGTGGGCGCCCCTCGTGGGTGGGCGTCCATGGGTAAGGCGCTCTGTGCAGGTGTGTGGTGATGGTGGGCATGCCCTACCCCAACATCAAGTCTCCGGAGCTGCAGGAGAAGATGGCCTACCTGGAGCGGACACTGGTGAGTCGGCCCGGGGTTCCCGGCGGCGCCCCGCCCCCCGCCAGCGCCACACTGACCGGCGGTTTGTCCTGCCAGCCTCGGGCGCCGGGCCAGGCCGCGCCGGGCAAGGCGCTGGTGGAGAATCTGTGCATGAAGGCCGTCAACCAGTCCATCGGTGAGCCGGGGCGGGCCCGGGCCCGGGGCCAGCTGCCAGGCCCGCGGGGAGGACGCTGACGCCATGGGCCCGCCCCGCCCGCAGGCAGGGCCATCCGGCACCAGCGCGACTTTGCCAGCATCGTGCTCCTGGACCAGCGCTACGCGCGGCCCCCGGTCCTGGCGAAGCTGCCCGCGTGGATCCGCGCGCGCCTCGAGGTCAAAGCCACCTTCGGCCCGGCCTTCGCCGCTGTGCGCAAGGTCAGCTGCCGGCCCTCGCCCCACGCCCCACGCCCCTCCCGTCCCCGGGCCGGCGGCCCCCAACAACAGCTGCCGGCCCCCATGCCCTCCTTCTCGGCAGTTCCACCGCGAGAAATTGGGTGCCGCGTAACGGCAGCCCCCGCTGCGGGCAGCCTGAGAAGGGAGATGCTGCGGACCCGCCTCCACTGCGGGGAGGAGCCCCCCACAGCTCAGCGGGCCGTGGACCTCCCCCTTGTCCGTTTCCAGCCCCCCCTCCACCCCCACAGCTCAGCCGGCCGTGGACCTCCCCCTTGTCCGTTTCCAGCCCCCCCTCCACCCCCACAGCTCAGCGGGCCGTGGACCTCCCCCTTGTCTGTTTCCAGCCCCCCCTCCACCCCCACAGCTCAGCGGGCCGTGGACCTCCCCCTTGTCCGTTTCCAGCCCCCCCTCCACCCCCACAGCTCAGCGGGCCGTGGACCTCCCCCTTGTCCGTTTCCAGCCCCCCCTCCACCCCCACAGCTCAGCCGGCCGTGGACCTCCCCCTTGTCCGTTTTCAGCCACCCCATCGCCACCGGCCAGGCCCGGGGTGCCCACAGCGTGGCTGGCTTCAGAGACTCCATGCACTGAATAAAGAGCTTAAGCCACTGTCCCATGAGGTTTATTTGGGGGGGGTGCTGCTCGCAAGGCGCCCGCCTACGCCTCCCAGTCGTCCTCGTCCTCCCCCGCGGGCTGCTGCGGCGGCGGCAGGGGCGGGATGGAGTCTGACATCCGGGCGAAGGCCCCGCCAGGCCCCTCGCTGGCCCCCGCGCCGGGGCCTTTCCCAGAGATTCCTGGGGGGGAGCAATCGAGGGGTGGGGGTCTGCGCTGGCAGCCCCCCCACACCCCCACCTGGCGGCTGGCGGGGAAGGCGGGCCGCGCCCTCTTACCTTTGCGCCGCAGCAGCAGCTTGTTGAAGAGGTCGGACATGAGGTCCCCGCCCTGGCCCGTGGCTCTCACTGCAAGGCAGGGCGCCGGGGCCTGAGGACGGCGCTCGGGGTGGACGCCGAGTCCTCAGCCCGCAAAGGCTCGGCAGGCCGGGGCGCAGGGCGCGTGGCCGCGGCGGGCCTGTGGGGGCCACGCACTGCCCGGCCCTGAGGGCACACGAGCCCGGCCCAGGCAGGAGCGGGAGTGGGGCGCCGGGGAGCGGGGTGCGGGCTCACCTTGCTCCTGCTCCTTCTGCTTCTTCTTCTCCAGCCGGCGCTCCTTCACGCTGCGCAGCCCGGCCTTGCCGATGCCCCCGGCCTGGCGGATGGACTCCAGCAGGGTGGCCCGGCCGCTGGAGGGGTCCAGCACTTCCTTGGGGGCGCCCTGGATGGGGGCTGTGGGGGGCAGGGGGCTGTGGCAGGGGGCTGCGCCCCACGGGGTCCCGCCCCGGTCGCTGCTGCGGTCGCGGGCTCGCGTGGCCGGCAGGGTCGCAACGCAAGTCAGGCCACTGACGTGCTCCGGGGTGCAGAGCCCCCCGGCTCAGGCTGGCGGGGCAAGGCAGCCCCACACCACTGGTTCCGAGCACAGAGGGAGGGGGAAGGGGAGCAGGACCTGCACGAGGGCTCCCATTTGAGGGGGACCCCTTCCCCGAGGGCTCTTACCTGGGGGGGGCACGCCGCTGCCCGCATCGTCCTCCCTGGGCCCCGGGCCGGCGGGGGCGCTGGTCTGGAGGGACGGGGGCGGCGGGGGAGCTCCGGCCAGCACGGCGGGAGCAGGGGGCGGCGGCGGGGGGGGCGGGGGGGGCGGGGGCGCCGTCAGCACCCCATCCTCCGAGTCTGGATGGGAATGAGTGTGTGCTCAGAAGGCAGCGGCGCCCGGCCCTGGCCCTCCCACAGCCAGCCCCTCCGCTCACCGGGCTTGGAGGGCCCGGCCACCTCGGTGTGGAAGGCGGGCAGCTCGGGCATGGCCCCGGGGGCGGAGGGCGCGATGCCAGGGCCCAGGTCGGCGCTGTAGACCAGGTCATCGGCCACGCCCGGCAGGTCCGGCAGGTAGGACGGCACGTCCATCTCCGGCACCTGGCCCAAGTCTGGCACGTAGAAGTAGCTCTCCGGGACCTGTGGGTGTCATGTGGGCCCTGAGAGGGTGGTGTGGGCACTGCCGGGCTGCAGGGGCCCAGCCAGCCGGGCTGGATGGACGATGGGGGGGTGGACGATGGATGGGTGGGTGGATGACGGGTGGATGGATGACGGGTGGATGATGGATGGGTGGTGGATGGTTAACGGATGGATGGGTGGATGGATGATGGATAGATGATGGACGGATAATGGATGGATGATTGATGAAGGGTGGATGGATGATGGATGGATGGGTGGATGGATGATTGGTGGATGATGGATGGGTGGATGGATGACGGGTGGATGATGACGGGTGGATGATGACGGGTGGATGATGACGGGTGGATGATGACGGGTGGATGATGGATGGATGGATGGATGGATGGATGGATGGATGGATGGATGATTGGTGAATGATGACGGGTGGATGATGGATGGGTGGATGGATGATGGGTGGATGATGGATGATGGGTGGATGATTGGTGGATGATGACGGGTGGATGGATGATTGGTGGATGATGACGGGTGGATGATGGATGGGTGGATGGATGATTGGTGGATGATGGATGGGTGGATGGATGATTGGTGGATGATGACGGGTGGATGGATGATTGGTGGATGATGACGGGTGGATGATGGATGGGTGGATGGATGATGGGTGGATGATGACGGGTGGATGGGGTTCAGCGGCGCCTCCCTGGCAGGTGCCCAGCCGCCCCGCCCAGCTGCATCCTGGCCCGCCCCACCTGCTGCTCCAGCTGCTCCCTCTTGCTGATGGACAGGGGGGCTGCAAACAGCTTCTCTTCTGTCTCTGCCCCCAGCATCACGTGGGTTTTGGTCACTGCGCCGGCCAGCGGGTCCAGGAAGACATACTTCTTGTACCTGCGGGGGGCGGGGCGGTGAGCTCCCCAGCCCACTACATACGAGCATTTTCTGCAGGCTCCAAATCAAGCCGGTCAGCTGAGAGCTCCTGGACTAGTGTGAAGCCCACGAAGCCGGGCGGCCTGCCCACCCCCTTGGCCTGCCCACCCCCTCTCCCCTCCCCCCTGCCCCCTACCCCCCTCAGGGCGTACAGGTTCTCAGTGGTGTTGAAGAGCAGCAGGGAGCTGACGGAGCGGATGTTGCTGGGCAGACCCCCGAGCCCCTCCTCCGCCTCCTCCTCGGGCTCGGGCCGGGCGCTCACACACACTGGGAAGTACTTCAGCTTCTCCTGGGGGATGACCAATGTGCTGTGGGCTTCAGCTCGGCGTCCCCCCCCGCTGTCCCCCCTGCCCCCTCGTGGGCACACACCTGCACAGCGCGCTCGTCCAGGGGCCGGTGTTTGCTCTGGATCCTGTGGCGCAGACGCCGCTCCAGGCCCGGGTCCTGCGCGCCCGTGAAGATGGAGCCGTAGTCCTGCAGGCGCTCCGGAGCTGGGTACTTGGCACTGGAGAACACCTGTGGGCCGGCCGGTCAGGGCGCCCGGGTGCCCCGGGCTAGCATGTGGGCAGAGGGAGGAGCTCCGGGCAAGGTGGGAGGGCGGGCTGGGCAGCAGGAGGGCGGGCGGGGCAGCGGGGCAGCGGGAGGGAGGGCTGGGCAGCGGGAGGGCGGGCTGGGCAGCGGGCGCAGGTGGCTACCTTGATGGCCTTCTTGCTGCCCTTGATCTTCTCGATCTTGGCCTGGGCCAGGGAGACGCGCGCCCCGATGGCCTGCAGCTGCCTCCGGCTCAGCTCCACCCGCTGCGAGATCCTGCGGGGAGAGACTCGGGCTGGGACACTACCTCTCTATGCAGACCTGGGAGCAGCCACAGTGGCGTCCGGCCTGGGGATGGGAGGCCGGGGGCATGGCCGGGGGCGTGGCCGGGCTGCTCCCACAGCAGCCAGTGGCTCCCCGAGGAAACCCAGAGCTGGTGTGGCTGGGCGCCGGCTGCCCGGCCTTCGCTGCCTTTGCTCTCTGCGTGGGCTGTGGCCTGGCCTGGGCACCTGGCTTATCTCCGCTGTCCCGTGCCAGCCCTCCGCACCCACCCTCGGGCACAGCCCTGCCCACACTTGTGGCCCCTCTGGGGTTTGGGCCTGAGCCTGGCCCTTGCTAAGCAGGGGCTTCACCGCCCAAGCCACAGCTCCAGCCCTGGTCGCTCCAGTTCATTTTCCAGAGAGGCTCTGGCATTTTTGCCCCCAGGCTGGCCACAAGCCACTAGGACTACGACGCGCAGCACACGCAGCCTGGTGTCAGAGAGAGGGTCTCCCTGAGGTTGGCTGGGCCGGCCTCCCGCTGCGGTCCTCCCCCTCTGCCTCCACAGACACGGCTCTGCCACGCCCGGCCTTTCTCCCTGGGCCGGACCTGGGCCGCACGTTCTCAGGTGGAGCACAGGGAAGCACAGGCCGAGTTCCCCTCCCTGCAGGGTCAGGCCTGGGAACAAGAGCCATCTCTACACAATGACAGGGTTCAGACCCAAACACCGCTGCCAGCCCCAGGTCTTGGCTCCCCAAAAGCCCTCCGCGCCCTCACGGGTGCGCCCCGCAGCCCTGAGAGGGGGCAGCGGAAGGCGCGGGGCGGAGCCGGGTTCCAAGGCGCCTCCTCCACAGACGGCCGAGGCCCCGCCCTCTCCAGAGCCCTCCAGGACGCCGACACGGCCCACGGCGGCCTTCTCCTGGGGCAAGCGCGGCCACTGACTTGCACCGTCCTGTCCCCGGGGGAAATGGGGGACGGACCAGAGACAGCAGTGTCCGCAGTCCCTGCTCTGCCAAGAAGAAGAGGGGAGGGGAGAAGGGGAGAGGGGGAGGGGAGGGGGGAAGGGGAGGGGGGAGAGGGAGAGGGGAAGAGGCAAAGTTGCCAAAGTTGATAGCGGAAGATCCACCTCGAGCGCTGGCAAGCTCCTGGAACGTGTCATTAAACGGTGTGTGTGCGTGTGCACACGTGAGTGTGCGTGTGCACACGTGAGTGTGCACGTGCGCAGGCAGCAGCCCGGGAAAGGAGGCCGGGCTGGGGCTGTGCGCTCCGGCAGGGGAGCTCAGGGGTGCGTAGGGGCGCAGCGCCGGCCGGGCCCCTCCCCCTCCAGCCCTGGCACTGGCCCAAGAGAAGGAGACGAGGGAGCCGACGGGCGCTGCGGGCCGGGCCGGGCCGGGCCGCGGGGCTGGAGCCAGGGCAGCTGCCCCGTGCCACCCAGCCTCATCCGAGGCCTCGCAAGCCGTCACACCTTGTACTACATACAAGTTTCTAGTTAGCTGCAGCACAGTTTCGGGGCCAGAATCCAGCCAGATGCGGGCTGTCGGGGACCAGGCAGGGAGTAGGCGGAGGGCAAGGCACGGAGGGGCAAGGGGAGGGGCAGGGAAGGGGTGCAGGGGAGGGAGGGGCAGTGCAGGGAGGGGCAGGGGAGCAGCAAAGGGGCAGGGGAGGGGCAGGGGTGCAGGGGAGGGGCAGGGGGCAAGGATGCAGGGGAGGGGCGGGGGGCAGGGGAGAGGCAGGGTGCAGGGGACTGGCAGGGGGGAGGGGGAGGGGTGGAGGGCAGAGGTGCAGGGGAGGGGCAGGGGTTCAGGGGAGGGGCAGGGGTTCAGGGGAGGGGCAGGGGTGCAGGGTGCAGGCCAGCCAGCCTGGCAGTGACTTGGGAAGGGCCCTCAGCCATGCTGGGCCAGGCGCTGCTCCACGGGGAGGGGGCAGAGGGGGGTGGAGGGGGGATCAGGCAGGGCCTCGCTGGCCCGGCACAGCAGCAGCGAACCGGGAAGGGGGGGCTGGGCCCAGCACCCCAGGGAACAATGAAGAATGATCTGCTAATTATGCAGGTGGCGGGAACCTGGGGCCAGCGGGCCAATCAGCAAGAAGGGGGTGGAGGTGGGGAAAGGGCAGGGAGGGGGAGGAGGGGCTGGGCAGGGCTGGCGGCCACGGCCTCACCTCTCCAACCCATCCGCCACACCTCCGCCCCGTGAGGCGGTGGCATCTCGTGAGGCGGGTGGCATCTCGGGTGGGTATTTTGGGGTGAGGCGGGGAGGGGGGGCTGAGCGGTCCTTGCCCTTCCTTCAGGCCGCCAGCTCCCTGGTGCTGCCCCTCACGCTCAAGGTGCACCCCGGGGCCAGGCGGGGAGGGGGCTTCAAGCCGGGGTCACATCCCCCAAAGCTGATCAGATGTGAAAGGTCCCAGCTGCTCAGGGCGGCTGGGATCTGAGGTTCGAAGCCAGCTGGGGCAGGAAAGCCGATCTCCAATGGGCACCAGCGCGCAGGAGTGGAGCTGGAGGGTGCCACGGCCCCCCCCCCCCCCGTGAGCCTCGCTTCCAGAGGCCAAAGTCCAGGAGTGCAGCGGCCTGGGCTGGAAGCCACGCGGGCCTGACCACGCGGCCAGTGCCGGGCGGTGTGGGCAGCGCCCCCGACGCGCGCCCTCTGGTCTGAAGCCCACGCAGTCTGCGCCACGCCCAGCATGGTCACACAGTGAGGCCAGGCTGAGTGGGGCCGGGCTGGGGGGGCCCAGCCACGCACCCACCCACCCCTCCACGGGGAGGGGCCCAGCCACGCACCCACCCACCCCTCCACGGGGAGGGGCCCAGCCACGCACCCACCCACCCCTCCAAGGGGAGGGGCCCAGCCACGCACCCACCCACCCCTCCAAGGGGAAGGGCGTGCCCTCGTCCCCCGGCCTCAGCGCAACCTCCCCTTCGCCGGGCACGCGTGGGCTCCTGAGGAACACGTCCCTCAGCTCTTCAGCTCAAGGCTAGCGCTCTACCACTTAGAGCAGCTCCACTTCTGGTTTTCCGGTGGTTCAATGGAGATCAGAGATCAGAGTCTCACGGACTTTCCTGCCCAGGCTGGCTTTGAACCGCGATCCTCAGATCTCAGCCTCCTGAGTAGCTGGGATTCCCAGCATGAGCCACTACTGCCCAGGGCTTTTGAGGGCCAGCTCAGCGTGCTTGACAGCCAGGGGCGGGGGCGGTATCCTCTCCCGTGCCGGTCTCTGGGGCACCGTCTCTGGGGCACGGTCTCTGGGGGTCTCTGGGGCACAGTCATGCGGCGCACCAACGCCCACTGACAGCTCCCAAGACGGCTGAGCGCAGCCAAGGGTGGACACCGTAGGCAGCAAGGAGCCCCGGGCCCCCAGCTCATGCCTGCATCCCTGCAAGGACTACCACCATCACCAACATCACCACCACCATCACCATCACCTCCACCACCACCACCACCACCACCACCACCGTCACCTCCACCACCACCACCACCACCACCACCACCGTCACCACCACCACCACCACCGTCACCACCACCACCACCACCATCACCATCACCTCCACCACCACCACCACCACCACCACCACCACCGTCACCTCCACCACCACCACCACCACCATCACCATCACCTCCACCACCACCACCACCACCACCACCGTCACCTCCACCACCACCACCACCACCACCACCACCACCGTCACCACCACCACCACCATCACCATCACCTCCACCACCACCACCACCACCACCACCACCACCGCCACCGCCACCACCACCACCACCACCGCCACCTCCACCACCACCACCACCACCACCACCACCACCACCACCACCACCACCACCACCACCGTCACCACCACCACCACCACCACCGCCACCTCCACCACCACCACCACCACCGTCACCACCACCACCACCACCACCACACCACCACCATCACCACCACCACCGTCACCACCACCACCACCACCACCACCGACACCACCATCACCACCACCACCGTCACCACCACCAGCACACGGAAGCCTAGAGAGGTTCTGAGGGGCGATGGCTCAGGGCTGGAGAAGGGAGGCGCTGTCTGCCCCAGGCGACCCCCCCGCCCCGCCCGCGCTGTGGCCCTGCAGAGGCTTGGACAGAGGCGCTGGGCTCCACCGCGTTCTGCGCCTGCGCCGTGGGGCGGGCGGCACAGCCGGTCGGTGCGTCTCCACCGCCGCGGCCCAGGCACGGTGCACAGCACCACACCGCACCGCACAGCACCACACCGCACAGTACCACACCGCACAGCACAGCACCACACCGCACAGCACAGCACAGCACCACACCGCACAGTACCACACCGCACAGCACCACACCGCACAGCACCACACCGCACAGCACAGCACAGCACCACACCGCACAGCACCACACCGCACAGCACCACACCGCACCGCACCGCACCGCACAGCACCACACCGCACAGCACCACACCGCACACCACCACACCGCACACCACCACACCGCACACCACCACACCGCACAGCACCACACCGCACAGCACCACACCGCACACCACCACACCGCACAGCACCACACCGCACAGCACCACACCGCACAGCACCACACCGCACAGCACCACACCGCACAGCACCACACCGCACAGCACAGCACCACACCGCACAGCACCGCACCGCACAGCACAGCACCACACCGCACAGCACCACACCGCACACCCCCACACCGCACACCCCCACACCGCACACCCCCACACCGCACACCCCCACACCGCACACCCCCACACCGCACACCCCCACACCGCACACCACCACACCGACAGCCACCGCTGGCTCCGTGCCCCGGAGCGCGGGGTGGAGGAGCCGGGGAGCTCCGGGGTCTCCCAGGACCGGCCGGCCCGAGCCGGGGTGGGGGCGCGGGGTGCGGGGCGGGGGCGCGGGCCCCACCTGTTGAAGATGTCTGCGGAGACCGTCTGTAGGTACTGCAGGGCGTCGGCCGCCTGCTGGACCGCCTCCTCCCGCCGCAGGTCGGGCTGCAGCAGGGGCACGGCGTAGGTCTGCCCCGCCGACGGCTGCGTGTGCGCCGGCGTCATGGTGCCTGCGAGGAGAGAGCTCGGCGTCACCCCAGACACGGCGGCACGGCCGAGACCCGGGGGGCACCCCTGGGTGGCGGGGCACCCAGAAGCCAGGACCCTGCAGAGGCTTGTGGAGGGGAGGCCGGAGAGGGGTGGGGAAGAGGAGACGGAGGGATTCCAAAAAGTGGGACGTGGCAGGAGGCTGAGATCTGAGGATCGCGGTTCGAAGCCAGCCCGGGCAGAAAGTCCAAGAGACTCTGATCTCCAATGCCAGAAGTGGCGCTGTGGCTCAAGGGGTAGAGCGCCAGCCTTGAGTAAAAGAAACTCAGGGACAGCGCCCAGGCCCTGAGTTCAAGCCCCAGGACTGGCAAAATAAACCAGAAGGGCGGGCTGGGCACCGGTGGCTCATTCATACCTGTCATCCACGCACGCAGGAGGCTGAGACCTGAAGATCACGGTTCAAAGGCAGCCTGGGCAGGAAAGCAGAAAAGCCCCTGTGAGACTCTTATCTCCAATTTATGACTCAACAGCCAAAAGTGGCGCTGGGCTCAAGCGGTAGAGTGCGAGGCTTGAGCAGCGTCCAGGCCCTGAGTTCAAGCCCCAGGACAGACAAGAACAACAGCAACAAAAAAGGTGGGACACAGGTGCAGGGGCAGCGGGGTGTGAGCCGGGGTGTGAGCCGGGGTGTGAGCTCGGGGCAGCTCCATGTGCTATCCCAACCCCCACCTTGGATAAGAAAGAAACCCTGGCACTGGGCAGGGGCCAGCAGGGGAGGGCCGGGCGGGGCCGGGGGTCACCCAAATTCACATCAAGAGCGGTCCCCAGATGGGCACCGGGGCCACGGGCTGCTGCTGTGAGGACCAGGGCCACGGGAGCAGAGGCCGGGGGTGGAGGGGTGCAGGGGAGGGGTGCGGGGGGGGGGCAGGAAGGCAGGCGGCTCTGGGTGGCGAGGAGCAGGCAGAGTCTATTTATATCGGGTTAATGAGCTCCGCTCCCCTGTGCCACCAAGCCGCTTGCACACCGCACACGGCACTGATTTGATTGGCAAGACGGCGCCGGGTGGAATATTAAGATGCCAGGCCCCTATAAATAGCCTAATCAGACCCCCGGCAGGAAGATGGCAAGGAAGACATTAATCAGGCCTGGCACCGCGCCCCGAACCTGCTCTTAAGCGCAGCACAAGGGCCCTCGGCGGTGATTGGAGGGGTGCGTGAGTGCTGGTTAAGCACAGCGGGCGAAGGCCAGGTGGCTGCATTTGGTCTTCAAGTGCTGTGTGACCTTGGGCAACTGGCTTGCCTTCTCTGAGCCTGCCTGGTACCTCGTCCCCTTCCATAGCCCAGAACTGACTCCAGTCTGAGAAGCTACTGGGCCTGTAATATAAATGGTGGACCAGAGCTCTCCCTTGCCCAGAAGGCTCTGTCCTGGCCCGTGCTAACTGACCACCAAGCTGCTGAGTGAAGTCTCCCACCAGTACTCGAGACCCGGGTTACTCAGCTTCCACACCCAAACCTGCCACTCAAAACCAAGAGTCCCGCCTCACCACCACTTCCCTCTGATTGGGTCATCCCAGGCCTGGCCCCAATCTGACCGCATGCCCTTCTGGAACTTTCCTTCCCTCCCTGAGGCCATCCCGACTTCCTTTAGGATCCAGAGCATGTGTGGAATTGCACCTCACCCCACCCGCATGTTTGAGGGGAGGTCGGGGCAAACACCCACAAAAAAACAGCCAAGACCCAGCAGGTGAGGGGTGAGTCATTCCAGCCCCTGCGGCTGCTAGGGGCTGGGTGCGATCACAGCAGCGCTAAACAAGACACTTCTGTGGGGCTGGAAACTAGTTCAGTGGCAAAGCGCCTGCAGAGCAAGTGCAGGGTCCTGGGTTCGATCCCCAGTACCAAAAAAGGAAAAGACTCCAGCCTACACTAAGGAGTCAGACACCCCCCTGGGCCGGGGCCGGGGCCGGGGGCAGGCGGCAGGCAGGGGAAGGGGTAAGTAGGGGATGGAGCCCAGTGTGCGTCTGAGCAGGATGAAGGACCCTGGAAGAGAAGCCAGCATGGTGAACACGGCTGGGTACCACGGCCAAGGAGGGAAACGCTGAGATCGGGGCGGCCCCCAGCTTGGCGTGGAGACTGAGCACTGGGAGCGTAGCGCGCAAGCGCACCCGACACACGTGCAGACACACCGCCCCTCCCACCTGTGTCTTCAATCAGTGTGTGTGGCTGGCACCTGGCTCAGCCACTCACTCAAGAGACTGAGACCTGGGGAAGGCAGCTCAAAGCCAACAAGGGGGCGGGAGGCGGGGGACGGGGAGGAAAAATCTGTGCGACTCTGTTCTCTCCAACAAACCAGAGGAAAACAAAGAAGGCTGTGGCTCAGGTGGTAACAGCACCAGCCCTGAGTGTGAAAAAGTTCAGGCAGGGACAGCATCCAAGGCCCTGAGTTCGAATCCCAGGCGCACAGCAAAACAGACAAAAGGCAACCAACACTGAACCATGCAGCCAGCGCTGGTGGCTGGCGCCTGTCACCCCAGCTACTCAGGAGGCTGAGATGTGAGACTCGAGGCTCAAAGCAGCCCGGGCAGGAAAGGCCCTGAGACTCTGATCCCCAAGGGACCACCAGAAAACCGGGAGTGGCGCTGCGGCTCAAGTGGTAGAGCGCCTGCCTTGAGCTGAAGAGCTGAGGGATGGCGCCCAGGCCCGGAGTTCAAGACCCAGGACTGACAAAAAACAAAACTAAACTGAATCATGGTGGGGGGGGGGGAGGAAACGAGGTGACACCATCCAGGAAGAAGTGCATGCAAATTAAACACAATAAAGAGAATAAACAACTAAACAAGTAAATAACTAATAAATAAGTGAATTCCAAGTCTGTGCAAGGTTTTGCCCTTGGGCAGGGCTTCCAGCCCCAGTTTGCTCCCCTTGGCCTGGGCTGGGCCTGGCCTGGGGCTGGGTCTGGGTCGGGACCTGGGGCTGGGCCTGGACTGGGCCTGGGTGGGGGCCTGGGACTGGACTGGGCCTGGGCTGGGGCCTGGGCCTGGACTGGGGCTGGGCCTGAGCCTGGACTGGGTCAAGGCTTGGGCTGGGGCTGGGGCCTGGGACGGGACTGGGCCTGGGCTGGGGCTGGACTGGGGCTGGGCCTGGGCTGGGACTGGACTGGGGCTGGGCTGGGGCTGGGCCTGGCCTAGGTCTGGGCTGGGGCTGGGCTGGGGCTGGGCCTGGCCTAGGTCTGGGCTGGGCTGGGTCTGGGCTGGGCTGGGCCTGGGTCTGGGCTGGGCCTGGGCTGGGGCCTGGGCCTGGGTGGGCCTGGGGCTGGGCTGGAGCTGGGCCTGGGTCTGGGCTGGTCTGGGCTGGGGCCTGGGCCTGGGTGGGCCTGGGGCTGGGCTGGAGCTGGGCCTGGGTCTGGGTCTGGGTCTGGGTCTGGGCCTGGGTCTGGGCCTGGGTCTGGGCTGGTCTGGGCCTGGGCCTGGGTCTGGGCTGGTCTGGGCCTGGGTCTGGGTCTGGGCCTGGGTCTGGGCCTGGGCCTGGGCTGGTCTGGGCCTGGGTCTGGGCTGGGCTGGGGTCTGGGCTGGTCTGGGTCTGGGTCTGGGCCTGGGTCTGGGCCTGGGCCTGGGCTGGTCTGGGCCTGGGTCTGGGCTGGGCTGGGGTCTGGGCTGGGCTGGGGCCTGGGGCTGGGGCCTGGGGCTGGGCCTGGGGCTGGGGCCGGGCTGGGGCCTGGGCCTGGGTGGGCCTGGGTCTGGGCTGGAGCTGGGCCTGGGTCGGGCTGGGTCTGGGCTGGTCTGGGATTGGGCCTGGGGCTGGTCTGGGCCGGGCTGGGGCCTGGGCCTGGGTGGGCCTGGGCCTGAGCCTGGACTGGGTCTGGGCTGGTCTGGGATTGGGCCTGAGCCTGGGCTGGGTCTGGGCTGGTCTGGGATTGGGCCTGGGGCTGGGCTGGGTCTAGGCCGGGGCCGGGTGAGGCCCGGAGTCCCCGAGAGGCCCGAGGCCCGGGCCTCACAGGAAGCGGGGCCTGCAGCCGGCCCGCCCGGCCCCCGCGGCCTCCCCGGGTCCGGGGGCTCCGTGGGCCTCCGCCCGGCGCACCCCGCTTCCGCGGGCCCCCCTCAGCCCTCTCCCGCCGCCGCCCGGCCCTCACCTGCGCGCGCCGCCTCGCCGGCGTCTCCGCCCGCTCGCCCCGCCCCCGGACGCCCTTAGCCACGCCCCTCACGTACGATCGCCCCGCCCCTACCGACGCACGCACGCGCGCCACGCCCCCGGACGCCCCGGCCACGCCCCCGCTCTTGCGCTCTCCCCGCCCTCGGCGCCCCGCGGTCCTAGCGCCGCCGGCCTGCGCGGCGCGGCGTCCGGGACCTTCTTGGGCGGCCCCGGGGTTGAAGTCCACCTGCTGCCCGGGTTCCCACGCGGCATCGGGGTTCGAAGCCAGCCGCGGCGGGAAAGTGTGCTGGACGCCGCGTGCCTGTGACGTAGCCGGAGGGGCTCAAGCCACAGCTCAGGCACGGGTTCGAGGCCCGCCGGGCACCAAAGAACAAGAGGCTTTTCACATCTTTCTCCGCTAAGGCTTCCCCACCCGGGATGGAGACCTGGGCCCGGCCCGGCCCGGCCGCCAGCGCCCCCCCCCACCGCCCGCCAGCGCCCGCCAGCGCCCCCCCCCCCACCGCCCGCCAGCGCCCGCCAGCGCCCGCCAGCGCCCCCCACCGCCCGCCAGCGCCCGCCAGCGCCCCCCACCGCCCGCCAGCGCCCCCCACCGCCCGCCAGCGCCCCCCACCGCCCGCCAGCGCCCGCCAGCGCCCCCCACCGCCCGCCAGCGCCCGCCAGCGCCCCCCCCCACCGCCCGCCAGCGCCCCCCCCACCGCCCGCCAGCGCCCGCCAGCGCCCCCCACCGCCCGCCAGCGCCCCCCCCACCGCCCGCCAGCGCCCGCCAGCGCCCCCCACCGCCCGCCAGCGCCCGCCAGCGCCCCCCCCACCGCCCGCCAGCGCCCCCCCCACCGCCCGCCAGCGCCCCCCCACCGCCCGCCAGCGCCCCCCCACCGCCCGCCAGCGCCCCCCCCACCGCCCGCCAGCGCCCCCCCACCGCCCGCCAGCGCCCGCCAGCGCCCCCCCCACCGCCCGCCAGCGCCCGCCAGCGCCCGCCACCGCCCGCCAGCGCCCGCCACCGCCCGCCAGCGCCCGCCAGCGCCCGCCAGCGCCCCCCCCACCGCCCGCCAGCGCCCCCCCCACCGCCCGCCAGCGCCCGCCAGCGCCCCCCCCACCGCCCGCCAGCGCCCGCCAGCGCCCGCCACCGCCCGCCAGCGCCCGCCACCGCCCGCCAGCGCCCGCCAGCGGGGCCCACCGCCCGCCAGCGCCCCCCACCGCCCGCCAGCGCCCGCCAGCGCCCCCCACCGCCCGCCAGCGCCCCCCACCGCCCGCCAGCGCCCCCCAGCGCCCCCCCACCGCCCGCCAGCGCCCCCCCACCGCCTGCCAGCGCCCCGCCAGCGCCCGCCACCGCCCGCCAGCGCCCCGCCAGCGCCCGCCAGCGCCCCCCCACCGCCCGCCAGCGCCCCCCACCGCCCGCCAGCGCCCCCCACCGCCCGCCAGCGCCCCCACACCGCCTGCCAGCGCCCCCACACCGCCCCCCACCGCCCGCCAGCGCCCGCCAGCGCCCCCCACCGCCCGCCAGCGCCCCCCACCGCCCGCCAGCGCCCCCCCACCGCCCGCCAGCGCCCCCCACCGCCCCCCCCACCGCCCGCCAGCGCCCCCCACCGCCCCCCCACCGCCCGCCAGCGCCCGCCAGCGCCCCCCCACCGCCCCCCACCGCCCGCCAGCGCCCCCCACCGCCCGCCAGCGCCCCCCCACCGCCCGCCAGCGCCCCCCACCGCCCCCCCACCGCCCGCCAGCGCCCGCCAGCGCCCCCCCACCGCCCGCCAGCGCCCCCCACCGCCCCCCCACCGCCCGCCACCGCCCGCCAGCGCCCCCCACCGCCCGCCACCGCCCGCCAGCGCCCGCCAGCGCCCCCCCACCGCCCGCCAGCGCCCCCCACCGCCCCCCCACCGCCCGCCAGCGCCCGCCAGCGCCCCCCCACCGCCCGCCAGCGCCCCCCACCGCCCGCCACCGCCCGCCAGCGCCCCCCACCGCCCGCCACCGCCCGCCAGCGCCCGCCAGCGCCCCCCCACCGCCCGCCAGCGCCCCCCACCGCCCGCCAGCGCCCCCCCAGCGCCCGCCAGCGCCCCCCCAGCGCCCCCCACCGCCCGCCAGCGCCCCCCACCGCCCGCCAGCGCCCCCCCAGCGCCCGCCAGCGCCCCCCCACCGCCCGCCAGCGCCCCCCCAGCGCCCGCCAGCGCCCCCCCACCGCCCGCCAGCGCCCCCCCAGCTCCCGCCAGCGCCCGCCAGCGCCCCCCACCGCCCGCCAGCGCCCCCCACCGCCCGCCAGCGCCCCCCCAGCGCCCGCCACCGCCCGCCAGCGACCCCCACCGCCCGCCAGCGCCCCCCCACCGCCCGCCAGCGCCCCCCAGCGCCCGCCAGCGCCCCCCACCGCCCGACCCGGGCCAGGCCAGGCCCCCCACAGCCCAGGTCCCCCCCACCGCCCAGCCCAGGCCCCCCCACAGCCCGCCCAGGCTCCCCCACAGCCCAGCCCAGGCCCCCCCACAGCCCAGCCCAGGCCCCCCCACAGCCCGCCCAGGCTCCCCCACAGCCCAGCCCAGGCCCCCCCACAGCCCGCCCAGGCCCCCCCCACCGCCCAGGGCAGCTTCCCATTTCTGATTTTTTTCATCTGGATTTCCATGCAAAGGTGATGTGGGGAGCGGTGACGTTACCTAAGTCAAAGAAAGCTGCATTTCTTCTTAAACAGTGTCACCCCTGCTCATGGTCTCCTAGTTACCCCCTTCTTTCTATTCCTATATTTACTCACTTATTACTTTATTTGTGTGTGTGTGTGTGTGTGTGTGTGTGTGTGTGTGTGTGTCCTGGGGCTTGAACTCAGGACCTGAGCTTCTTTTGCTCAAGGCTGGCACTCTACCACCTGACCCACAGCGCCACTTCCGGCTTTTTCTGTGTATGTGGTGCTGAGGAATCGAACCCAGGGCTTTGTGCATGCTAGGCGCACGCTCTGCCACTGAGCCACCTCCCCAGCCCCTTTACTGAGCTTTTATTATTAGCGCTCTACCACGTGAGCCACAACTCCATTCCCGCTTTTTGCTGGTTCATTGGAGCTAAAATTCTCATAGACTTTCCTGCCCAGGCTGGCTTTGAACCTGGATCCTCAGATCTCAGCCTCCTGAGTAGCTATGATTACAGGTGCCCGGCTATTTTTAGTGTATTTAAATAGCGTCTCCTTCTCTACGTTGCCCAAGCTGGCTTTGAACTTCTGGTCTCCAGTGATCCTCCTACCTCAGCCTTCATTGTACCTAGGACTACAGATGTGCTCCACAGTACCCGGCATCAGAGCACCTCCTAACAAACTGTCTCCTGCACTCCAGAAAAGAACCAGCAGTGTGCTGGAACCTGGGAACTCATCCAAGAATCAAGGCTTGCAAAGAACCCCCCGCGGTGCCAAAACTGACCTCCCACAGAACCGCTGGGGTTCACCTGGGACCAGAGGCCTGGGGAGGGGGCCTTGGTGGGGCCCCGCAGGGGTAGCACCCGCCAGGCAGAGCCCCCACAGGACCTGGGGCCTGCAGGAAGTGGTCAGACCAGAAGGGAAAAGAAAATGACGAACTAAAGCCTTAGCACATATTAATAACGTGAGAACATTCAGCTTTCTACGAACACGACCACGAAACCCAGTTTTCAGGACTTTTTATTCTGAGGGAGTAAGGACCCCTGGGAAAGCAGCAGCGCCTAGTGTCGGGGGTCCTGGTGAAGGGAGGGGTCGGACCCAGTGTTTCTGGGTCTCAGCCTTCAGATTCAAGGTCATACTCTGGGGTCACAGGTCCACCATGCCCCCCCGGCCGGTGTCCGTGCACAGAACACATTGCAAGGATCCCACCTTCATCCCCCCCAAATCTCAGGGGTGCCTCCATGTGTATTTCAGACCCTGCGCCCCTCCCTTCCCTGCAGATCCACTTGCACGGGAGCTGGGCAGCCGGATAATCCTTGCAATACTCCGGGAGGATTACCCTAGCCGCAGCTCACAGGGTGGCTGACCGCAGGGGCCAGGCTGGCGTGGGGCAGAGGCCCCAGGGACCTCTAAGGGACGAGGAAGGGGCCTGGAGGGGCAGGGCTGACCCTCGGGGGGTGGGGTTATGCAAATGAGGGAGAGTCTAGCCTGAGACCTAAAGCTTACCCCCCCCCCAAAGTTGCCAGCCAGCCTGGGGGAAAAGAATTTAAATTACAAAAATGTAGTAGCGTGAAATGTGAAATGATCCCCCGAGGTGCTTATTTAACAACCAAAGCCTTCCATCACAATGAACCCTATGTGTAAGGTACCCCCCCACACACACATATAGGTTCACACACTGCCTCTTCCCCTTCCTCTGTGTGTGGGGTTTGTGATTTCTTTCCACAGCACATTATCAGTGCTCCTGAGTTTGTGAGCCAGAAATAAATCTATCATCTGCATTTGTGTGTGAGTTTTCTAGGTGTTCTGGGGCTTGAACTCAAGGCTGGTGCTCTACCACCTGAGCCACGGCTCCACCTGGATGTTTAATGAATGCCGGGTTCCCCCCTGAATTATTGGCAAGAGGAACAAGACTGCACGGCAGTGACCCAGGGGTCAGGGCTTTGTCCTCCCCTCCAGAGGAGGGAGGCTGACCCCAGCCCAGCCCTCTCCTGTCCAGCCTGGCTCTATTTTTTTCCTTCCTTTCCTTCTCCTGAATGGCTTTGCTCTGATGTCTTGACTTGTCCCCCACCCCCTTTCTCCATTCCCCCCCCTCTCTGGGCTCATTTTCCTCACAGGATTATTTCCTTAATACTCCCCACCTCCAGTGGCTGTGTTCCAGGATTAATTTCAACCGAGGAAAGTGTGTGTGAGTGTGTGTGTGTGTGTGTGTGTGTGTGTGTGTGTGTGTGTTTCAATCCAGGATTCCAAGGTGGCCAACATTTGCCCTAACCCTCTCCCCATACCCCCCCCCGCCCCCCACGGCAGAAGAAACCCCGAGATGAATAATTAGATTGGCGTCCAGCTCCCAAGGCAGCTGGGAGAGACATTGACATTTACATGAACCTTTCTTCAAGCAGAATGAAATAGGCGAAGGAGAGGTGTGTGCACACGCACCGCCGGGTGGGACCAAGCCCAAGCAGCGCCAATTGGGGAGGAGGAGGCTGGGGGCTGTCAAAGGAGTGTGTCAAATAGACAACAGGAGGAGGACTGGAGCTGGGGGTCCCAGCAGGGCGGGGGGGGGGGGTCCTTGGGAAAGGCCAGGCCAGGATGCCCCGGGCTGGGACAGCAGGTTATCCCGAAAGGGGATAACCCTTGCAGCATCCTTACGTTTATCCACCTTCCTGCCTGAGATCTCTGGCCCCCAAGTGTATGACCGCCCCCCCCACAGCAATCACATGCAAATATATGCAGAAATATGCAGATATCACAGAACCACCTGACTGCTCCTTTTCCTCTCTTCCCCCCCCTCCCCGCCTCTCTCCCTCTCTCTCCTACTCTCCCCCCCCACCCTTGCTTCCTTTACCTTGTCCTGGGGCTTGAACTCAGGGCCTGGGCACTGTCCTTGAGCTTTTTTTTCATCAAGGCTGGTGCTCTACCATTTGAACCACAGCTCCACTTCCAGCTTTTTTTTTCTTTTAGTATTTTAGTAGAGATCAGAGTCTCACAGACTTTCCTGCCCAGGCTGGCTTTGAACTGTGATGCTCAGATCTCAGCCTCTCGAGTAGCTGAGATTACAGGCGTGAGCCATCAGCACAGGTCCGGCTACATTTCTTAAGAAACAGCAGCAGAAAGCAATGTGCCAATGGTAGCCAGATCTCCACCTGCAGTACCGCATACCAGTAAGGCTGACGGCCATGAAGACAGTCAGTTTGATCTTCCTGCATGTTGACTTATTTTGAGTCTGGCCACAGTCAATATCAAAATTGAAACCGGGCCCAGGGGCGCAGACAGGAGTCTGTAACCCTAGCTACTCGGGAGACAGAGACAGCCAAGTAAGAGACTGCCTTCCATCCGGATGCATTGTATGAATGTGTAGGGAATGTCACAATAAAACACCCCCTTGTATAACTAATGTATGCTAATCAAAAATGAAATGTAAATGATCTCACTGGTTTAATTCAATATTGATTGTCGGGAGGGCTGGAGTAAAGCTAGAGCCAACTAACTGTTATTTTCAAGAATTAACACTCAGGCTGGGAGGCTGGTGGCTCATGCCTGTCATCCTAGCTACTCAGGAGGCTGAGATCTGAGGATTGCGGTTCAAAGCTAGCTTGGGCAGGAAAGTCTAAGAGACTTATGTACAATAAACTCAAAAAAAAAAAAGCCAGAAGTGGTGCTGTGGTTCAAGTGGTAGAGCGCACTGGCCTTGAGTGAAAAGAACCTCAGGAACAGCACCCAGGCCCTGGGTTCAAGTCCCCAGGCCTGGACTTGGTCTTTAAGGAATCACGTTCTAAAAGGCTCAGTAGCACGGCACATGCCTATAATCCTGGCACTTGGAAGGATCTTGATTTCTAAGTCAACCAGCCTGGGCCATTTACTATCATTCAAAACCAAACAAACAAACAAAAAGCCTGGTGCCGGTAGCTCTAATCCTAGCTACTCAGAAGACTGAAATCTGAGGTTCACGATTTGAGGCTAGCCCAGGTAGGAAAGTCCGGGAGACTCCTATCTCCAATAAACTTAAAAAAGCCAGAAGTGGCGCTGTGGCTCCAGTGGTAGAGTGCTAGCCTTGAGCGAAAGAAGCTCAGGGACAGCTCCCAGGCCTGGGGAAAAGAAAAAAAAAAAAAAAAAACAACCAAAGAAAGAATTGTGATGACATTGGCACTCTTGAAAATCTAGAACAACCTTCCCTTCTGGAGATCCTTCTTTTTATTTTAATTTTTTTGGTAGGTCATGAGGCTTGAACCCAGGTCTGGGCACTGTCCCTGACAGCTCAAGGCTAGCGCTCTACCACTTGAGCCACAGCACCCATTCTGGTTTTCTGGTGGTTAATTCGAGATAAGAGTCTCACAACCTTTCCTGCCCGGGCTGGCTTTGAACCACGATCCTCAGATCTCAGCCTCCTGAGTAGCTGGGATTACAGGCGTGAGCTTGTCTCTGAGCTCTTTTGTTCAAGGCTTTCGCTCCATCACTTAAGCCACAGCCCCAGTTCTGGTTTTCTAGTGATTCCTTGGAGATCAGAGTCTCATGGACTTTCCTGCCCAGCCTGGCTTGGAACCATGAACCTTGGATCTCAGTCTCCTGAGTAGCTGGGATGACAGGCGTGAGCCACCAGCACCCGGCTGAAGTCCATTTTATGGCATCTGCAAAGTCTCTTTTGGAATGTAAGGTAAGATATTCACAAATTCCTGGGGTTACACTTTGTGCTGTTTTTTTGGGGGGGGACAGGGCTATTATTCTGCCTTCCTCAAACATTAACATTACACTTATTAACATTAACATTCAACGTTAACATTCTGAAAACTAGAACGAACTGTCGACTACAACTGAACACAGAACACTCAACAAAACACACTGTTCACTGCAGTGCATAAAGGTCTCAGTAAATTTCAAAAGAAGACCGAAATCAATGGAGTATATTCTCAGACTACAAAGGGTTTAAATGAGAAATCCATAATAGATTTGGAAGCAAACAATATACTTTTAAATAACAAGGAAAACGGCAAAAATATTTTGCACTGAATAAAAAGGAAAATACAATGCGTGTATTTGTTGCCAGGAGTGGGGAGAATTTTGGAGATTTAAATGTATATATATATAGATATATAGATATATAGATATGAAGAAGAAAGGATAAAAGTCAATCATCTAAGCTTCTACCTTAAGAAGCTAGGAAGAGAGAAGCAAATGAAAACAGACAGGAGAAAGGAAATGATAAGATTAGAAATCAATAATAGTGTTTTTGTTTTGTTTTGTTTTTTAAGGCAAATGGATCAGGGCGCAGGTGGCTCACGCCTGTCATCCTAGCTACTTAGGAGGCTGAGATCTGAGGATCACGGTTCAAAGCCAGCCTGGGCAGGAAAGTCTGTGAGACTCTGATCTACAACAAATCACTTAGAAAATTGGAAGTGGCGCTGTGGCTCAAGTGGTAGAGCGCTAGCCTTGAACTGAGAAGCTGAGGGACAGCGCCCAGGCCCAGAGCTCAAGACCCATGACCGACCAAAAAAATAATAATAATAACAGAAGTATGAAGGGCTGGAGGTTGTGGCTCAAGAAGCCGAGCATCTACTTAGCCAGAGCAAGGCCCTGAGTTCAGATCCCAGTGCAGGGCTGTGTGTGGGGGTGTGTGGGGCTGCATATTCTATATCGTTTCTGCTGTTATTAAATTAGGTGCCAAGCAAAGGTAACACATTGACAGAAAGTCGTAATCTGTGGCTGCAGACAAAAAACTCACGCTTGTCCCCCTAGGGACCCAGGAGACTGAGACCTAAGGACTGAAGTTCAAAGCCAGCCCAGGAGAGACAAATCTGAGAGGCCCTTACATCCAATTAACGAGCAAAAAGCTGGATGTGGAGCTGTGGTTCAAATGGTAGAGTGCCAGGCTTGAGACAAAGAAAGCTTAGGGACAGGGCCCAGGCCTGGAGTTCCCGCACCCCACGAATAATTTCCTGGTTCACCCAAGCTTCACAAAGCCCGCCTCCTCCCGGCCTCCCCCTCCCAGCTCCCCCTTCCTGGCCCCCCTACTCCTGGTGTCCCCAACCCCCCTTCACCCAGTCTCCCCCACCAGCCTCCCCCCTCCTGGTGTCCCCCCTAGCCTCCCCCCCAACCTCCCCCCTGTCAGTCTCCCACCCCAGCCCCCCTCCTCCCAGCTTCCTCCCTCCCAGCTCCCCTTCCCACCCCTTCTTCCCACCCTCCTTCTCCCGACCTCCCCCCAGCCTTCCTAGCCCCTCTCCTCCCAGCATCCCCCCATCCCTGCCCAGCCTCCCTCCCCAGCCTCCCCCCCTCAGGGGCTCCCCCCAGCCTCCCCCCATCAGGGGCTTCCCCCAGCCTCTCCCCCCCTCAGGGGCTCCCCCCAGCCTCCCCCCCTCAGGGGCTCCCCCCAACCTCCCCACCTCAGGGGCTCCCCCCAGCCTCCCTGTCCCGGGCTCCCCCCAGCCTCCCCCCCTCAGGGGCTCCCCCCAACCTCCCCCCCTCAGGGGCTCCCCCCAGCCTCTTCCTCCCGGGCTTCCCCCAACCTCCCCCCTCAGGGGCTCCCCCCGACCTCCCCCCCTCAGGGGCTCCCCCCGACCTCCCCCCCTCAGGGGCTCCCCCCAGCCTCCCCCCCTCAGGGGCTCCCCCCAGCCTCCCCCTCCCGGGCTCCCCCCTCCCGGGCTCCCCCCTCCCGGGCTCCCCCCTCCCGGGCTCCCCCTTCTCCTCCGGTCCTCGCTGCTCCTGCTGCAGGCGTTCCTCAGCGTTCCCGGCCAGTCTGATGTCATCCAACCCCGGGCCCCTCCGCGGACCCTGCTCCCCGCACACGCACGCGCAGGCACACACAGCTGCATCTGCACACGCACGCACGCGCAGGCACACGCACACACAGCTGCATCTGCACACGCACGCACGCGCAGGCACACGCACACACAGCTGCATCTGCACACGCACGCGCGCGCACACCATCCACCCGGGCGCACACACATGCACAGACGCACGTGATCGTCCGTGTGCACCCACGTGTGCTCACACACGGACACCCGCGCGCACACGGACCTCGGCGCGCGCGCAGGCACAGTGTGCTCACACAGGACACGCGCGCGTGCGCAGGCTCGCGAACAGCCTGGCAGGGCGCGGAGGCGGAGGGGGCGCGGCCGGAGGTGGGCGGGGCCGGAGGTGGGCGGGGCAGAGCTGGAGGAGGGTGGGCGGAGCCGGAGGGGCGGAGCTCTTGGTGGGGCGGAGCTGAACGGTGGGCGTGGTCACGGGAGGGCGTGGCCGCGCGCAGCCCCGCCCCCGGGCCCGCGCCGGCCGGCCGTCCCCGTGGCGCTGACGCGTCGGGCGCGGGCCGGGCGCGGCGGCGGGCGGGCGGGCGGCATGGAGAGCCTGCTGGAGAGCCCGGTGCGCGCCGTGCTGTACCTGAAGGAGCTCACGGCCATCGTGCAGAACCAGCAGAGCCTGATCCACACGCAGCGCCAGCGCATCGACGAGCTGGAGCGGCGGCTGGACGAGCTGAGCGCCGAGAACCGCAGCCTGTGGGAGCGGCAGCGGGGGCCGCCGGCCCAGCCCGCGCCCGCGCCCGCGCCCGGGCCCCCGCCGCCGGCGCCCGGCCCCGCGCCGCGCCCGCCCGCCGCGCCCGAGCCGCCGCCGCCGCCGCCGCCGCCTCAGCACCACGGACAGCGCCCGGCGCAGCCGCAGCCCGGCCCCGGGCCCGGCCCCGCCGCCCGCGCGCGCGCCGCCTCCCCGGCGCCGACCCCCGCGCCCGACAAGGACAAGGAGCGGCCCCCGGGCTGCTGCGCCGCGGCGGGCGCGCTCCTCCCGCACAAGCCCCCCGCCGCCCTCGGCAAGGGCGTCCTGGGCCGGAGACCCGGGTGAGTGGGGCGCGGGGGGCGGGCCTGGAGGCCGCGGGGCCGGGAGACGGCGGAGGGGGCTGGGGTCCCGGGGTCGAGGGGCGGCGGGGTGCTGGACAGGGCTGAGCAGGGCTGAGCAGGGCTGGGGTGCTGGACAGGGCTGGGGTGCTGGACACCAGACATGGCTGACCAGGGAAGGGGTGCTGGACAGGGCTGAGCAGGGAAGGGGTGCTGGACAGGGCTGGGGTGCTGGACAGGGCTGGGGTGCTGGACAGGGCTGGGGTGCTGGACAGGGCTGGGGTGCTGGACAGGGCTGGGGTGCTGGACAGGGCTGGGGTGCTGGACAGGGCTGAGCAGGGCTGGGGTGCTGGACAGGGCTGGGATGCTGGACACCAGACATGGCTGACCAGGGAAGGGGTGCTGGACAGGGCTGAGGTGCTGGACACCAGACATGGCTGACCAGGGAAGGGGTGCTGGACAGGGCTGAGCAGGGCTGGGGTGCTGGACAGGGCTGAGCAGGGCTGGGGTGCTGGACAGGGCTGAGCAGTGCTGGGGTGCTGGACAGGGCTGACCAGGGAAGGGGTGCTGGACAGGGCTGGGGTGCTGGACACCAGACATGGCTGACCAGGGAAGGGGTGCTGAACAGGGCTGAGCAGGGCTGAGCAGGGCTGGGGTGCTGGACAGGGCTGAGCAGGGCTGGGGTGCTGGACACCGGACAGGGCTGGACGCTGGACAGGGCTGACAAGGGAAGGGGGTGCTGGACATGGCTGAGCAGGGCTGGGTGCTGGACAGGGCTGAGCAGGGCTGGGTGCTGGACAGGGCTGAGCAGGGCTGGGGTGCTGGACACCAGACAGGGCTGAGCAGAAATGACGATTGGGAAGAAGTTGAGGGTAAGGACCGAACCGAAGAGCAGCCTCGGTGGAGACTGACATTGTGGGGATTGGAGGAAGGAGTTGGGGTGGTAGAATCATTTAAATGAGATACGAAAATCTAACCACGACACAGAAAGGGGAGTGCTTAGCCAAGAGCGTGCGAGGCGCTTTTCAGAGGGCCCGGAGGGCGTCCAGGGTGCTGCTCGTGATGATCGTGGTGGTGGTGGATTGAGCAGAATCAAGGGCCGAGGGTCTGAGGACACAGGAGGCAAAGGCGGGGGGAACCCCATGAGAGGTAGGGGCAGGAGAGGCTCCCCTCCAAACCCGGGGGAGCCTTTCTCGTGAACCCTTGGGGTGGCAAGGGGGAATGGAAACAGGCACCTGGACACTCCTGGAGGCTGGGCCCAGTTAGACCTCTCTCTGCTGGCCCAGGAGGACATCTGAGCCGGGAGAAGGCAGGCGGCAGGCAGCAGGCTCGTTCGGCTGCGGTGTCTCTGCAAACCGGTTATGGCTGGTGGTTTGCAAACGCTATTTCCTTTTTTTTTCATGGAGAATGTTAACTGTCCCGAGGGAAATGTTAACCAGCCCCCAAGTGGGAGATTCCAGAGCCTCAAGTGCTCTTTCTCCCTCCTTCCTCCCCCCCCCCCGACTTTTCCCGGTGAGATCCAGAGATGGGAAGGGGGTGGGGGAAGGAGGCCAGGTCATCTCCCTGCTCAGACAGGTGAGAGGCCCCCTGGGGAAATCAGGATGCTTGAAGAAGTGAGGGAGGAAGGGAGGGCAGAGGAGGGAGGAGGGAGGAGGGAGGGGAGGGGAGGAGAGCTGAGTCTGGTCACTCACAAGTGTGCTTTCTGTGGGGGAGGGGAGGGAAATCCCTGTAAAAATGAGTGGTTTCCTTAAAAACCGCATTATCTCCCCTAGAATTGCCTTTTTAAATACTCTCACCTTCCTCTCCGGTCTGTTGTGGAGTTAGAGAAGGTGGATGAGGGGGGGTACATTTGACTGTTACCACCGTGGCATCTTAGGGGTAAAGATCTAGAATGATCTGGCTGAGCAGGTCCAGGGGCTCAGGCAGTGAAGTTTCCTCATCTACTTCCTCTTCCTACCTCCCTGGGTGTCTCCCTCATTTCCTGGTCTCTCCGTGGAGTTCCTGCCAGATCTTTTTCTCTCAGAGAAGGACTTGGCCATGCCTGCCCGCGGCCCCCCCCCCCCCCGCCCCCCTGCAAGTGACCTAGAGAGCACAGGCCTTCAGGCCTTCACATGATCAAGGCCAGGTGATGTCTTCATCTCCCCTCTCTACCCCTGCCGGGCCTCAGCTTTCCCCAAGGGAGCAGGACAAAAGCAATAAATGTGTTCATGGAGAAAGTCACGCCCGTCTGTGGCTCACGCCTGTCATCTCGGCTACTGAAGAGGCTGAGGTCTGAGGATCACAGTTTGAAGTCAGCCCAGGCAGGAAAGTCTGTGAGACTTTTTATCTTCCGTTAACCCCCAAAAAGACGGAAGTGGAGCTGTGGTTCAAGTGGTAGAGCACCACCAGCCTTGAGCACAAAAAGTGCAGGGACAGCACCCGGGCCCAGAGTTTAAGCTACGAGACTGGCAAAAGAAAATAAAAAAAGAAAAACAATGTTAGGTGAGTTAGGCACTGGTGGCTTGGTATCTATAGTCCTACCTAACTCAGGAGGCTGAGGGCTAAGGATCTTGGTTCAAAGCCAACCTCAGGCCAAAAAAAAAAAAATCCATGAGGCTTTTATTTCCAATTAATCAGCAAAAAGGTGGACGTGTGGCTCAAATGGGAGAGCATCCACCTTGAGCAAAAAAGCTCAGGGACAGTGCCCAGGCCCTGAGTTCAAGTCCCCCCTCCCACGGCACTAAGAGGTTAATAGTGCCATGGAGTCCTTCCTTTCTTCTGCCTCCCCTCCCCTTGTGAACTTTACTCACGGCTAGGCTGCTGGGTGCTTTTTGCCTGGTTCACGTCTTCTCCCATGGTTTTGCCTGATTCCCCCAACGTTTCCACACAGAACGCTGCAATGGACTCAGACGCTGCCCAGGGGCTGGGGCCCCACCCCAATCTCTACCCATGGCCACCTCCTACAGATTTGTCCCCCTTTGCACCCCAGCATGCAGTGCAGAGGTGGGGCCTGCAGAGAGCAAGGGAAAAACAACAGTGGAACCGGCCAGGGGAGGCCCCCTCCCCCCCTCCTCCCCAGCTCCTGAGGAGCACCCTGCTCAGTCAGTTCTCCACCAAGAAAGATGGAAGAGGAGGAGGAGGAGGAGGAGGAGGAGGAGGAGGAGGAGGGGGAGGAAGAGGAGGAAGGAAGGAAGGAAGGAAGCTATGGCAGTGGGGACTTGTGATGGTGACTCTGTGTAAATCATTGCTCATTCCTTTGTGGCCATGCACCACCGTGCTAATACTACGGTCCTCTCTCTCGCTCTCCCTCCCTCGTTCTCTCTCTCGCTCTCCCTCCCTCGTTCTCTCTCTTTCTCTTTGTTTCTGTGCTGGTCCTAGGACTTGAACTCAGGGCCTGGGCCTTGTCCCTGGATTTTTTGTTTTTATTTTTTGCTCAAGGCTCCACGTCTGGCTTTTTAGTGGTTCCTTGGGAGATCAGAGTCTCATGGACTCCCCCGCCCCCCCCCCGGGCTGGCTTTGAACCCTGATCCTCAGATCTCAGCCTCCTGGAGGAGCTCAGATGACAGGCGGGAGTCGTCAGCGCGCAGCCTTCTTGTCTTTCTTTTCCGCTCTTCCTCTCCCTTATTCCTCTCTGCTGATACTGCCTTTCTCTTCCCTCCTCTTCCCTGCCTCCTCTCCTCCCCTCCCTTGTGCTCTTCCCTTTGCTTCTGGAGCAGCAGGGTCATCTCTTTCCTCCCTGCTCTATTCCTGAAGCCCGGGATAATAATCCTCGTTTACCCTTTGTGGGTGCTTTGTGCGCCCCAGCCCTCAAGACGCAAACCTTGGAGTTGCCCCGGCTGGGCCTGAGGATGGCTGGCAGATCTCTGACCGTGTGTAAGACGCCGATCAGAGCCGATGTCTGCTGCTTCTGGTTAGGGCCTTCAGGTTGAAGGTGGTCACCAAGGCCGGCTTGTGGGGAGCCGCGATGGGCGGAGGCTGCCTCCGAGTTGGGGAGACGCGCCCAGTGTCTGCCCCGCGCCACTGTGCTGTCTGTACTGCGGAAGGACAAGAGGGGAGCAGGTGGCCCCTCAGCCACATAACCGGGACTCACCTCCAAACACGGGGGCCAGGGGGCGGTGTTCAGCCTCTTAGGGCTCCCAGCACTCTGAGCAGCCAGAGAGCCTGGCACCTGTCAACCCCAGCTGCTGAGATCTGAGGACCATGGTTCGAAGCCAGCCCAGGCAGGAAAGCCTGTGAGACTCTTCTCTCGCCCTGAGTTGGGTGTGTGCGGCCTGCAGCGCCTGCCTGCATGGACTCCAGGGTGGGGGGGGGCAGTGGACGCCCTCCTTCTGCTGTCCTGGACAGCACAGAGGACCCCCCTTTCTGCCTCCCCCCCCACCCCCTCCAGGCCTCCTGGCACTACTTCCTCTTGGCCCCAAACCAAGCCATTGTTCCTGCTGACTCAGCACATATCTACACAGCCTGAATTCCATCAGGGTTAGGGAGAGGAGAGGGGAAGGAGGGAGGGGAGGGAAGGGAAGGGGGGAGCAGGAGCGGAGGTGCGGATGAATAGCTGGGCTGGAAGACACTTAAATCTTGAATGTAAAATCCCAGTACAGGTCTGTAGGTCGATGCCATTATATTCAATGTATTTTTTCTCTTCGAGGTTTCAAGCATCCTTGGGCGTTTGATGAGGGTTTTTTGGGGGGGAGGAGGGGCAGTTGGTCATGGGGCTTGAACTCGGGGCCTGGGCGCTGTCCCTGAGCTCTTTCACTCAAGGCGGGCGCTCTACCCCGTGAGCCACAGCGCCACTTCCTGTTTTCTGGTGGTTCACTGGAGATCAGAGTCTCACGGACTTTCCTGCCCAGGCTGGCTTTGAACCGCGATCCTCAGATCTCAGCCTCCTGAGTAGCTGGGATGACAGGCGTGAGCCACGGGTGCCTGGCTTCTTGGGTGGTTTTGACCCCAGGCAGTGCGAGCTTACTAAGGGCTTTCTTAGTAAAAGATCTTAGGGACTCGCGTGACTGCTGGCAGAGCCTCAGGCTGAAGTTACTACTTACCCCCCCCCGTCTTGGGGTGCAGAGTTCAAGGTCCCCCCGCCCTGTCCAGCTGTATGGGGCTTCGCGTTTCTGCGGAGGAAAGGGGTTGTGGCTTTTGTGTCGGGCGAGGAGGACTGAACCCAGGGAGGCTCGGGGAGACTCTGGAAGCCGTGGATCACACGGCATCCAGCTGCTGCGGGTGTGGGCCTGGGCAGGTGCGGGTGGACAGGCGTCCAGCTTTGCCACGCACCAGCTGGGGGCCGTTTCCTGTCCTCTGTGTGTGGGATGGGGACCGCCACCCCCCTCTCGGGGCTGGGGTAGCGTCTAGACGGGAGGGGATCCTCCGGCTCAGCTCCCAGGGCAGGCTGGCCCCTGGCCCTCAGCTGCTTCCAGCCCGGCTGGAGCTCGGCTGGGTTATTCTGTGTCTCACGAGCTCGCCCTGGCTAGGCAGGTGTGAGATCTTCTACCACTTACATCACCTCTGACGCTTTGGGGCGTTAGTCATGTTACTAGGGCGTCATGTTTTGGGCCTGGGGGGGCCAGCCTCCGGCCACGATCCTCCTACCCATCCCTCCCACGCTGCTGGGAGCGGGCATCAGGTGCGCGCCCCTGTGCTGTGATGGTGCCTGGGCTGGCCGTGAGCCGTGATCTGGGGTGTACAGACCCCATCTTCAGGAAGCGATGGTAACGAGGACTTGGGCCATTTCCTGAGTCGGGAGAGCCGTCTCCCCTCGGAGAAACTGTGCCAGCCGCCCAGGACAGCCTGGGGCCGGAGCCGGAGCCCAGCCTCCCACCTCCGTTCCTGGGAAGGAGATGGGAGATGAGTCAGTCTCCCTGCTCTGAGGCTGGGAAGAGGCGGTGGAGGAGGGGTGGAGGGAGGAGGAGGGCGGGGCTGATGGGGGGGTTGGGGTGACTGGGCTCTGTCTGGGCTGCTGAGCAGGCAGAGGGATCTCCCCTGAATGGCTTTTCTTAGGTGAGACCCCCCCCTTCTAGGAAAAAGTAAATGAACAAAAGAGAAATCTTGGGTGTCTGTGGCCATGAGGTCAGGTGGGCTCTGTGTGTGTGTGTATGTGTGTGTGTGCGAGTGTGTGTGTGTGTGTGTGTGTGCGTGTGCGTGTGTGCGTGTGTGGAGACAGCTCTCCAGGCTGGTGGCTGGGGCTCAGGGGTGTGGGGTGGGGTGGGGGGCTGCCCACCCCGGCCAGTGGAGCCTCCCCCTCCCCCCCTGCCCAGGGCCAGTCCCATCTGGACAGGAGGCCCGCACGGCCCCGAGCGCATCCTCTCTGCCAGAGGCGTGGCTCAGGTGGTAAGGCACCAGTCACACGTGGACAAAGAAGGTGGCGGGGCAGAGGCCCTGAGTTCAAGTCCCTGTGTTCACACACACACCCTCGTCTCAGGATGAACGGGACGTGGCTCAGGAGGATGGGATGGATCGGCTGGTGTGTGTGGGGCGCGAGGCCCGCAGGTCACCGGCTGTGGGGGCTGCGGACACTCTTGGAAAGTGGGGCCAGTGCTGGCCTCAGGAGCCTGGAAATTTCCACAGGGCTCCTGCAGGGGGAGGTGGGGGGGTTGGGGGGGAAGGGAAGGGAGAAGGGCACTCCTGGCCTGGAACACCAGAGGAAAACTGGGTTATTCTAACACCAACTGCACCGAGTGTGTGTGCACGCGCATGTGCACGCATGCACACGTGTGTGCGGGCACACGCACTTCTGGTTTTCTGCTGGTTGGCTGGAGCTGGCGTCTCACGGGACTCTTTGCCCAGGCTCAGCTTCCCCCGCCCCCCCCCCCCGCCCGTGGAGCAGCTGGGTGACAGGTGTGCGCGCGGGCTCCTGGCTGAAGCCATCCTCCTCTTCATTCATTCAGACATCTGGGGACATTCTTGAGTGGGGGGGGCAAGGGCAGACTCCCCCCCAGACCCCCAGACTCCCCCCCAGACCCCCAGACTCCCCCCCAGCCCCCCAGACTCCCCCCCAGACCCCCAGGCCCCCACTCTCCCCTTTGCCCTGACAGCAGGGGCCAGGGCTGCGGGGCTTGGGGTACTGCACCACGCTGGGCTGGGGATCAGGGACCCCATGCACCGCTGTGCTCACTAAGCTCTTCCCGAGGCCTTGCCGTGTCTGTGGAGCTGCGTGGGCACACTGCGTGGGGCAGTGCACGGCCCCCGGGCCTGGAAGGGGGGGGTCAGGAGAAGGAAGGGAGAGAGGGGCCCTGGGAGATGATCGTGGCAAGGACCCCAGAGGCGGGCAGCGGGGACTCTGGGCCTAACCCCAGGGCCCCCCCCCCTCGCCCACCGAGCTTGCTCCCCGGCCCTGTTTCTGCCCGTCTGCACCGGCTCTGGCTCTGGGTGAACCATCTGGTCTCTGGAAGCAAAGAAGCGAATGGCAGCCCATGTGGCGTGGAAGGGGGGGAGCCGGTGAGCCCCGAGCAGAGCGAATCTAGAAGGCCAGCAGTCCAGAAGCCTCTGGAAAGTCCTGCGGGGAGGGGAGGGAGGGGAAGATGTGCCATCTTTTTATTTAAAAAAAAAAAAAATATGAGTAGGGCTCTGGTGGCTCCCGCCTGTCACCCCAGCTCCTCAGGAGGCTGAGATCTGAGGATCACGGTTCAAAGCCAGCCCCGGACAGGAACGTCTGTTAGACTCTGTTCTCCCATGAACCACCAAAAAGCCAGAAGGGGAGCCGTGGCCCGAGTGGTAGAACACTGCTAGCACTGGGTGAAAAAGCCAAGCAACAGGAGTCCAGGCTCAAGTCCTAGGCTGGCACAAGCAGGAATTGTAATTTTGTGTTTCTCTCTCATGGTTTGGGGGGTTTGGGGCTTTGTTTTGTTTGGGGTTTGGGTTTTGTTTGTTTGTTTGTTTGTTTTGGGTCAGGTCATGGGGCCTGAACTCTGGGCCTGGGCGCTGTCCCTCAGCTCTTCAGCTCAAGGCTAGCGCTCTACCACTTGAGCCACAGCGCCACTTCCCACTTTATTTGCTTATGTGGTGCTGAGGAATCGAACCCAGGGCCTCAGGCATGCAAGGCAAGCGCTCTACCACTGAGCCACCTTCCCAGCCCCTGGTTTTTTTTTTTCTTTTTGGTTCCATTGACACAATCTGTTCTGTCCCTAAAGTGGCAGAATCATCCATGTTCCTTTGAGAGCTTGTGTAGTTTCTTCTGTTACTCTAGATCTGTCTTTTTGGGGTTCAGTCTTTGTATTGGATGCCGGGCATGAAGACTCTTTTTTTTTGTCCTTTGGCCTAGGAAGATGGGGTTACTTCTTCCAGAACTTTCTCTTGACTTACCTGAGATGGGTGGATGGCCGGTGTGGGCCAGTGCTTCAGCCTGCGGCCTCGGCCTCTCGTGGGACTCCGGGGCTCAGCCTCCCCGCCTCCTTCCTCTCGCTCTGCACCCAGCCTCCGTGCCCTGTGAAGAAGACGCAGGGTAGCTGCTGTTGAGCATCCCTGCCGTCCCGGCTGGCACGGTGCCCTGGGAACATGGCGTGTCCAGGCAGTGCTTCAGGGGTGCGGGGGGCTTCAGGGTCGTGGAGGGCTTCAGGGGTGCGGGGGGCTTCAGGGGTGCGGGGGGCTTCAGGGGTGCAGGGGACTTACTAGGGGTGCGGGGGGATTCAGGGGTGCAGGGGGCTTCAGGGGTGCGGGGGGCTTCAGGGGTACGGGGGGCTTCAGGGGTGCAGGGGCTTCAGGGGTGCAGGGGGCTTCAGGGGTGCAGGGGGCTTCAGGGGTGCGGGGGGATTCAGGGGTGCAGGGGGCTTCAGGGGCGCAGGGGGCTTCAGGGGCACGGGGGGCTTCAGGGGTGCGGGGGGCTTCAGGGGTGCGGGGGACTTCAGGGGCGCGGAGGGCTTCAGGGGTGCGGGGGGCTTCAGGGGTGCAGGGGGCTTCCTAGGGGTGTGGGGGGCTTCAGGGGCGCAGGGGGCTTCTGGGGTGTGGGGGGATTCAGGGGTGCAGGGGGCTTCAGGGATGTGGGGAGCTTCAGGGGTGCGGGGGGCTTCAGGGGCGCGGGGGGCTTCAGGGGTGCAGGGGGGAGCCACTTGCCCCCTTTGTGGCTGTGGTTTGACCGGCCGGCCGGAGGTGAATGAATGAAAGACTCCCAGCCTGCTCCTCTTACAAGGCCTGAAACTCAGGTTTAGATGGCGCCAAGGCTTTGAAAAATTTGGGGCTCCACAGGGCTGGGGACCCGTGGGTCGGGGGACAGAGGCAGGCCCTGATGGCAGCGGCCTTGGGGTAGGGGTCACCAGAGACCGTGTGCCCTCCTCCTGTCTCCTGTGGTCCTTCCCAGCTTCCAGAGATGGCAAGCCAGGGAGACGGGAAGGAGGAGAAAGAGTGAGAGACAGACAGACAGACAGAGTCAGAGAAATAGAGACAAGTCAGAGAGCTAGCCAGAGACAGAGAGACATAGAGACAGACAAGAGAGACAAAGACAGAGAAACACACACACACACACACACACACACACACACACACACACACACACACACACACACACACACACACACACACACACACACACTGGCTCGTGCTGAATCTAGAATGAATGGATGAATTTCTACAGCATATGGCGGAGCTGTAGATAGATGACGAACGCGGCCCTGATTTTGTGAACCAAACCCTGCCTGCTCTCCCCCAAATGTAACAGAACCCCACACGGTTCCGGAAGGTTCCAGGCAACATTGGGTTTTATGAATACAAACCTAACTTTGGCTCCCTTGCAGGAAGTGGGTGGGGAGGAGGGTGGAGAAGCCGGGGGAGCAGGGGAGGGCTGAGGGCTCACGCCTGTCATCCTACCCACTCAGGAGACTGAGGTCTGAGGATCGCGGTTCAAAGCCAGCTTGGGCAGGAAAGTCCGAGAGACTCTGATCTCCCATAAACCACTCAGAAAACCGGAAGTGGCACTGTGTGGCTCACGGGGTGGAGTGCCAGCCTTGAGCTGAAGAGCTGAGGGACCGCGCCCAGGCCCCGAGTTCAAGCCCGGGGTAGACAGGGCACACGGGGTTGGCTGGTTCAACTGAGCTCCCCTGCCTGCTCCTATAAGCCCTGTCACAGGGCCCAGCCACCACCCACCACCCGCCACCCCCCTCTGGGCCGGGCGCCTGGGCTGGGGACAGGCCGGCATCACCAAGGCCTACGGAGGGGGGTGGGGGGGTGGGGGGTGGGGGCAGAGGGGGAATGCAGGAGATGGCTGCTGAGGTTGCTGGGACTGTGGGGCCTCCAGGACGCAGGCTCGGGGCTCCCCACTGGGTTGAGGACAGCCGGTGGGTCAGAGGTCAGCAGAGGATGCCGGTTCCTATTTATGGGATTTGTGAACTGACACGGGTTTCATTCACCGTGGGATCATGAGTGATTTTTTAAAAGTTGTCTTTCAGTAGCTGTACAAAGGAGTTTCAATTCAATGTATCAAAAAAGAATTTTTTGGGGGGTCGGTCCTGGGACTTGAACTCTGGGCCTGGGCGCAGCTCAAGGCTGGCGCTCTACCACTTGAGCCACAGCGCCACTTCCGGTTTTCTGAGTGGTTCCTGGGAGATCAGAGTCTCACGGTGTCTCCTGCGCAGGCTGGCTTTGAACCACGGTCCTCAGATCTCAGCCTCCTGAGTCGCTGGGATGACAGGCGTGCGTTTGGAGCGCCCAGCTCAGTTTGTTTTGCTAGGTGCCGCAGTCAGTGGTAGGGTGTGAGGTTGCGGCAGGGGACCCAACCATTCCCGGCAGGGTGGGGGGCTTTGGGGGGGGGTTTGTTGTTCCTCCCCGAACCCCAGGCAATGCGACCCCACTCATCTGGAATGAATGCCTGCTGGGGCGGACTCGGAGCCCCAGAGCTGGAGACAGATGGTGCTTGCTCATCCCTCAAACAGCCGTGAGCCTCGGTGCCCGTGCGGGCCTGTGCGCGGCCCCCTTCCTGGCTAATAGCAACAAGGACACCGATTTTACTTGCGCCAGTCCTGGGGGTTTGAACGCAGGGCCTGGGCGCTGTCCCCGAGCTTCTTTGGCTCAAGGCTAAAGCTGGACCACTGGAGCCACAGGAGGCCACTTTGGGCTGTTTCTGAGTAGTTTATTAAAGATGAGAGTCTCACGGCTTTCCTGCCGGGGCTGGCTTCGAATCACGATCCTCAGGTCGCAGCCTCCCGAGTAGCTGGGACTGTAGCGCCAGCACCGGCGCCCGCCGTCTTTGCCTGTTGAGCGCGTCGGAGCTCAGCGCGGGAAGGTCGATAACTTGCCTTCTGTCACGCGTGATCTGAATCTATTTCCCCGGTCTGTCACTCATCTTTTGACATATTAGAGTGTCTTTTCCAGAAAAGACGTGATCATTGTATCTAGTGAGATAGACGTGCTTTCCTTCTTTGTGCCTGGCTTGGCCTCAGATACCGAGGTCTTCCTGTACCCCACCCCCACCCCCAGCCGGTATGACATATTCCTGCCTTTTGGTTGAGATGCGGGTTTTGCTAACATTTTCGGGGGCCTGGGCTAGCCTTGAACTATGATCTTCAGACTGCAGGCATGCATTACCCAGCTAAGCGCATTCTTCCTTCCTTCTTAAGGGCTTCTCAGTTTCCTGCTTTGTTTTTGTTTTTAAATAAGAACAGTCCAAGCTACGAACCTGTTTTCTCTGATTTTTATTTTCTGGACTGGGGATTGAACTCGGGACCTCATACACACTTGCTACGCATCCGTTCTACCACTTGAGCCACACCAGCTCCTTTCTGAAGGTTTTGGTGTCTTTGTTGTTGTTGTTGTTGTTTTTACATTTCTTAGCATCAATTAGCTGTATAAGATTAATCCTCCTCCTCCTCCCCCTCCTCCCCCTCTTCCCCCTTTTCCTTTTCCTCCTCCTCCTCCTCCTCCCCCTCCTCCTCCCCCTCCTCCTCCTCCTCCTCCTCCTCCTCCCCCTCCTCCCCCTTTTCCTTTTCCTCCTCCTCCTCCTCCCCCTCCTCCTCCCCCTCCTCCTCCTCCTCCTCCTCTTCCTCTTCTGCTTCTTCCCTCTTGTGCCTGTCGTAGGGCTTGAACTCACGGCCTGGACACTCCCTGATCTTTTTCACTGTAGGCTAGAGCTCTACCACTAGATTTACAGCAGTACTTCCGGCTTTTGGGTGGTTCACTGGTGATAAGAGTCTCATAGACTTACTTTCCTGCCTGAGGAGGCTTCGAACTGTGATCCTCAGCTCTCTGCCTCCTGGGTAGCAGGGATCACAGGCGTGAGCACCAGTACCGGGCTCTGAGTGGGCTTCTGTCTATGTCTAGCCCGTCCCTCCCCGACTCCCCACCGTGCCTTGACGCTGGTCTGCACGCCTCATCTTTGCCCAAGATGGCCTGAAAGACGTGTGTCCGAGGGTGCGCGTCCTGGCGCGCCTGGCTCTGCTTCTCGGGCACGGCGTGGGGAGGAGACAGCTAGGGTAAAGACACAGAGGGAGGAATGGAAGGTTCCAGAGAGGGGTCTGCACAGCCAGGGGCGGAGGAGGACAGAGAAGGAAGGCTGGGGGGGTCTCTGGGAGGGAGGCATGGGGTACAGAAAGACGAGAAGGTCCAGCGGGGGTGGCCGGGGCTTCAGGAGGGGGCCTGAGTTCCAGCCAGAGCCGGTCCCGTCGGTCCCACTGATTATCCCTCCCTGTCTGCCCGCAGGAATGAGACAGTGCTGCACCAGTTCTGCTGCCCAGCTGCGGACGCCGAGCAGAAGCCCGCCTGCTCCGACCCCGCCGCCCACAGGTGGGAATCGGCGGCCTTCGCTGCTCCCCTCCGTGTGTGTGTGTGTGTGTGTGTGTGTGTGTGTGTGTGTGTGTGTGTCCCTGCCTCCTCCCTCCAGCCCCAGGGGGCCGCTTCCAAGGTCAAGGTCATTCTAACACTCACCCTAGGCATGAGATGTCACGACTAGAATTGTCACGTGTCACTTCCTGCGGCGGGCCACGCGACCCCGAGAGCACGGGGCTCCTTCCGGCCTGGCTTCCTTTTCAAGCAAACACCCCCGTTTCTCCTTCTGGGGGGGAAGAGATCAAGGGCGCCCCAACACCTGGGGAGGGAGGGCACCGCTGGCCAGGGCCCTGTGGCACTGCCATGCCCAGCCTTCGTTTCCTCTGGGCCTTCGCCCCCCTCCTGTCTCCAGCCTCCGCCACCTCCCTCGCCTCCATTTCCCTGCTTTCTCACGTGCCTGCCCTTGGGAAATGTGTCCCGCCCACCCTCCGTCTCCTGCTGGAGCCCAACAAGTTCCCAGGCACCTGGGGCCTCAGTTTCCCTTCCTCGCTGTCTGGTGTTCAGGCCCCACGACCAGACCCCTCCCCCCAAAAAAAAGAAAGAGGAGAAAGAAGAGGGCAGCTGTGTGCAGCTGGGAGAGGATGTGGATGCATTTTTCTTTCCTATGCAGTGTACGCAGGCCTGTGGAAGCGGGGGGACGCTGGGTTGGGGGAGAGGGTGTATGGCAGGCGTGTGGAAGGGGGGGGAGGCTGGGTTGGGGGAGAGGGTGTATGGCAGGCGTGTGGAAGCGGGGGGACGCTGGGTTGGGGGAGAGGGTGTACGCAGGCGTGTGGAAGCGGGGGGACGCTGGGTTGGGGGAGAGGGTGTATGGCAGGCGTGTGGAAGGGGGGGGAGGCTGGGTTGGGGGAGAGGGTGTACGCAGGCGTGTGGAAGGGGGGGGAGGCTGGGTTGGGGGAGAGGTGGGATTTCGTCTCCCACTGGCAAACCCCTCCCGGCTCCAAGGACAGCTGAGGGAATACTCGGGGTTGGAAGGGCTGCATGTTGGAGGCCAGCAGGGCAGAGGCTGGTGGAGGTTTTGCGTTCAGAGGCAGCAGGGTAGAGGCTGGCGGAGGCTGTGTGTGTACGCTCAGCAAGCGGAGTCTGGAGTCTGGAGGCCCCACTTCTTGTTGGCTATGGCCCAGGTACTCCCCGCCCCCCACTCAGATGGGGAGACTGGGCCTTCGAAGGCTGAATCACTGAGGCCGCCTGGAAGCTGACTCAGCAGAAACGAAGGCATCGGAGCCAGAGACACAGAGACACAGAGCCCCTCTCCACCAGAGACACAGAGCCCCTCTCCACCAGAGACACAGAGCCCCTCTCCACCAGAGACACAGAGCCCCTCTCCACCAGAGACACAGAGCCCCTCTCCACCAGAGACACAGAGCCCCTCTCCACCAGAGACACAGAGCCCCTCTCCACCGGCCGTTCGGGGGGGGGGGGATGAGTTTTGTGGATTTCTCTCTAGGCAGATAGGGAAAGGGTGGGGGTGGGGTGGCGGGGAAACCTGAGACCAGGAAAAAACAAAAAAATGAGGAAGAGCGCCCCAGCTGCTCCGGCCTAGGCCTGGCCTGTAACAAGGTTTGAAGTCAGCCCAGGCAGGCAGGAGTGGGGGGGGGAGGGATGAAATCGACAAAAAGCCAGTCAGGTAGCTGTGGCTCAGGTGGTAGAGCACCAGCCTTGGGTGGAAAAGCTGAGACAGCACCCAGTCCCTGCGTTCAGGCGCCAGTACCTGCACCAAAGATTGGGGGGAGGGAGGGGGAAGGAGGGGAGGGACGGAGGGAGGGAGGAAGGGAGCGAGGGGGAGCATCTTGGGGACAACCCCCTGCCCACCTCCCTTCCCCTCCTTTCCCCCCTCCTTCCCCCACTGGCTTTTCTGCCCCACAGCCTTCGGTTGCCTGGGTCGCTGGCGGCTTTCCTTGCAATCAGAGCACAGGCCAGTGGCTGCGAGGATCCCGGCTGGGCTGCTGGGGAGGGGAGGGCAAACCTGGAGGATTTTATACCCCGGCCCGCGCTCTGATTGGTTGCCCCTATGCAAATGAGCCGCGGGGCAACTGGCCAATCAGAGAGAACCTGCTGACTCACTGCACACCTGAAACCTAGTTCTCAATTATGTCTGTCTGGTGCATCTCCGAGAGGAGCAGGAGGAGGAGGAGGGGAGAGGAGGGGAGGAGGGGAGAGCGCAGGGGAGGGGGAGGGAGGGGGGGAGCAAGCCAAGAGTGGGGAGGGTCTTTTTTTTTTTTTTTAACTTGCATTTTCCTCCAGTAATGGGCAGCTGGTCCCCCAGGGGCCTGGGGCCCTAACTAATCCACTATTTAACTATTTGCCTTCCTCACTAAACCCCCTTCCACTGGCCCACAAGGAGAGGGGGGAGGGGGGCTCAGAGCCAGCACGCCTTGCCCTGCGGCTGTACTCACTGAGGCGGGTCTCTAAGCAGCCCCTCCTTTCCCCCCAGAGACCGAGCAGACGGGAGCCCAGCCCTCCCACCCCCTCCTCTCCTTAGTCTACGAGGTGACGCCCCCCCCCCCCGAAAAAAAAACCTCAAGACCTGGGAGCCACGGCTCGGCCCATCCAACACCCATTAGCGGGTGTTTGCTTCTGCAGCCGAGGCTGGAGCTGCGCATCGCATGGGGGGCATGGCTGGTGAGGGAGGGTGGCTGCAACGAGCTGGCCGTGGTCCGGTGCGTTTAGCTTACTGCCTCCCAGCCAGTGAGCTTCGCTCCGTGTCTCCTGCAGCCCAGAGCTCCAGGGGAGCCCCAGCCTTCCAGCTCCTTCCTTCCTTCTTCCCACCTAGGCCTGTCCAGGTGGGAGCAGGGACGCGGTGGGTCCTGTCATTTGTCGGTTGGTTCACTGACGTTGGTTTGAGGGAACGGGGTAGCTCCAGAGTGCTTGTTGGGGATCCGAGGGCCCCCCTGGGTGGAGCCAGGCCTGAGCGCACGGGGTCAGCCGTCAGCTACGGGCAGAGGTGACCGGGTGGGAGAAGGGCCGGGCCCTTTGGACAGGAAGCCCCTGGAGACACACCAACCCCCCTGCCTGCCCCGTCAGGGCTGGGAGCCCCGGACCAGGCAGCGCACTCAGGGAGCCCGAGGAGGAAACTGGGCCTCTCTTTTCCTCCCCAGTCCCCAAACATCTTACCCAAACCTCCCGCTCTGTGATGAGGAACCAGAGACAGAAGGAGGTGGCTGGCGGGGGGGCGGGGGGCTGGGAGAGGGCCCGGGCGGGGGAGGCAGCCCCGGGGTCCAGGGTCCGGGGTCCGCGCCGGCCTTTGGACCCGGCAGGTTCCCAGCCTGCGCTCACACAGAGGCTCACCTGAATTTGTGTCTTGTCTTGTCACTCATGCGATCCGGGATCCCCGCAAAGGCGCTGGGGTGATCCCCTGTGATCATCTTAAATGACTGCATTGATTCAGTAAAGAGAAAAAAATACTGTAGTCAAAGCTGGAGAAACCCGGAGGGGCGCGTGCGGCTGTTGGCTTGTGCGCGGGACGCGTTCTGTGTCTGTCACACGGCTTTGAGGATGACTGGCAGAATCCCCCCCCCACCCGTCAGACCCAGCCCAACCTGCAAATCCCTTCTGGAACATTCCTGGCAGTGACTGTACCAGTCACTTCAAGGTACCACCTTGCCCGCCCTCCCCCAGCCACCTGCCCGCACTGCTCACCCACGGCCCAGTCAAGGCTGAGACTCCGGGTACTGCCCCAGTACCAGCCAAGCCAGCCTCCAGCTGAGGCCCGGCCTCTCCCCCCCCGCCCCCCGTGGGGCCTCCTGGCTTCACCGGACAACTGGAAGGTGCCCGGGGAATTTGTGGAGCCCCTGGGAGCTGGGGAGAGCGGCTTGCACAAGGGTGCTCAAGAGGAGATGGGCAGAGGCGCGCCATGTTTTCTGCTAGGAAACAAAGCCTTAGTGAGCAATCCTGAATTCCTGGGCGGGGGGTGTGCTTTATTTCCTCTCCCCTTTCTCATCTTCGTTTTTGGTTTTGTTTTTTGGTAACACAGGCTGGTTCTTCCCTTCCCTTCCTGGGAGAATACAATAAATAAATAAATGTTTATGGGTGCCTTCCACCGTGCCCCCAACCCCCCAAAATAAGAGAGAGTGGCTTACAGGAAGCTCTTCTGGTCCCAGATGATTTAAGTCTTCTCAGAATTGATGTCTAGAGCCAGATACCTGTGGCTCACGCCTGTCATCCTAGCTACTCAGGAGGCTGAGATCTGAGGATCGCAGTTCAAAGCCAGCCCGGGACAGGAACATCTGTGAGACTCTGATCTCCCATGAACCACTCAGGAAACAGGAAGTGGCGCTGTGGCTCAAGGGGTAGAGCATTTGACTTGAGCTGAAGAGCCGAGGGACAGCGCCCAGGCCCCGAGTTCAAGCCCCACGACCGACAAAGAAAAAAATTGCTGTCTAGGCTCTTGGTGCGCCACCATTGCTGTGTCAGAGGGAGTCATTTAGTGACCCCCCGACCCTCCCCTCCTATGGGGTGCAGGGGAGGGAACAAGGCCACGCCAATCTCACTCTTTTCTATCCTCTACCTGGCCGATTCCTTGTGTGCCTGGGGATGGGAGGGAGGCAGCCAGAGAGTGGAGGGTCGGGGGTGGGGGGGGCGGGGCAGGGGGGGCTAGCCTCAACCCTGCAGGAGGGTTCCCAGAGTGCAGGCAGACTCTGAGCCACACAGCCCGTTAGAGGTGCAGGCGTGGGTGTGTGCATAGGCCCGAGTGCAAGGCACCTGCGTGCTCTCGTGTGTGTGCATGTGTGCGCCTGTGTGTGTGTGTCTGTCTGGGTCTGGGTCTGTGTGTGTGGTGCCCAGAGGCCTAGCTCTCAGGCCTAGCGAATGGATTCAGGAGAGGAGTCTCCGGGTCTCTGTCCACACCAAGGGCCCAGGCGCAGCCCAAGGCTGTTTCTAGAATTCCGTTTGCTTCAGTGGCCATAGTTTATTTGGGCCCACATGAGCCTAGAAGTACAGGGGTGAGGGTAGAGCTGAGAGGAACACACACACACACACACACACACACACACACACACGTGACGGAGCCGTGGCTTCGGGCAGCGTGGTACGGGACAAGAACATCAGGCTGTCTCGGCTGGACGCCACCATGGCAGGACAGCTCCAGCAACTCCAGAAAGCCAAAGGGGCCTCCCGCGAGGGTCTTCGTAGGCGCCAGCTCCCTACAGAGTCTTGGAAACGTTGGGGATCATGCCTGAGGGCAGGCTGGAGGAGGGGTGCCTGGCCCGCAGACATGCTGGTGCCCCCCCGCCCCCCGGGGAAGAAAGGACATGGCAAGAAAAATTGGTGTTAGGCTGATGTGAAAATCAAGGCTCCCCGCGGCCCAGGTCCCCCACCGCTCCGTGCCCTGGCGGGGGGGGGGGGGGAGCCGGGGGCAGGGGTGGAGGGGTGGGGACCGCCTGACTTCCCCCCAGCCAGGGCGATAGCGGAGACTTACGGTGGCCGTGAGCCAGACGCCCCCTGGAGGTCAGCGGAGGGACTGCACCCATTCCATAGCCAGGGAGGCTGAGAAGAAAGTGGCCGACCCAGGACTCGAACCCAGGGACTTCCTTTGCTTCCCTGATGTTCTCTCAGCAGAGAGGCTCACGAGCGCTGTCTAGGGGTGCCGCCCCCTCGTCCCCCCCAGTTCAGGTTCAGGCCCCCTCTCCTTGGAAGAGGCCCAGCAGCAGCAGCCAGCCGCCCCCTCCAACCGAGCGCATTACCTTCTGTTCACAGTGACGGCGCCTGCGCCCAGGCCGGCGGGGGTCTGGAGGACTCTGTGGCGGCGGCAGCGGCGGTGGCGGCAGCCGGCAGACCCGCTGCCCACGCCCCGAAGGCTCAAGCCCAGGAGCTGCAGCAGGAGGAGGAGCAGCCCGGGCCAGACGGGACCTCCCCGAGGGCTGGCCTCCACCGTGGGGCCTCCCCTGGCCGGCCTCAGCCCGCCCACACCCCTGCCACTTCTGAGTACGAACGCTCCCTTGACCTAAAGAGTAAACAGGTACCCAGGGCCTCCGGAGGGGGGAGCGGGGGCGGAGGGCCCTGCCTTTTGGGGGCCCGTCCGGGGTGCCGGGGACCACCCCCCCCCGCGGGGGTGCCATGGTCTCCTGAATGGAGCTGCCTCCCCACCCCCTCCCCTGGAGCATGGCAAGAAGCGGGTGCAGGTCACCCAGCTCCCATCCAGAGCCCTCACCGTCCGGCAGGGATGGAGCACTGTGCCGCCAGGCCCACGGGCAGGGCTGCGGGGTCCCTAACCTCCCCTGCAGGCCCCTAGGTGAGGGGCCGTGACCCCTCAGTCCCCACCTAAACCCAGCCCACCTACATCTGGCCCAGAGGAGCAGGGTGCAGCGGGCTCTGCTAGGCAGACTGAGGGTCCCAAGGCCCGTGTAACAGAGGGAGTCTGGAGTTCCAGTCGGAAAAGAACCCCCATGGCGGGGTATGGGGCCCCATTAAACCTAAAGAAGGATAGAATGATGGTAGATGTCAGTGGACACCTGAGACGCAGAGGAAGTGTGTGTGTGTGTGTGTGTGTGTGTGTGTGTGTGATGTCACTATTAAGAAACAGCTTTGAGCCAGGCGCCAGTGGCTCACGCCTGTCATCCCAGCTACTCAGGAGGCTGAGATCTGAGGATCTCGGTTCAAAGCCAGCCCAGGAAAGGAAAGTCTGTGACTCTTATCTCCAATAAACCACCAGAAAACCAGAAGTGGTCTGTGGCTCAAGTGGCAGAGCGCTCGCCTTAAGCAAAAGGGGCTCAGGAACAGTGCCAGGGCCCTGAGTTCAAGCTCAAGGACTGACAGAGAGAGAGGTGGGGGGAGGGAAGGAGAGAGGGGGAGCTTTGAGCATGGAGATGTAAGACTTGGGGTCCCCTCCTCTGACTGTCTGTGGCCGTGGGGTATCAGGTCAGTGGAGCACTCTTGCGTGTTCATTTCTTCATCCCCAGAATCAGAAATTAGACTTGCAATCCTCTTCGAGAGCCCATTCTGGCTCCAGAATGTTCCAAAGGATGATTCTTTAGCCGGCGGGAGAGTGCGTCTGAGGAAGCCTCTAGAGCTGAGTCAAGACTCAGCATCTCTGCGTGGCGCTGATGCCGGCCTCCCGCGGGACGGGGGGGGGGGGGGGCGCCTGGCCGTCAGGAAAGCGTTTCGAGAGTCTCACGTGGTCTCTATAAGTGGGCAGGGGAGAAAGATGTGGAGATAAGGAGCGCAGAATTTCCTGAAGGAAGGGAGGGAAATAGAAAAGGAGGGAAAGAGGGAAGGAAGGAAGGAAGGAAGGAAGGCGGAAGGAAGGGAGGGAGGAAGGCAGAACTGGGGGAATGGCTTGACTAGCAGGTACCTTGTCCAGCAAGCGCAGCACCCTGAATTCAGTCCTCAGCACCGTACTACAGAACAATGAAATCGCGGATCTAAATCTCATGGGCGCCTGGCAGGACTGGATTAGAACAGGCCCGGCTGCCTCGTGGGGTTGCTCCCCGCCCCCAGCCCCCCACCCCCCGGCTTCTCTCGGGGTGAAGAGGAGGCGCCAGAGGATTCTGGGTGGCGTGTGGTTTTGGGAACATAGCATCTCTGAGAGCCTGAAGTCTGCGTCCTCTCTGGCCCGCGGGTCCGCGGCTGCTCCCCGGGGCCTGGGCTGGCTCAGCTGCTCCCCGGCCCCCCCCCCTCTCTGAAGCCCCTTCTTCTCTCGGCCCTCCTGTGCTCACCTCCGGGCCTCGGTCAGGGCTTGGTATGAGCGCCCCCTCTTCCTCTCCTGCGGCTTCCGCTGCCCGTCCACCTCGCTCGCAGCCTGGTGGCTGGGGTGAAAAGGACAGGGACAAGAGGCACACGGGGGATGAGGCGCGCGGGGACCCCCATAGGCTCCTCCAGAGAGAGGACTCGTAATCTATCCCGTCTGCACAACAGACTGGTGACGGGGGACGGGAAGGAGGCTTGGACAGCTGGTCTACCCACCTGCCACGCCTCCCGTCAGCCTACCCAGCCCCCAGCTCCAGCTGCAGTCTTCCAGCCGGCCCCTCCTACCTAAAGTGCTCATCTGACTGAGCACGGCCCATGTCCTTCCAGGGTGCTGCAGGGTTGAGTGGCCCCTGCAGTGAGCAACGGGGGAAGGCCAGGGCCAAGGCTTCGCCATCTGTGTGAAGAACCAGGGGTCCTGAGGACCCCTCGCGGCCCCCCTACTCTGGCCATCTGCTCTGCACCAGGTGTGGCCCCTTAGAAAGCCGGGGCCTGGGGAATATGCCAATGAAGGGAGGAGGAGAGCAGGCCGCCAGTGGGCGTGGCCACCAAGAGGGCGTAGCTCAACGGCAGGGGCGTGGCTGAAGGGGAGGGTGTGGCTCGAGAGGCAGGGGGCGTGGCCGGCACACCTACCCCCCCACCGTACCTCTGTCCTCCTCCTGATGCTCTGCTCCCCAGCCCGAAGTCGGGGTGCACCTTGTCAAGTCTGACAGCCTACACCACAGGAGGCCGGAGGAAAGCCAGGCCCTGCTTCCAAGCTGCAGACACAACCTGGAAAGAGAGCGCATGCTCTCGTTAACACTGAGAGGCTCATTAGCCACAGAACCCCCCCCCGCCCCCCCCCCCCTCCTCAGCTTCTCCCGGCAGTGCTCTCTTGGGAGGGGTCAAGGCCACAATCACCTATGATGCATGGGGCTCAGGGATGAGGGGCCTGTGAACCCAGAGCCTCCTTTCCTCCTTCTCTGTCCTGCCCTGTGTGTGTGTGTGTGTGTGTGTGTGTGTATGTGTGTGTGTGTGAACTGGGGACAGATCAGTTGAGTCAGGACACTGGCGATCCTTTGAGTCCTAAGAGAATGGGGTCGGGGCCTCCAGGGGGAAGAGGATGGAACATTGGCTGCAAGCCGAGACCTGGAAGAGACCTGGATCTTTTGTTGTTGTTGTTAATTTCCCCCGGGGCAGAGAAAAGCATTTGCAGTAGCCCTGTCCGCACCCCCCTCCCTGATGAGGCCCAGCCCCGAGACTGGCACAGCGCGGGGCAGCGCCAGGGACGCGGTTAGGTAATAACATCTAGCCATGGAGGGACAGTGCCCGTTCTGAGCTGGTGACAAGAGCAGGGAAGGAGGGAGGGGAGAGGAGGGAGGGGGGAGGGGGTGGCGCTGATTGGATCACCCGAGCGTCAGCGCCTCTCAGGAAGTCTGAGCAGGAGAAAGAACAGAGGAGGTCCAGCGGGACAAATGCCAGGAAGGGCCACAGAGAAAAGTCAGCGCCAAAGAGCAGCTTGGAGCCTGGGCGGGCGGCTCCGTGACAGAGCGCCTGCCTAGCACGCGTGAAGCCCTGGGTTCGATTCCTCAGCACCACAGACACAGAAAAAGCCGGAAGTGGCGCTATGGCTCAAGTGGTAGAGCAAAAGAAGCTCAGGGACAGCGCCCAGGCTCTGAGTCCAAACCCCAGGGCGGACACATAAATAACTAAAAATCAATTAAAAAAATAAAAACTAAGCCGGGTGCCAGTGGCTCCCGCCTGTCATCCTAGCTTCTCAAGAGGCTGAGATCTGAGGATCCTAGTTCAAAGCCAGCCCGGGGCAGGAAATGCCGTGAGACTCTGATCTCCAGTGAACCATCAGAAAACTGGAAGTGGTGCTGTGGCTCAAGGGGTCAAGCGCCAGCCTTGAGCTGAAGAGCTGAGGGTCAGCGCCCAGGCCCTGAGTTCAAGCCCCACGACCGATACAAATAAATAACTAAAAATACAAACTAAACTAAAGCAAGGCTCACGGGATTAAGGTTCAGAATGGTGGAGGTGGCTAAGACCGAGCCGCCCGGGAACACTTGAGACTTGTAGACAGGCCTTGTCTCCGAGCTACACAGCCGCGAGGACAGCGGTTTGGTGCCATTCGCTTGGGTAGCCGTCAGACTGAGGCCTCCCGATGCCGACTGCCTCCTGAGTTGCTGGGATTACAGGCGTGATCCACGAAGCCTGGCCTCGTGGGATCCCTTAACAACACGTTCCTTCCGTCCCGGTGTAGAATTCTGCTCCTTCTTGGGGTCCCGCCCAGGGGGCCTGACATCTCGGATTAAGCCAGGACGAGGTGATCAGCCGTGATCCCTTCTTCCCTCTCCACCCCTGCGCCGGGGCCTGCCCCCCCTCCTGGCCTGCCTGACCGCGCCCTTTCTCCCCCGGCCCTGTCTCCCGCCCCGCTGCAGATTGAGATGCTAGAGCACAAGTACGGGGGCCACCTGGTGTCGCGGCGGGCGGCCTGCACCATCCAGACGGCCTTCCGCCAGTACCAGCTCAGCAAGAACTTCGAGAAGATCCGCAACTCGCTGCTGGAGAGCCGCCTGCCCCGGCGCATCTCCCTGCGCAGGGCGCGCGCGCCCACGGCCGCCGAGGGCCTGGCGGCCGAGAGGGCGCTGGCGGAGCGCTGCGGGCTGCTGGGGCTGCCGCTGGCGCGCGCGCCCGGCCCGGCGGGCACGCTCACCGAGCTCGAGGACTCCTTCGCCGAGCAGGTGCAGTCCCTGGCCAAGTCCATCGACGACGCCCTGAGCACCTGGAGCCTCAAGACCATGTGCTCCCTGCAGGAGAGCGGCGCCTACCAGCTCCACCGGGCGCTGCACGCGGGCGCCGCGCCGCCCGGCCTGGAGGCGGAGATGAGGGATCCGGACGGCGGCGGCGTCCCGGGGTCCGGGGAGGAGGCCGCGGAGGCCGGCCTGCCCCAGGGTCACAGCGGCACCCTCATGATGGCCTTCCGGGATGTCACCGTGCAGATCGCCAGTCAGAACATCTCCGTGTCCTCCACGGCGCTGTCGGTGGCCAACTGCCTGGGCGCACAGGCCCCCGGCGCCGAGCCCGCGGCCGGCAGGGCCGATCGCGACGAGGCCCCCGGGCAGGGGGACCGGGACGCCCCGGCTCGGGGGGCCGCCCCCACCGCGGACTCCTGCGCCGAGCCCGAGCCCGAGGCCGGCACCCCGCAGCCGGAGGCCGCGGAAGGCGTGGAGGAGGAGGAGGAGGAGGCGGAGGAGGAGGAGGCCGGGAGAGCCGCCGAGGCGGAGCGGGGAGAGCGCGCGGAGCGGCGCGGCGGCGGCGCCTCGGCCACGCCGGCCAGGCCGGGCCCCGAGGCGGCGGCCTCGGCCTCCAAGGAGGCCCTGCAGGCCATGATCCTGAGCCTGCCGCGCTACCACTGCGAGAACCCGGCCAGCTGCCGGTCCCCCACGCTGTCCACAGACACGCTGCGCAAGCGCCTCTACCGCATCGGCCTCAACCTCTTCAACATGTGAGCCACGGGGCCGGGCCGGCTGGGGCGGGGCCGGGGGCGCGGGAGGGGGCGGGGGCGGCTGGGGCGGGGCCGGGGGCGGGGGCGCGGGAGGGGGCGGGGGCGGCTGGGGCGGGGCCGGGGGCGCGGGAGGGGGCGCGGGAGGGGGTGGGGCCGGCTGGGGCGGGGCCGGGGGCGGGGCCGCGGGAGGGGGCGGGGCTGGCTGGGACGGGGGCGGGGCCGGGCCGGCTGGGGCGGGGCCGGGGGCGGGGCCGGGGCCGCGGGAGGGGCGGGGGCGCGGGGGGGCGGGGCCGCGGGAGGGGGCGGGCCGGCTGGGGCGGGGCCGGGGGCGGGGCCGCGGGAGGGGGCGGGGCCGGCTGGGACGGGGGCGGGGCGGGGCCGGCTGGGGCGGGGCCGGGGGCGGGGCCGGGGCCGCGGGAGGGGCGGGGCCGCGGGGCCGCGGGAGGGGGCGGGCCGGCTGGGGCGGGGCCGGGGGCGGGGCCGCGGGAGGGGGCGGGGCTGGCTGGGGCGGGGGCCGGGGGCGCGGGAGGGGGCGGGGCTGGCTGGGACGGGGCCGGGCCGGCTGGGGAGGGGCGGGGCCGGGGGCGGGGCCGGGCCGGCTGGGGCGGGGCCGGGGCCGCGGGAGGGGGCGGGGCTGGCTGAGACGGGGGCGGGGCGGGGCCGGCTGGGGCGGGGCCGGGGGCGGGGCCGCGGGAGGGGGCGGGGCTGGCTGGGACGGGGACGGGGCCGGGCCGGCGGGGCCGGGGCCGGGGCGGGGCCGCGGGAGGGGGCGGGGCCGGGGGCGCGGGAGGGGGCGGGCCGGCTGGGAAGGGGCGGGGCCGGGGGCGCGGGAGGGGCGGGGCCGGGGGGCGGGGCCATGACGGCTGGGGCGGGGCGGGGCCGGGGCTGGGGGCGGCTGGGGCGGGGCCGGGGCCGGGGGCCGGGAGGGGCCGGGGCCGGGCTGTGGGCCTGCAGCCCTAGCTACTGTAGGAGGCTGAGATCAGAGGATCGTGGTCGGAGGCCAGTCTGTACAGACAAATCCATGGGAGATTTTTTGTTTGTTTGTGAGGCTTGAACTCTGGTCCTGGGCGCTGTCCCTCAGCTCTTCAGCTCAAGGTGGGCGCTCTACCACTTGAGCCACAGCGCCACTTCCAGTTTTCTGGTGGTTCACTGGAGATCAGAGTCTCACAGACTTTCCTGCCCCGGGCTGGCTTTGAACTGTGATCCTCAGACCTCAGCCTCCTGAGTAGCTGGGATGACGGGAGTGAGCCACATGCACACTTTACTGTTCCTCCTCCACCGGGCGCAGAGTCCCTGAGCTCCTCCCAGCAGCATCTAGAGATGGGTGGCGTCACCCCATTCTACAGGCCAGCAAACTGGGCGCTCAGAGAGGTCTGGTGGGCCGCAGCCGCTCAAAGTGGTAGCGGGCAGCAGGGCTTGGGAAGCCAGGGCTGTCTGACCGTATCTGCCATGTGTCCTGGTTCAAAGCCAGCCCAGACAGGAAAGTCTTTGCAACGCCTGTCCCCAGTGACCCCCGGAAGGGCTGGATGTGGAGCTGTGGTTCAGGCACCAGCTTTGAGCAGAAAACAACGACAACAACAAACTCAGGAACAGCACTTAGGCCCTGAGTTCAAGCCTCAGGACAGACAGACAGACAGACACACACACACATACACTTAACATGCTGGGCAGAGTGCTCTCCCAGAATCTTCTTAAATTACTAATTGAATTTTTTCTGTCAGTCCTGGGGCTTGAACTCAGGGCCTGGGCGCTGTCCTAAGCTGCTTTTGCTCTAGGCTGGCGCTCTACCCCTTGAGCCGCAGCACCACTTGTGTTTTTTCTGTGTGTCTGTGGTGCTGAGGACTTGAACCCAGGGCTTCGTGCGTGCCAGGCGAGCGCTCTACCCCTGAGCCGCCTGCCCAGCCCTCTACCAGGCTCTGAATGCTGCTGCCCGTCTGTGTCCTGAAATTGCCTCAAGACACAGCCGGCCCCACGCCCCCCGAAACTCACCCCTGACAAAGGGGGCCAAGGACGGGGCCCTTGGACCCACCGCGTCCCCTCTCAGCCTCTTGGGGTGTCCGGGGTGGGCTGGGGAGGGCAGGGAGGACGGGGCCCTTGGACCCACCGCGTCCCCCCTCAGCCTCTTGGGGTGTCCAGGGTGGGCTGGGGGGGTGGGGAGGACGGGGCTCCTAGGCTGTCCTGGGGGACAGAGCATGGGAGGTGGGGACGGAGGAGGGCCTTCTGTCCCCCCCCCCCCGTGAGGTGCTGGGGTACGCCGTGCCCCCATGGGGGACACCTGCACAGCCCAGGTGCCGGGGTTCCCAGGGGGTTCACGGCGCACAGGAGGCCCAGGCCGCCTCGGCTCACCTCCCCCCTCCCCCTTCCCAGAAACCCCGACAAAGGCGTGCAGTTCCTCATCTCCAGGGGCTTCATCCCCGACACGCCCATCGGCGTGGCCCACTTCCTGCTGCAGCGCAAGGGCCTCAGCCGCCAGATGATCGGCGAGTTCCTGGGCAGCAGCAAGAAGCAGTTCAACCGCGACGTGCTCGAGTGAGTGCCGCCCGCCCGCCCCGACGCCGGCCGGGATTCCAGGCGTCCTGTCCACCCTCGGCCCAGCCGGCCCAGAGGGGGCCAGAGCCGCTAGACTGACACCCCAGGGCTGGCGCCCCCCCCAGGCCTCGACACCCCTGGTGTTTTCTGGGGGCCACCACTTGTCTGCAGCCCCCTGCCCCCGCTGCCTCAGGAGCTTGGCCGTGGGGCTGAGCTGTGGGGAGGAAGGCGAATGAGAGGCGCAGGGGCGCAGGGGTGCAGCAGGGGTTCTGAAGAGGTTAATGATCCGTGCTGCGTTTGCACCGCCAGAAATAACCCGCCAGCCGGCCGCGGGAGGGGAGGGCTTTAATTAAGCCGCGTGAGCCCAGAAGCGCTGGATAAAAGGGGGGTTCCTGCTGGCCCCTCCCAAGGAAACAGATGCTCCTCCCCTCTCCCTACACTCCAGCCCCCCCCCCCCGCCCCGGGTTCCCCACAGCGTCTGCCCCCCCCCCCCAGCACTGGCTGCTGTGTGGGAAAAGCCTGAGATGGCAAAATCCATTTCCTCTACACGCCGCCCAGCCGGCTCATTCTGGCTCATTCTAGAATGCACCTACAATGCACCGTGTCTCACCTGCGGGTGCAGCCCCCCGCCCCCCGCATTCCCAGTGAGGAAGAGGTAGCGGGTTCTGGTTACTGTTCCCTGGGCTCCCGATTACGTTGCTACACACTTCAAAAAGCACAAAAGGCACCCGTAGCTCCCGCCTGCCATCCCAGCGACCCAGGAGGCTGAGAGCTGAGGATCGCGGTTCAAAGCCAGCCCGGGCAGGAAAGTCCGTGAGACTCTTGTCTCTACTGAACCACCAGAGGCAAAGAAGTGGTGCTGTGGCTCGAGTGGTAGAGCGCTCACCTTGAGCACAGCAGCTCAGGGACAGCACCCAGGCCCCGAGTTCAAGCCCCAGGAGCAACCATTCCTCCCACCAACAAAAGACGACGACCCAGACTTCCCCGGGCTCCGTCCCGCCCAGCCACGGGTTAGCAGAAAGCTGGTGAGGCACGCAGCTTCCCAGGCTACCTCCAAACATGCTAAATACAGAGTGAACACCCCGCCAGAGGGCAGCGTGGGGGGTCTCAGAGCACACACGGGGGGGGGGGGCGTCCTGGTTCAGGGGCACCCCTGAGCTCCCCGATCGCCGCGGGCCAGCATTTCCACCCGGCTGAGTGCGGGGAGGGAGCTGTGGAGGGAGAGCAGGCGCGCTCGCCGTCTTCCACCTGAGCCCACGCTGGAAACTAGGCCATGGCGCCGGCTGGACAGATCCCCCCTCCCAGCTGCTGCGGCCCCCCTCCCCTGCCCCCCCAGCCCTGGCCTCCAGCCCCCACCGCCACTGTTTGCGGGGGAGGCGTGGGCCAGGAGGAGCACGGGGAAAGGCTGGAGGGAGGACCCGCTGCAGGGGGGCAGGGCGTGCCCCTGTCTTGGGTGGACGTGGTGGGGGGCTGGGGGGCCTCCTCCCCTGCCCTCACGCCCCCCCTCCGCCGCCCTCAGCTGCGTGGTGGACGAGATGGACTTCTCCGGCGTGGAGCTGGACGAGGCGCTGCGCAAGTTCCAGGCCCACATCCGCGTGCAGGGCGAGGCGCAGAAGGTGGAGCGGCTCATCGAGGCCTTCAGGTGACCCTCGGCCCCGCCCCCCGCCCCGCCACACTCCGCTGAGATCTAGAGGATCGCGGGCCAAAGCCAGCCAGGGCAGGAACGTCTGTGAGACGCTGATCTCCAAGGAACCCGCAAAAAGCCAGAAGTGGTGCTGTGGCTCGAGCAGCAGAGCGCCAGCTTTGAGTGAAAAAGCTCAGGGATAGCACCCAGGGCCCTGAGTTCAAGTCCCAGGACCGACACACGGGCACACGGGCACACGGGCGCGCGCGCGCACACACACACACACACACACACACACACACACACACACACACACACGGCAGCCAGTGACCTCCCTGGGCCCCAAACCCTCAGGGGCGGCGTCAGCCCCTCCCTAGCCTCCCCCCCCCCCGTGCTGGAACTGGGGTGGAGGGAGACTCACGGCCCTGCCTTGCGCCCCCTCCTCCCCTCCCCCCCACCCCCCCCAGCCAGCGCTACTGCATGTGCAACCCCGAGGTGGTCCAGCAGTTCCACAACCCCGACACCATCTTCATCCTGGCCTTCGCCATCATCCTCCTCAACACTGACATGTACAGCCCCAACATCAAGCCGGACCGCAAGATGATGCTGGAGGACTTCATCCGGAACCTCAGGGGTGAGGCAGGGGCCAAGGGGGGGGGCGGGCGGAGGCTGCCGTGTGGGCCTCTGCACTGACCTGTTCTGCGTGGCCTGTAGGCCCAGAGCCGGGCCGGTGCCTTCCCATGCCAGGGCTGAGTGCATTCAGTCCAGTCCTGCCAGTCTCTGGTCTAGGCTCTGGAGTGCCGGGATTACAGGCATGCACTACCATGCCTGGTTTTCCTGTTTGTACTTTCCTATTACTGTGTTAACATGACTAGAGCCTTCTCTTCCTAGAGAGGCCCATCTGATTCCCTCTGCTTCCTGTCCAGCCCTCCCTCCCCAAACCCACCCTGGGTTCTTAGGGAGGGAAAAAACACCTCACCGGTGACATCTCAACAAAACTGCTCAATGCCACCAAAGTCCCTACTGGAAGGAGGGGACAGCTGTGGGGGGGGAGCGTGATTCTAAAGAGAATGAGATTGGACATTGGGAAGATGGTCGCAGGGGCAGGCGGAAGGAGAGGTGAGGGAAGACAAGGGGGTGGCTGAATGCGAGGGTGAGCAGGATTCTTTACATCCTCTGCGGTGGGAAAGAGCCCTGAGGGGTGGGTGGAGCGCTTTCCAGAACCTGGGGCAGGGAGCGCCCTGGCACTGTCCTGGATTTCGTGGGATTGGGGAGCAGGCCGGCCTGGGGCTCTCACTCCCCCCACCCCCCCACCCCCGCTGGCAGGCGTGGACGACGGCGCCGACATCCCCCGGGAGCTGGTGGTGGGCATCTACGAACGCGTGCAGCAGAAGGAGCTCAAGTCCAATGAGGACCACGTCACGTACGTGACCAAGGTGGAGAAGTCCATCGTGGGCATGAAGACGGTGAGTGCCCGGCGCAGCCCCAGCCCCAGCCCCAGCCCGGGCCCAGCACAACCCCAGCCCCAGCCCGGGCCCAGCACAACCCCAGCCCCAGCACAACCCCAGCCCCAGCACAACCCCAGCCCCAGCACAACCCCAGCCCCAGCACAACCCCAGCCCCAGCACAGCGCAGCCCCGGCGCAGCCCCAGCCCCGGCGCAGCCCCAGCCCCGGCGCAGCCCCAGCCCCGGCGCAGCCCCAGCCCCAGCCCGGCCCCAGCCCGGCCCCAGCCCCAGCCCGGCCCCAGCCCCGGCCCGGCCCCAGCGGGCACAGGACGTGGCGCGCCCTGGCAGTCACTGCGCCACGCGACCGTGCAGAGGGGTGTTCGGGGTGCGGAGGCCGGCTCAGGGAGCGGGGTCGGAGCCCGGGCCCCGCCCTGGTCTGCGCTGCCTCCCGGGGCTGTTTCCTATGCAGGGGGTGGCAGGGCGGTCCGCCTCATCCCTACCATCTCCTGGGTGCACGAGACGCGCAAAGCCCCGTCTGGGCCTGCGCAGGAGGCTCAGGGTCAATGCAGGCCCCGGCCTGGGAGCGGGAGCGGGGTCCCCCCTCCCCGGCCTCCAGCCCCCCTTCCGGAAGGTGGGCGCGCGCACCGGGGAGGAGGCCTTGAGGCCCGGCCGCTGGCTGAGCGCGGGGCTGGCTTCAGGTGCTGTCGATGCCACACCGCCGCCTGGTCTGCTGCAGCCGGCTCTTTGAGGTGACGGACGTGAACAAGCTGCAGAAGCAGGCCGCGCACCAGAGGGAGGTGTTCCTCTTCAACGACCTGCTGGTGGTGAGCGGGGCGGGGGACCGGGCGGGGCGGGGCCAGGGCGCGCCGGGCCACGCCCACTGGGCGGGGCTCACCCGCCCCGCAGGCCGGGACTGGGGCTGTGCTCCGAGGCCCCGCCCCGGGGCGGGCGTGGCCAGCTCAGGATGCTCCCAGGCCCCGCCCCTGGGCGGGCGTGGCCAGCTCAGGATGCTACACAGGCCCCGCCCCTGGGGTGGGCGTGGCCAACGCAGGATGCTACACAGGCCCCGCCCCTGGGGCGGGCGTGGCCAGCGCAGGATGCTACACAGGCCCCGCCCCCTGGGAGGAGCCAAAGCACCACACACCTGGAGGGCTCACCATCCACAGGCCAGGATGGATGCTCCCAGGCCCCGCCCCGGGGCGGGCGTGGCCAGCTCAGGATGCTACAAGGCCCCGCCCCTGGGGTGGGCGTGGCCAGCTCAGGATGCTTCCCAGAGCCCGCCCACTGGGGTGGGCGTGGCCAGCTCAGGATGCTACATAGGCCCCGCCCCTGGGATGGGCGTGGCCAGCTCAGGATGCTTCCCAGGCCCCGCCCCTGGGGTGGGCGTGGCCCGCTCAGGATGCTACACAGGCCCCGCCCCTGGGGTGGGCGTGGCCAGTTCAGGATGCTACACGGGCCCCGCCCCTGGGATGGGCGTGGCCAGTTCAGGATGCTACACAGGCCCCGCCCCCTGGGAGGAGCCAAAGCACCACACACCTGGAGGGCTCACCATCCACAGGCCAGGATGAATGCTCCCAGGCCCCGCCCCTGGGGTGGGCGTGGCCAGCTCAGGATGCTCCCAGGTCCCGCCCCTGGGTGGGCGTGGCCAGCTCAGGATGCTCCCAGGTCCCGCCCCTGGGTGGGCGTGGCCAGCTCAGGATGCTCCCAGGTCCCGCCCCTGGGTGGGCGTGGCCAGCTCAGGATGCTCCCAGGTCCCGCCCCTGGGTGGGCGTGGCCAGCTCAGGATGCTTCCCAGGCCCCGCCCCTGGGCGGGCGGGCTCTCAGCCAGTGCTCTCTGCCTGGGACCACATGGGTGTGACATGGCTGCGGGGCAGAAGGGAGACGGGGGCCGCGTGCAGTTACCTGGGAAGGTGGGAATAGGCAGCCCGAGGACCCTGGCTCTCCGAGGGGCAGGGGGCACACCGCGCATTTCCATCTGCGCTCCTGCGTGGGGAGTGTGTACCGGGACTTGGTGTGCAAACGCCACACTCAGTCCATGCCTGGCCTCGTCCTGAGCGCCAGGGGCGTGAGCAGGGCTTGGGTGAGGCTTTTGTCTCCACCGGCCCTCGGTCAGGAGAAGAGGGGGGGGCTGGAGCCAGCCCCACCTGATCTCCTCTCCTTGTCCCACACCCCTAACTCCATGCCCTCCACGACGCAGCGTAGGAAATCACCTTATCCCTTTCTCGGTTTTTGCTGTAGTGTCCTGATGGCAGGAAGGAAGGATGGAGGATGGACGGATGGATTTGTCCTTCATTCTTCCCCTGGGGTCATGAGTCAGCTCACGGAGGTGCTGGATAAAATATATACCCGTTGAGCAACTAGTTTAACTGACCTGTGTCAGGAGGAGAGGAACAGAGATAAAAAAGAAGCAGATACTGGGGTGGGGGATGCGGGGTGGGGGAGGCAGAGATCAGGTCCACCTGGACAAAAAGTCGATGAGACCCTCAACTGAGCAGATACGCCAGGCTTGGCGGTACAGGCCTGTGATCCCAGCCACCTCGAGATGTAGGTAGGAGGATTGCAATCCGAGGCCAGGACCTACCTGAAACACAAAAGCCCACAGAGGTTGGGGCTCGCCCGAAGCGCGCACGAGTCCACGTGTGTGTGTGGGTCCTTGTCTTGCGCAGATTCTCAAACTGTGTCCGAAGAAGAAGAGCTCGTCCACGTACACCTTCTGCAAGTCGGTCGGCCTGCTCGGCATGCAGTTCCAGCTCTTCGAGAACGAGTGTAAGTCCACATGAGATGAGGTAGGGGGGCGGACAGGGCAGACCCGGTGTTTGGGTTTGGGGGGCTTTTTTGTCAGACATGGGGCTTGAACTCAGGGCCCAGCTCTTCAGCCGGAGGCTGGGGCTCTACCCCTTGAGCCACGGCGCCACTCCGGTTTTCCGGTGGCTCCCGGGGGATGAGCGTAGGGCCTTCCCTGCCGGCAGATTACTCCCACGGCATCTCGCTGGTGACGCCGCCGTCGGGCTCGGAGAAGAAGCAGGCGCTGCACTTCTGCGCGCTGGGCTCCGACGAGATGCAGAAGTTCGTGGAGGATCTGAAGGAGTCCATCGCAGAGGTGACGGAGCTGGAGCAGATCCGGATAGAGTGTAAGATGCAGCGGCACCTCAGGGCCCAGGGGTGACGGCAGCCCCCCCCCCGGCCCCAGCCCCTCTGAGCGAGCAAACTGGGGAGCACAGAGAGGTTCAGGACCTGCCCGAAGTCACACAGCAGCAGGGAAGCTCAGATCTCAAATCTCAGCCCGCCAGCCCCCCCCCCCCCAATCGGGCTTCGCGCCCGCGAGGCTGGTGCGGTAGCACCTCTGTCACCTCTCGCCTTGTTTCCCACGGGACTCGCTTGCACTCAGGGCGTGTGGCTGGGCCGTGAGACGCCCACTTTAGGCTTCCTGTGTTTGCTGGGGATGACACCCCCACCCCGCCGCCCCCCACCCCGCCGCCCCCCTTCCCCAGCCTCATGGACTTTCTGCTGCCTGGGCTGGCCTCCAATCTCAATCCTCTGATTCTCGGCCTCCTAAGTGAGCTAGAGCGACCCTTGTGGCTAGCAAGGATTCAGTGTGGGTTAAGCCAGGCAGAGGGAGGGGGAGAGGGAAGGAGGGAGGAGAGGACGGCGGGGGGGGGGCCTCCGGAGCTGGGGGGGTCGCTCTCCCTCCTCTCCCCTGCCCCCGTCTCCCCCGCGCCCCCGCGGGCTGGAGGCCGCGCCCCTCTGACCAGGCCCCTCTGTGTCCTCAGGGGAGCTGGAGAGGCAGCAGGGGACGAAGTCGCTGTCCCTCAAGGCCGGGGGAGCCCAGGCGGATGCTCAGCCCAAGCAGGGGTCACCCCCAGGTGAGCGCGGACCCCCAGGCTGGCCCTCCTCCCCGCGGTGGGAGGGAGGGGCAGCACACCAGGAGCCCTTCAGTGTGCGTGCGTGTGCGTGCGTGTGTGTGTGCGTGCATGTGTGTGTGCGTGCATGTGTGTGTGCATGTGTGCGCGTGTGCGTGCGTGTGTGCGTGCGTGTGCATGTGTGTGTGCGTGCATGTGTGCGTGCATGTGTGCGCGTGTGCGTGTGTGCGTGCGTGTGTGTGCGCACGTGTGTGCGCATGTGCTCCCGCCAGGCCCGGGGCTCGAACTCAGGACCGTGTTCTCTTGCTCAGCCTTTTTCACTCACGGCTGGCGCTCTACCACTTGAGCCACAGCTCCCCTTCCCAGCCTTGTTTTGGTGCGGCTGTTGTTGGTTCATCGGAGTCACAGGGGATTCGTCTGCCCTAGCTGCTTTGAACCTCAGTCCTTGGAGCTCAGCCCCCCCGTTGGCTGGGCTTACGGGTGTGAGCTACCGTGCCCGGCTGAAGTCTCTCTATCTGGAATTGCTCTTGCGGCTCTCCCTGCGGTCCAGCCCCCGTCAGCACCCCCCTCCGGCCCCCAGACGGGAGGAATCAGGTGGCAGGAGAGTTAGGCCCCACTCAGTGCTTCTCTCGTACCCCTCGCCCTGAAGAGGGACGGGGGGAGGAGGAGGTGTCCCCACGCAAGGTCCGCTTGAGCTGGTAGACTGGAGTGGACGCCTCGGGCCCCCGCCCCCCAGCTGGCCCGGAAGCCATGCTCAGGACAGACGGACAGCAGCACAGGGGACGGTGCCAGGGGCCTGGGGCTCCCGCCTGCGAGGAAAGCCCCCCGCCCGCTCGTCCACTGTGATCTGGTCATGGCGTGCCCGGCGCTGCCCTCGGCCTCCCCTCAGCTGGGCTCCGGGCCCCTCAGCCCTGCTCTGCGCCCCTGTGGGCTTCTGAGAGCCCTGGTCAGCCCTGGGCGGCCGATGGCAGGGCGGAGCCCCGAGGGCGGGGCTGTGGGAAGCCGAGCTGGTGGTCTTCCATTCCCAAGCCTTTTTGTTGTTGGTGGTGGTGGTCCTGGGGCTTGAACTCAGGGCCTGGGCGCTGTCCCTGAGCTCTTCAGATCAAGGCTGGCGCTCTACCACTTGAGCCACATATATGGCGCCACTTCCGGTTTTCTGGTGGTTCATTGGAGATCAGAGTCTCACGGACTTTCCTGCCCGGGCTGGCTTTGAACCGTGATCCTCAGATCTCAGCCTCCCGAGTAGCTGGGATGACGGACGTGAGCCACCGGCGCCCGGCCTTTACCTCTCAGCTAGGCTACGTGACAGAGACTAAAGACGGCCCCTTCTGCCGTGGACCTGGCGCCCACATCAGGGCTGTCTCTTGGCCAGCACCCCAGTGCCCTGGGGAGGCTTTGGCAGCGGGCACGATGCGTGTGCTAGACTGCTGTGCTAGACTGCCCAGGCCCAGAGAGGTCCTGCCTCTGGCGGAAAGTCACACAGCTCAGACCCCGCTGGGGCCTGCGCCCCAGCCCAGGCTAGGCCCGGGGCGGAGAAGCTTCCAGCCCTGGTGGCCTGAGCCAGCCTTGTGCCTTTTGTATTCAAAGCCAAAAGCCAGCCGGCGGCCGGGGAGAAGCCCGCGGCGGGGGCCGAGAGCCCGGGGGAGGTAAGTGAGGCCTGGTGCGGTCCAGGTGAGTGACCCCGTGGCCCCGTGGCCCCGCGCCCCGTCTTCCTTCTCACCGTCTGTTGTTTCTCTTCCCAGGTTTTACTCAGTGCCTCCCCAGCCCGAATCACCATTTTACCAATTTCAAGAGATACAATTAAAAGTTACTGCTAGCATGGGTAATGCCACCTCCCGGGGCCGGCCGACCCTCCAGGGCGGAGATCCGGGAGACGCAGCCCCCTCCCACACCCCCGCCCTCCCTCCCGCCCTCCCCAGCAAACCCCAGAGCTTCTCACATCGGACCCCCCCGCCCCGCCCCGTGGTACCACAGAGAGGGAGTCCCGTGCCCCCCTGCTTCTGGGCAGCGCCACGCTTCCCGATCCCTCTGGGCAAAGCGGACAGGGGTGGGGAGCAACTCAGGGCCGAGGCCGGACCCCGGAAAGCCAGCCTTGGGCTGCGTGCGATTAGAACGAGCGGCGGGAGGTGTTCCCACCCATCCCCAGGCCATAACCAAAGACAGCCCCAAAGCCTGGTCCCCCAGGGGCCCCTCCGTGGCTGCCTGGTCCCCCAGGGGTCCCTCCGTGGCTGCCTGGTCCCCCAGGGGCCCCTCCGTGGCTGCCTGGTCCCCCAGGGGTCCCCTCCGTGGCTGCCTGGTCCCCCAGGGGCCCCTCCGTGGCTGCCTGGTCCCCCAGGGGGCCCTCCATGGCTGCCTGGTCCCCCAGGGGCCCCTCCGTGGCTGCCTGGTCCCCCAGGGGGCCCTCCGTGGCTGCCTGGTCCCCCAGGGGCCCCTCCGTGGCTGCCTGGTCCCCCAGGGGGCCCTCCATGGCTGCCTGGTCCCCCAGGGGTCCCTCCGTGGCTGCCTGGTCCCCCAGGGGTCCCCTCCATGGCTGCCTGGTCCCCCAGGGGCCCCTCCGTGGCTGCCTGGTCCCCCAGGGGTCCCCTCCGTGGCTGCCGGGCCTCGGGCCCCCCAGCTGCTTCACACACACAGTCCCCCCCCCACTTCAACCCAGGGGTTGGATCCTGAGCCCCAGGGCCCGGGGGCTTTTCCATCTGTCCCTGCGCCCAACCCCACACTGTGGTGTGTGTCTGCGGGGGGGGCACCCGTACAGCCCCAGCAGCCGAGCCCCTCCCCCAGCCCCCCTGTACAGCACCAGCTCCCCCTCCCTCGGCCCGGCCCCACCTCAGGCTCCAGGGCCCTGCGGCCGCCGAGACCGGGCTGCAGCTGGCCGGCAGCTCCAAGCTCCCTCCTCCCCTCCTCCTCCCTGTCCTCCTCCTCCCCCGCCTCCAGCAGGTGCTTCTCCATCTCTGAGCTGTCCTAACTCTGCTATCCATGCCCACCTGTCTGTCTGTCTGTCTGTCTGTCTGAGTAGGGAGGGGAGGAAGGGGAGCGGGTGATTTGCTGTTACTTCTTGCTTTTCACTCACCGGCTCTTCCACATGAAGGGCGCAGGCTGGCCGTGCACAGGGTGCTCCCGCGGGGAGGGGAGGCGGGGAGGGGAGGGGAGGCGGAAGGCGGTGCGGGCCGGCCCGGCGGGGAGGGACACGGACGCGTGAGGCGTGAAGGCTCCGTGAGCTGCAGGCGGAGCCGTCTTGGGCTGGGCCTGGGATAAATCCCTGGCTGCCGCCCCTCTGCAGTGAGTCTGGGCAGTGGGAAGCATCCTCAGCCTCAGTTTCCCCTCTGCCCTGTGCGGCGGGGACACAAGTAGGAAGCATTCCACCCGGGTATAGGATAAGGAATTAAATCCTGCTTCTGGAACCTTCCGGCCTCTCTCCTGTCCCTGTCCTCCAGGTCTCCCGCTAGCAGAGGCCGCCAGGCCGGTGCGCTCACGCCGGCTCCGTGTTCTGCCACACTGGGGCCCGCACGCGCCCCTGCCCGAGGGGTGACGCTTAGGCCCCCCTCCCAGCGCCCCCCTCCACGGGCACACTTAACCAGAGCCCAGTGGGGTGCTGTCTTGGCGAGTGCCATCTCGGGGTTCGGACACCCCTAGGAGAGGGCTTGGGGAGCGGTAGGAGGGTCCCAGCGTCAGGTCCTCTGGCCCGCAGCGCACCCCTGGGGGGCATGAAGGGGCACAGGTCACAGGCCCTGCTCCTCCAGCTGTGGGTGGAGCTAGCTCAAGAGGTGGGAGGAGCTAGCCGGAGGGGGCGTGGCCAGAGTGAACAGACCGCAGGCTGGGGGCCAGGGCTGTCCCCCGGGGCCAGGCCCGGTGAGGCCGTGGGTAGAGGGGGGAGGCTGGCAGGGGGCGGCTCAGGGCCTTCAGGCCGGGGAACTGGTCTGTAACACGTCACGCTTCTCTGGCTGTTTCTAAACTAGGTATCAATTCACAACAGGCTCCAAACGCCCCAGCACACGTCCGGGCTGGGGGCCGAGAGGGGACCTCCGCCATCACCGCCACCGCCGCCGCCGCCGCCGCCGTCAGACCCGCAGCCTAGCCCCCCGGGGGAGCCGGCCCTGCGACCTCTGCCCCCCGCGCCCCCCGGCACCCTGGTCCAGTGCCAGCAGATCGTGAAGGTCATCGTCCTGGACAAGCCCTGCCTGGCCCGCATGGAGCCCCTGCTGAGCCGGGCCCTGTCCTGCTACGCCCCCCTGCGGGGCCCGGGCTCCCCCACGGCCGCCCACCAGCCCCCGCTGCCCCCGCCCCCGCCCCCCTACAACCACCCGCACCAGTTCTGTCCCCCCAGCTCCCTGCTGCTCCGGCGCCGGGGCTCGGGCGGCTCCCGCAGCCTGGTGTAGACACGGCCATCTGCCACGACTCACCCCCGCGTGGGCTCGACACGGGGGGGGCCCCCACCTCCTGCTGCTCCCCCCCAGGCCTGACACCACGCCCCCCTCGTCATCTGGCCCGCGGCACACCACGCTGGACCCCGGCCTCGGGGCTGGAGGACACTGAGGAGGTTGAGGGCCCGGCTGGCCGACGGGCTTTGGGGGCTCTGTTGGTACCCAGGCTTTGAAGAAGATGGAGGGGGCGAGAGAGGCTGGGTGTGGCCGGCGGCGGGGACCCCGGCCGCCTGGGTGAGGCTGGCTGGACGGCGGGGAGCTCAAGGGCGGCGGGCTTTCTCTGGCCAGCGGTCTCCGGAGCCTGCTCCTTGGGCCCCAAAGATGGCGGGCTGCCCCGACCCCTCCTCACCCCGTGTCCCCGGCCTCCCGAGAGCCCCGGATGGAACGCGGGCTCTCTGTAGCTCCAGCCCACTGCCGTGGGGTCTCACGGCGGTCTCTTTACACACGCGCCGTGTGTGCAAGTTCCCCTGCCCCAGCCCACGTCGGAGCCAGCGCACACGGGCACGTGTGTAACACACACACACACACACACACACAGAGCGGGACATGCACACAAGCAGGTGCGGACACCTCCCCCCAAACCAGGGCTCCATCCTGCATGGCTCTGAAGCTTCCAGAATGGGGGTACAGACAGGCTAGAGAAGTGGGGTCACCTGAGTCTCTGCTGCCTCCCCTACCTTTAACTTGAGCCTCCCCCCCACTTCCTGGAAGGCCCAGCTCTGCCTTCCGCAGGGGTGAGTGGACGGTCTCTGGGCCCTCAGAATTGCACAGATAAGACAAGCCGGGCTCCCCCAAATCCCAGGACCCAGCAGAAGAGACCCAGCCCACATGGTCCCGTGGAGCTCTAGGAACTGCCCCCCCCGTCCCCCCGTCCCGCCCCGGCCACGTGAGGGGCAGAGACCTGCCAGGGGCAGAGACCATGGGGGGGGTGGGCCACGGCCTGGCCTGGTCAGGGCCGGTTCAGGAGGTGTTTGTCGGGGGGGGGGCCCCCACTGCCCACGCTCCCCTCCCGCTCGCGTCATTGCCAACGCCTCGAGCGCGTCTGAAGCGCACTGGCTTTTCTCCTTGGGGCCTGAGCCAGACAGGAGGCCCAGAGAGCACTCAGCTGGGCTGGATGACCTCGTTTCTCCCGTGTGCGTGTGTGTGTGTGTGCATGTGCGTGCGTGTGTGTGTGCGCGTGTGACCCATGCGTCATCACCGTGTCACCCAGCGTTTATTTCTGGCCCTGCCTCTGACAGCCAGACCTCCGTGACCCGCGGCTGATTTGTTGTCTCCTTCCCGGGCCACGTGTCCCCCCCCCCCATGTCTGTCAGTCGGGGGGGGCCTGTTGGGGCCAAGTGTCTGATAGATGGGGCGCTGCCCTTGGCCGGGGGTGGGGAGGACAGGAGCTGCAGGACAGGAGTGGGTGGGTTTGAAGAAGGGTCTGAAGGAAGACCGGAAACGACTAGGAATCAGGTTGTGAGGGAGGGAGGAGAGAGGGAGGGGTGGAACAGCTGGTCCCGGGGCCAGGGGCCTTGGCTGGCGCCCTCCCTCCCCCGCCACCTGAGCTACTTCCCCGGGGAGGGAGGGGCTGGCCCTGGGTGGCAGTCGGGGCTCCCTGCCGGGGCGGGGGGGGGGTTAGGGTGTCTCAGAACCCCTGAGGACCAGGAAAGGCCCCCCCACCCCGTGGAAGCAGCTGGCCCTCCCTCCTCTCCACTGGGGATGCCAGAATTCCCAGCCTCTGGAACTTTCCTTCTCAGATCGTGGTAGCCTGAGGCTGGGACCCTGGGCAAGGCCCCCCGCCCCCTCCCACAGCGTCCAGCTCTCCCAAGGTTGAGAGGACAGCGGAGTACTGACCTGTCCCCCCAGACCCAGGCACCCCAAGGTGGTGCCGCCCCCTCTGCTCTCTAGGCCTTACTCTAGGGGGGACCTGAACCCCTTTCTCCTGTTCCATGCACTCGGCCCCAACTCCAGAACCAAGAGCGGGAGATGGAGTTAGCTTTCCCAGCGGATTTGGGGGGCCGGTTCCCTTCCAGGCCGAAGCCTGTCCCGGGTGTCTGTGGAGGGGTCTCCCCCCCACGTTTGCCCCCGCCCCCCGCCCCTCCCTGGGCCTCCAGGCCGCTCTGTTCCCGGTAGGTAGCCCCAACAGCCACGCCTCCGTCCCTGTCTGTCCCCAAGTCTGTCCAGATGTCCTTCTTGCTGTCCCCGTCCCCCCTCTCCAGGGAAAGGCCGGGCGGCCGCGCCCAGCGACGAAACCCAAATGGCAAATATTTTGTAACAAAATAGCCCAGAGGTATTTTATCTGTTCAATTCATAGAGTTTTAGAGATTATATTGAAATATGTCACTTGAGCAAGCCATGCGTGTGGTGGTGTACTGCCGTCCTGGATGAGGGAGGGCCCGGCCCCAGGATCAGAGCCTCTACCAGGCAGGAGGATTAAGGACCCCTGGGGTACCCTCCATTTGGCGGAGTGGGGGTGCGGGGCTGGGAACCTGTCCACAGGTGTGGCCTGCCTCCACCTCCCCAACACCCACCCACACCCAGAGCCAGCCGCTCACCAGGGAATTGGGAGGGGACACAACAGCCAGCCCGCACCTGGGTGCCCGGGGCTCGGAGCAGGGCCAGCCCCCCCCAGCCCTTGCCGGGGGCCAGTCCAGCACCCCGATGTGACTGTCACTGGATATCAGACACCCAGCCTAGGCGGGCACCTCCCGGGGGAGGGGGGCAGGGGGGACAGCAGGCTCTCACAAAAGGGGGGGAGGGGACATGGCTGGGTACAGGGTCTGAGCATGCAGGAAACCTCCCCTCCCCCCCACGCCTCCCCCCTGTGCTGTCACAGTAGGAAATTCCAGAAGCATCAGAGGCCAGCGAGGACTGGTCCCTTCCTGGGAATTCCCTGACCCAAGAAGCTGGGCACCGGCCCCCAGGGGCCTGCTGAGGGCCCAGGCCCACACGGCTCCTCAGCCCTGGGGGGTCGGGGTGTCCAGGAAGAGCAGGGGCGTGGTCCTGAGGCCATCCCTGTGGGGTGGGTAGACCATCCTTCTAGAATGTCCAGGTGTGATGGTCACCAGATGCCCAGACCGGGGAAAGAAGGGGGGGCCCATTAGGCAGGGGGTGAAGATGGGCATGCTGGGGCCCCTGGGAATTTTTTTTTGCCAGTCCTGCGTCTTGAACTCAGGGCCTGGGCGCTGTCCTTGGTCCTCTCGGTGCTCAAAGCGAGCCCTCTACCCCTTGAGCCACCGCGCCACTTCCGGTTTTCTGAGTGGTTCATTGCAGATAAGTCTCACGGACTTTCCCGCCCAGGCTGGCTTTGGACCGCGATCCTCAGATCTCAGCCTGCTGAGTAGCTGGGATGACAGGCGGGAGCCACGGGTGCCTGGTGGTACCTGGCATTTTTAAGTGTACGTAGGACCCACTCCGTGGCCCCCCTGAGGCCGCCACTGCCCCCCCCGTGTGCCCTGTAAGTGTGCAGCACGCCCGCGTCCTCGATGGTAGCTTGGGGGACAGCGTGGTCACCTGCCCAGGCAGGCCCGAGTGACAGGCGGGGGTGGGGGGCAGAGCGGCCTCCCGCCAGCACCGTGCTCTCTGATGGCCTCATACCAAGGCCCAGCCCGCGGCCCACCTCCTCCGCGGGGTCCCCTCACCTCTCCCACCCACCTCCCCAACTCTCCTCCAGCCCTCCGGATGGAAGCAGGGGGTGGGACCAGGAAGGGGGGCAGGGGGCAGGGGGCAGGGGGCAGGGTCCCAGCAGGAAAATTCCACCCTGGATGGGACTGGCAGCCCAGGAGACGGGGGGAGGGTGGGAATGCTGCTCCTCCCCCTCCCCTGTGGGCTTCCCTAGGGAGCCGGGCAGTCCTGAGCCCCTGGGGCTCCCTGCTCCCACGACCCCAGAAGCGAGTGACCAGTCTGGCTCTGGGAAAGCTGGGAACTAGCCACGGCAGGGGAGGTGACCCAGGAGGGCGCTTCTGATGCTCTAGACAGAGCTGCCTATCTCCCTCCCCTCCCCCTCCTCTCCCTCCCCCTCCCCCTCCTCCTCCTTCTCCTCCATCTCTTCCTCCTCCTCCTCCTCCTCCATCTCTTCCTCCCCCTCCCCCTCTCCCTTTACCTCCCCCTCCTCCTCCTCCCCCTCCTCCTCCTCCTCCCCCTCCTCCTCCTCCTGCTCCTCCTCCTGCTCCTCCTCCCCCTCCTCCTCCTCTTCCTCCTCCCCCTCCTCCTCCTCTTCCTCCTCCCCCTCCTCCTCCTTCTCCTCCATCTCTTCCTCCTCCTCCTCCTTCTCCTCCATCTCTTCCTCCTCCTCCTCCTTCTCCTCCATCTCTTCCTCCTCCTCCTCCTTCTCCTCCATCTCTTCCTCCTCCTCCTCCTTCTCCTCCATCTCTTCCTCCCCCTCCCCCTCTCCCTTTACCTCCCCCTCCTCCTCCTCTCCCTCCTCCTCCTCCTCTTCCTCCTCCTCCTCCTTCTCCTCCCCCTCCTCCTCCTCCTCCCCCTCCTCCTCCTTCTCCTCCTCCTCCTCCCCCCTCCTGCTCCTCCTCCTCCTGCTCCTGCTCCTCCTCCTCCTCCTCCTCCTCCCCCTCCCCCCTCCTCCCCCTCCTCCTCCTCCTCCTCTTCCTCCTCCTCCCCCTCCTCCTCCTTCTCCTCCTCCTCCTCCCCCTCCTCCTCCTCCTCCCCCTCCTCCTCCTCCTCCTCCTGCTCCTGCTCCTCCTCCTCCTCCCCCTCCCCCCTCCTCCTCCTCCTCCTCCTCTTCCTCCTCCCCCCCCTCCTCCTCCTTCTCCTCCTCCTCCCCCTCCTCCTCCTCCTCCCCCTCCTCCTCCTCTTCCTCCTCCTCCCCCTCCTCCTCCTTCTCCTCCATCTCTTCTTCCTCCTCCTCCTTCTCCTCCATCTCTTCCTCCTCCTCCTCCTTCTCCTCCATCTCTTCCTCTTCCTCCCCCTCCCCCTCTCCCTTTTCCTCCCCCTCCTCCTCCTCTCCCTCCTCCTCCTCCCCCTCCTCCTCCTCCCCCTCCTCCCCCCCTCCTCCTCCTCCCCCTCCTCCTCCTTCTCCTCCATCTCTTCCTCCTCCTCCTCCTTCTCCTCCATCTCTTCCTCCTCCTCTCCCTCCTCCTCCTCCCCCTCTCCCCCAGCCCCCTCACTGGGCCTACCTGCCAGCAGACCCCAGGGTTATGCCAGCGGCCCTATTTTATGAATGAGGGACTACAGGAGACAGATTCTGGAGGCTCCGTCTACAACCCAGCTGCTTGGGAAGCTCAGACCTGGAGGATCAAAGTTCCTCTGGTAAGACCGACTAGGAGGAGAGAGACTCAGTCTGAATAAATAACTTGAGGACCAGCTAGGAGGGGCTGACTGCAGAAACCGTGGAGGCTTATTATTATTATATTATTATTTTAAATAGGACACGACAAATAAGCCATACGCCTTTGAATACATTCAGAAAATAGCTTAACCAAAATGTACTAAGAACAGCCTGAGCTGGGCGTGGGCACACCCCTGCAACCGCAGCAGAGAGCTGGGCACACCCCTGCAACCCCCGCTGGCACACCCCTGCAACCCCAGCAGAGAGCTGGGCACACCCCTGCAACCGCAGCAGAGAGCTGGGCACACCCCTGCAACCCCCGCTGGGCACACCCCTGCAACGCCTGCAGAGAGCTGGGCACACCCCTGCAACCCCCGCTGGGCACACCCCTGCAACTCCCGCTGGGCACACCCCTGCAACCGCAGCAGAGAGCTGGGCACACCCCTGCAACCCCCGCTGGGCACACCCCTGCAACCCCCGCTGGGCATGAGGCACACCCCTGCAACCCCAGCAGAGAGCTGGGCACACCCCTGCAACCCCCACTGGGCACACCCCTGCAACCCCCGCTGGGCACACCCCTGCAACCCCCACTGGGCACACCCCTGCAACCCCCGCTGGGCACACCCCTGCAACCCCCGCTGGGCACACCCCTGCAACCCCCGCTGGGCACACCCCTGCAACCCCCGCTGGGCACACCCCTGCAACCGCAGCAGAGAGCTGGGCACACCCCTGCAACCCCCGCTGGGCACACCCCTGCAACTCCCGCTGGGCACACCCCTGCAACCGCAGCAGAGAGCTGGGCACACCCCTGCAACCCCTGCTGGGCACACCCCTGCAACCGCAGCAGAGAGCTGGGCACACCCCTGCAACCCCTGCTGGGCACACCCCTGCAACCGCAGCAGAGAGTTGGGCACACCCCTGCAACCCCTGCTGGGCACACCCCTGCAACCCCCGCTGGGCACACCCCTGCAACCCCTGCAGAGAGCTGGGCACACCCCTGCAACCGCAGCAGAGAGCTGGGCACACCCCTGCAACCCCAGCAGAGAGCTGGGCACACCCCTGCAACCCCCGCTGGGCACACCCCTGCAACCCCCGCTGGGCACACCCCTGCAACCCCCACTGGGCACACCCCTGCAACCCCCGCTGGGCACACCCCTGCAACCCCCGCTGGGCACACCCCTGCAACGCCTGCAGAGAGCATTCTGTTATAGTCAAGGAGCACACGGCTCTTTCAGGAAAGAGAACAAGAAGAATTCCGGAGTCCCTTGCTCATTCATCCATCCCTTCATTATTTGGAGGTACTGAGGTTTGAACTCGGGGCCTGGCACTGAGTGCTGCACAGAGCCACACCCCGAGTGGAAATGTTATTCTTGATTTAAACCACAACCAACCAACAAAACGGCTGGGCAGGGTGGCTCGCGCCTGCCATCCGGGCTGCTCCCGAGGCTGGGATCTCCCAAGGATCTACCAGAAATCCACAAGTGGAGCGCTGTGGCTCCAAGCGACCCGGCCTGGCCCTGCGTGAAGGAGCTCAGGGACAACCGGCAAAACACAACGCAACAATTTTGGAGAAGAAGAGAATGCCATAGCTGAATGAAGCCTCCTGACAGCCACCCCCTGCCATCCCTCCCTCCCCCTCCCCCTGCATGGCAGACCCAAAGGCTCAAATGGGCCAGGCCTGAGGGCCAGAGTGAGGTCTTGGATTCGCCAGGGCCGTTAGGTCTCCCACAGCGGGGTTGTGGGAGGTTGGAGAAAAGATTCAGGATGTAGCTGCATCCGTCTTGGCCAGATTCTTTTTTCTCTCTCTTTTTCTTTCTTTCTGCCAGTGCTGGGGCTTGAACTCAGGGCCTGGGCGCTGTCCCTGAAATCCTTTCGCCCAATGCTATAGCACTCTACCACTTGAGACACAGCACCACTTGAGGCTTTTTCTGTGTTCATTGGAGATCAGAGTCTCGTGGACTTTCCTGCCCCGGATGCCTTCAAACCACGCTCCTCAGATCTCCTGAGTAGCTGGGATGCCAGGCGTGAGCCACCGGCGCCTGGCGCTTGGCCAGCTTCTTGATGGTGACCCTGAAAAGGAGGCAGGGTCAGGGGCCCCCCATTCCCAAGGCTGGAGGACCCCGGGACCATGAAGAGATGGCTGCCTTCTGCTCCCCTTCCCCAACAAAGAACCTCAGCGTTAAGTAACAGCACAGCACTGTGGGGCCGACAGACAGTGCACAATGCACAACACCTTCTGCTCCACAGTCCTGGAACTTTCTCCACAGTGCCACATTTCAGCACATAAAGGAAGTCTGAGCAAGCATGAGACACTCGAAATAGCTCCGTGTGTTCTGTCAGGCCGCAATGGAATTAAACCAGAACCCGGCAGCAAAACGTACTAGAGAAAATATTCACACACACAGACTGCTGAATGACATGCAGGTCACAGGAGAAACAGAAATGTTCCTGGAAACTAAGGAAAATGAAAACACATCTTACCAGAGCAAAGGCAGGGCTGAGAGGAAAATTTATAGCCATGAGTGGCTACTTAAAAGAAAACAGGAAACTAAAAAGCCCTCTAATAAATCGCCTTATGATGCAATTTGAACTTCTAGAAACACAGGAACAAACCAAGTCCAAAATTAGTAGAGATAATAAAGAAATAATAAAGATTAGGGAAGAAATTAATAAAACTGGGACCAAAGAAAACCCCTCCTATACGAAGAATCAGTAAAATAAAAAGTTGGCTCTTTGCAATAAATAAACAAGATTGACAAACCCATCTCTAACTTGACCAAAAGGAGGAGGGAAGAGATTCAAATCAAAATTAGAAGTAAAAAAGGAAATGTAACCACAGATATCAAAGAAATCCGAAGACTCATGAGAGAATGCTTTGAAAACCTACACTTAAAACAAAAATGGAGGCAGGATGTGAAATGGATACATTTTTAGATACAAGTTAACCAAGAGGCTATAAATCACTTAAATAGAAGTATAATAAGCAAGGAGACTGAAGCAGTAATAGTCTTTCAAGGAAGACCAGATGGATTCACAGTTAAGCTCTACTTCAAACAACACCAATAGTTGCACAAACTCTTCTATAAAGTAGAAAAGGAAGCCGGGCGCTGGTGGCTCACGCCTGTCATCCTAGCTACTCAGGAGGCTGAGATCTGAGGATCCCAGTTTGAAGCCAGCCTGGGCAGAAAAGTCAGTGAGACTCTTATCTCCAATAAACCACTCAGAAAAAGTCAGAAGTGGCGCTGTGGCTTAAATGGTAGAGCATTAGCCTTGAGCACAAAAGAGTGCTCAGGGACGACAGTGCTCAGGCCCTGAGTTCAAGGCCCAGGATGAGCATAAAACACACACACCACACACACATGTAGCTAATAGATACATGAAGAAACATTCCTCATAAAAGAAACACACATCAAAACCACACTACGATCGCAATTTTAACAACAAATGCTGGAGACAGTGTGTGTGTGTGAGGGAGAGAGAGAGAGAGAGAGCTCTCCTGCATGGTTGGTGAGGACATAGACCACTGCTTCACTCCAGAAATCAGCACGGAGGCCCCTCGCAAAGCTGAAACATGACTTCTCTCTGAACCCGCCACCCTACTACTGGGAAGATACAATCCCCAAAGAGTGCGGGTCAGGATGGCGAGTGCTATCTACGTAACTTATATTTATGTGGCCGTGATCACAACAGATGAGTGGTGACACAGCCAGGGTGTGCAAGAAAATGTAGGGTGTGTGTGTGCGTGTGTGTAGAAGGGAATGTAGGGTGCGTGTGTGTATAGAATGGAATGTAGGGTGTGTGTGTGTGTGTAGAATGGAAAGTAGGGTGCGTGTGTGCATGTGTGTAGAAGGGAATGTAGGGTGCATGTGTAGAATGGAAAGTAGGGTGCGTGTGTGTGTAGAATGGAATGTAGGGTACGTGTGTAGAATGGAATGTGGGGTGTGTGCGTGTGTAGAATGGAATGTGGGGTGTGTGCGTGTGTAGAATGCAATGTAGGGTGCGTGTGTAGAATGCAACGTGGGGTGTGTGCGTGTGTAGAATGGAATGTAGGGCTCACGTGTGTGTAGAATGGAACGTACGGTGAGTGTGTTTGTGTAGAACGGGATGTAGCCCACGTGACTGTGTAGAATGGAATGTGGGGTGCGTGTGTGTGTAGAATGGAATGTGAGGGCGCGTGTGTGTGTAGAATGGAATTGCAGTGAGTGTGTGTAGAATGTTATGTGGGGTGCGTGTGTGTGTAGAATGGAATTGCGGTGAGTGTGTGTAGAATGTTATGTGGGGTGCGTGTGTGTGTAGAATGGAATGTAGGGTGCGTGTAAAATGGAATGTGGGGCATGTGTGTGTAGAATGTTATGTGGGGCATGTGTGTGTAGAATGGAATGTAGGGTGTGTGTATGTATAGAATGGAATGTAGGGTGTATGTGTGTGTGTAGAATGGAATGTAGGGTGTATGTATGTATAGAATGGAATGTAGGGTATGTGTGTGTGTAGAATGGAATGCAAGGCGCATGTGTGTAGAATGGAATGTAGGGGTGCGTGTGTAGAATGGAATGTGGGGTGCGTGTGTGTGTAGAATGGAATGTAGGGTGTGTGCGTGTGTAGAATGCAACGTGGGGTACGTGCGTGTGTAGAATGGAATGTAAGGTGCATGTGTGTAGAATGAAATGTAGGGCTCATGTGTGTAGAATGGAATGTGGGGCGTGTGTGTATAGAATGGAATGTGGGGCGCGTGCGTGTGTAGAATGGAATGTGGGGTGTGTGTGCAGAAGGGAATGTAAGGCCTGTGTGTGTGTGTAGAAGGGAAATGTAATGCATGTGTGTGTGTGTAGAATGGAATGTAGGGTGTGTGTGTGTAGAATGGAATTTAGGGGTGCGTGTGTGTAGAATGGAATGTAGGGTGTGTGTGTAGAATGGAATTTAGGGCCCGTGTGTGTGTAGAAGGGAAATGTTATGCATGTGTGTGTGTGTGTGTGTGTAAAATGGAATTTAGGGTGCGTGTGTATAATGGAATGTAGGGTATGTGTGTGTAGAATGGAATGTAGAGTGTGTGTGTGTACGTGTGTAGAATGGAATGTAGGTGCGTGCGTGCGTGTGTGTGTGCACGTGTGTGTAGAATGGAATGGTACACTGCCATGAAAAGGAAAATGAAACCGCATCATGGGCAGGAAAATGAATGTAAATGGAGGACGCCAGACTGAGATGAGCTCATAAACCTATTGCATTTTTTCCACTCATGGACAGGCGCGCGCGCACACACACACACATACATGCACCACACACACATGTATTTCTGTACATAGAATTATGTATTTAGAAAGACACGGTATACCATTCTGACGGAAGGAGTACTGAGAAGGGGAAGGGCAGGGGAGGGGTGCATAGTTTTTGGGGGGAAGGGCAGGGGAGGGTGCGTAGTTTTGGGGGGGAAGGGCAGGGGAGGGGTGCGTAGTTTTGGAGCAGGGGCAGGGGAGGGTGCGTAGTTTTGGAGGGGAAGGGGCAGGGGAGGATGCGTAGTTTTGGGGGGGAAGGGCAGGGAGGGTGTGCAGTTTTGGAATACACTGAGTAGATGGGCTGGGGGGCCGGGGTGGAGGGGTACAGGCTGTGTGGGCGGCTGGGCACCAGGGAGGCTGACAGGGGGTGCCTAGAAGGTTTTCCTGGATGAAGCCGGGAACAGTTGAAGCTGTTGAAACTGTTTCCGGAAGGGGGGTTGGGAGGACGGTAGGGAGGGGGAGGGGTTGGAGTACAGTGCACACATGATCGCCATGGCACCCCTCCTCCCCCCGCATAACAGATGTATGCTAATAATAAAAACTACAGAAGCACAGTTGAGGGCGAGGACAGGGTCTGGGCTCAGCCGGGGCCCAGCGGGGTGCCCACAGTGCCCCCCACCCCGCCACCCCCAGGTCTCAGCAGACGCTGTCTCCCAGGGGGCCTGGTCCGGAGCCGCCTGCTACAAGTGCGTCTCCTTCTCCTGAGCCACGAGGCCCTCCTTGGCGGTGGGGAGCCCGCCCTCCTGGGCCAGGCCCCCCTCCGCGCTGGGGCGCAGCCTGGGCTGGGGCAGGCTGGGGTCGGGCGTGACTAGCTGCCAGAGGCGCTGCGGAGAGGAAAGCAGGTGTGCTCAGCTCAGCTCAGACCCGCGGGCTGCGAGAGGCCGGCCAGCTCCGCTTTCTCCTCCCAGGGCGTGGGCCGGGGCCACGGCCGTCACGCGGTCATCACCGCTACTGCTGGCCACGCCCTCTCGCCAGGTGGAAGGTGCACCGAGGTGATGGCCGGAGCCACGCCCACCTTTTTGGGACGGAGCTGGTGGCAGCGCGTGTGGCCGGTGGGTGGACGATGTGTTCAGGGGGGAGGGCAGGACAGATGGGGCAGCCCGTCCCCACTGACACCTGAGCAGCCGGGCCCTATGCCAACTACTCCCCCCACCCCTTGTGGGTCTTGAACTCAGGGCCTGGCGCTGTCCCTGAGCTGTTTTGTTTTAAGGCTGGCCCTCTACCACTTTGAGCCATAGCACCACTTCCAGTTTTCTTGTGGTTCATTGGAGATGTGAGTCTTAGGGACTGTTCTGCCCAGGCTGGCTTTGAACCATGATCCTCAGATCTCAGCCTCCTGAGTCACTGGGATGACAGGCGGGAGCCACCGGTGCCTGCCTGGCACTTGTTAATTATTTTCAAGGTAGGTAGGGTCTCACTTTATATCCCAGCCAGCCTGTCCTTCCCTGGGGTGCTGGGGGTCACAGGGATACGACACCGTGCCCTACCCCTGCACTTCTCTGGTAGCTGGAATGACAAGTTATACGCCACTGCTCCCGGTCAGTGGTTGGGATGGAGTCTCGGGAACTTCTTTTTTTTTTTTTTTTTTTTTTGTCGGTTGTGGGGCTTGAACTCTGGGCCTGGGCGCTGTCCCTCAGCTCTTCAGCTCAAGGCGAGCACTCTACCACTTGAGCTACAGCGCCACTTCCGGTTTTCTGGTGGTTTATTGGAGATAGGAGTCTCACGGTCTCTCCTGCCCGGGCTGGCTTTGAACCTCGATCCTCAGATCTCAGCCTCCTGAGTAGCTAGGATTACAGGCGTGAGCCACCAGCGCCCGGCTTTGGGAACTTCTTAAGCCCAGGTTGGCCTCGAACTGCAACCTCCCTGCCCCCCCCCCCACGCATCTTCAGCTCCGTGTGTGTGTGTGTGTGTGTGTGCGTGTGTGTGTGCGTGTGTGTGTGTGTGTGTGTGTATAGCTAGGATGACAGGCTTGAGCCACAGCACCCAGCTTGCTGCTTACCTCCGTGAAGGAGCCCCGGGCCCGCAGCAGGTTGATGACGGCGCAGAGAGGAACGCAAGCCATGGAGGAGAGGGCCAGCAGCCAGCCGATGGCGTAGCCCCAGGGCGGGTACACGTACACCTTGTTGTAGGTCAGAGGCGTGAACTTGCTCAGGGAGAAGAGGAAGATGGCCTGAGTGGAGAGAAGCAGGGAGGAGCAGGCCATGAGGGAGGCCCTCCCGCTGCTCCCACAGCCCGGGGCGGGTCAGACCCCAGCGGAAGCCCGGAGGCCTCCAGGGCCAGGAACCCCCCCCCCGCCCCCCATGGATGGAGCAGGCAGAGGTGAAATGGCGGGGCGAGGCCGACAGGAAGGCATGGAGCAGGAACGGGAGGAGGGGGCATGGGGGGGGGAGGGTCTCACAGGGCGTGGAGGAAGGGCGGGCAGGCGGGCGGGCGGGCAGTACCAGGCAGAGTCCCGGCGTCAGGAAGAGCCAGGAGATCTTCACCAGGGGCCACGGCCGGTAGCCGATCATGTCCTCCATGTTGTCATAGAAACGGTCGGCCCCTGCCCAGGCAAGGGGGAGGGTGAGGAGCAGAAGGAGGGGGTGTCCCCGGGCCCCTGGGCTCCTCCCAGCCCCTCCCTGCGATGGTGGTGGCCCCCTGGGAGCTGCAGAGCTTGGGGGGAAGGCAGGGCCACCACCACAAGGCGGGGTGCCCCTCCCCCCCGTGCCTGTCCCCCCCACAAGCACTGGGAAGACACGGGAGCAGCTGCTGTGGAAAAGGCCACTCTGCGCCGGCCAGGCCCTGGTGCTTGAACTCGGGGCCTGTCCCTCAACTCAGGCCCTCAAGCGCTCTACCACCTGAGCCACAGCTCCATCTCCAGCCTTTTGCGGGCGACTTAAGCGGAGTGTGGGGCGGGCTGGGGCCGGGGGTCTCAGCCCTCCCCAGTAGCTCAGCTGGGGTTGGTGGGCGCCACGGGCGGGCACGCGGGTGGGAAAGGCTGTTTGCACAAGTATTCAAGCAACGCCCAGGCACTGAACCAGCCACTGCAACGGGAAGGAGGGAATCTGGGGGTGGGGGGCATCAAACCAAGTGGCTGAGGGCCTGTGTGAGGGGGCTCCAGCCGGGGATGGGGGCTCAGCAGCTTCCTCGGGCCTTGCGGGGAACCGGGCTCTCGCCATCCGAATGAGAGACGCCGGGCTTCCCACTCTCAGGAAGCCCCTGGCTGTCTCTGCCCCTTCCCAGCTCTCCCTCCCCTGCTGCGGCCTCCCGGGGCGGAAGGTGGGGCTGGGGGGACTCACCGTACACCCAGCCGATACAGATCACTTCAAACACGGAGAGGAAGAGCAGGCAGATGCCGCTGCACGCGTAATAGTCGAACAGCTGGAAGATGTACATGCCGCCCTGTGGAGGTGGAGGGGGGTCAGGGCTGGGGTGGGGGCGGGGATCCCTCTCCTCTTCCTCCTCCTGGGTCGGCTGGCTGGGAAAAGCCGCTAATGGCCACCACCTGCCTTTGGTTACCAGGTGGACCCTCGGCCTGAGACGGCGGAGGGACACAGGGGACAGGGACGCGACGCAGGGGCCATCTCCCCGGTTGGCTCTCCTCCCCCGGGGCCCCCTCACCTCGGTGACCAGCAGGAGCCCAACCAGGTAGCACAGGACGGCGATGGCCAGGATGAGGAGCTCACGGCGGCCGCGCCTGCGCAGCTGCCCGGGGAACATGTCCAGGAAGGCGGTCACCAGACACTCCATGCACACGAACTGTGGGCGGGGGCGGTGAGGGGCTGTGCGGGTGCCCCCCACACGGCCTGCCCTGCCGCAGGGGCTTGGGAGCGGGTGGGGGGGGCTGGGAGGGGGGGAAGGCTCTGTCCGCAAGGCTGTGGGGCTGAAGCCGGGCCTCCAGAGCTGAGCGGCCAGGAGAAGAGTGGGGGGACATCAGTGGGAACCCCAAATAACAGCCCTGGGCAGCAGAAGGCTCTGAGGCAGGGCCGGGAGGAATAGGAGCTGGAAGAAGGTCCCAGGGCAGGCTGGGCCGGGCAGGGCAGGGCAGGGTGGGCAGGGCAGGGCAGGCTGGGCAGGGTGGGCAGGGCAGGGTGGGCAGGGCAGGGCAGGGTGGGCAGGCTGGGCAGGGCAGGGCAGGGCAGGCTGGGCATGGGTACTGTACCTGGCTGTCCAGCCCGAGAAATATGAGCATGAGGAAGAAAAGGCAGGACCAGAGCTGTGACAGTGGCATCATGGTCACAGCCTTGGGGAAGGCGATGAAGGCCAGCCCAGGACCTGCCAAGCACAGCATGGGCCATGGGCTCTGGGCTCTGGGCTCTGGGCAGCACGGAGGAGCCCTCCCCCACGCCCCACCCCCACCCAGCCCCATGTGTGTCTGGGCATACCCGTGTACACACAGCGTGGGAGTGGTTCAAGAGGACACAGTGGACTTACCCATTGTTTTGCTCTTCCTGAGGAGAGCAAGTTGTTCATCATTTCTCTATCCTTTCATCCATGCATGCATGCATGCATTCTTCCATCCATCCACCATCCACCATCCATGCATCCCTCCACCCATCCATCCACCCATCATCCATCCACCATTCATGCATCCACCCACCCACCCATCCACCCACCCATCCATCCATCCACCCATCCATCCATCCATGCATCCATCTATCCATCCATCCATCTACCCATGCATGCATGCATGCATCCACCCATCCATCCATGCATGTATTCATGCATCTATCCACCCATCCATCCACCCATCATCCATCTACCATCCATGCATCCATCATCCATCCACCCATCCATCCATCCACCCATCCATCCACCCATCCATCTATGCATCCATCCATCCATCCATCTACCCATCCATGCATGCATGCATGCATCCATCCACCCATCCATCCATGCATGTATTCATGCATCCATCCACTCATCCATCCACCCATCATCCATCCATCATCCATGCATCCACCCACCCATCCATCCATCATCCATCCATCCATCCATCCATCCATCCATCCACCATTCATCCATGCATCCACCCACCCATCCATCCATCATCCATCCATCCATCCATCCACCATTCATCCATCATCCATCCATCCACCATCCATCATCCATCCACCCATCCATCCATTCATCCATCCATCCACCATTCATCCATCATCCATCCATCATCCATCCATCATCTATCCACCCATCCATCCACCCACCCACCCATCCACCCACCCATCCCTCCATCCATCCACCCATCATCCATCTATCCACCCATCCACTCATCCATCCATCCATCCATCCACTCATCCATCCATCCATCTACCATCCATCATCCATCTATCTACCCATCCATCCATCCACCCACCCACCCATCCATTCACTCATCCATCCACCCACCCACCCACCCATCCATCCATCCATTCACTCATCCACCCACCTACCCACCTACCCACCCATCCATCCATCCATCCATTCACTCATCCACCCACCCACCCACCCATCCATCCTCCATCCACTCATCCATCTATCCATTTATCCATCCACCCAACCACTCATTCATCCATCCATCCACCATCCATCCATCATACATACATACATCCACCCATCCATGCATCCACTATAATCCATCCATCCATCATCCATGCATGCACGCACGCATCTACCCACCCATGCATGCACACATGCATGCATCCATTCATCCATCCATCTACCCATCCATCTATACATTCATTTGTTCATCCATTCCTTCATAAACACATGCATGCAAGCATTTCCCCTTTCCCGATCCCCATCTCATTCTAGAAACCCAGTGTGTCCCACACTGCCTGCCCCTGACGCTGAAAGGGTCCTGAGGCCGGGGCTCCGGTTCCTCCGGTCTGCAGGAGGACCACAGCTGGGAGGCCGGGAGGCCACTCACCTGACTCGGCCACCTCGGAAATGGGCACCCCTTGTTCTTGGGACATGAAGCCCAGGATGGAGAAGACAACAAAGCCCGCCACAAAGCTGGTGGCGCTGTTCAGGAAGCAGAGGGCGATGGAGTCCCTGTGTGCAAGCAGGGGGATGCAGGCAGGGATGGAGACGGAGAGGGGACGGGTGAAGAGGGAAGGGGGCACAAACGGGGAAAGACAAGGCAAGGATGTGAGAGAGGGAAGAGGAAAGCGGGCAAGGTCTGGGAGCAGCAGCTGCAGCGTCCGGGGCAGGCCCAGGCCGGTGGGTCTTTGCTCAGGCCCCTCCCCGCCCCCCCAGTCCCCCAGTGGAATCCCTGTCCCCTCCGGAAGGGCTGTCCTCACCTGTAGCAGTTGTTGTGGTACTTGTTGTAGCTGCCCAGCGCTGTCAGACACCCCTGGCCGATGGCAAAGGAGAAGAAGATCTGGGTGCCGGCATCCATCCACACCTGCGTGAGATGCCCGGGGATGTGGTAGGAGGGTCGGAAGGGAGCCCAGGCCGCTGGCGTGCGCACCAGCCCACCCCTGGGTCTCCCTGGTGTGGTGCCTGGGTCCCCTGCTCACAAGCATGCCCGCCCCTCCGTCCACTCTCCCATCCCCATCACGGCAGCAGCGCCTGGCCCTTCATGGAACGCCGGTACATTCTGTTGGCAAACCTAAGCGGTTGGCATTTGGAGATGAATTAGTTAAAGAACAAAAAGGATATATGGCCAAGTGCCAGTGACTCAGGCCTATAATCCTCGCTACTCAGGAGGCTGAGATCTGAGGATCGTGGTTCAAAGCCAGCCTGGACAGGAAAGTCCATGAGACTCTCATCTGCAATGAACCACCAGAAAACCGGAAGTGGCGCTGTGGCTCAAAGGGTACAGTGCTAGCCTTGAGCTGAAGAGCTGAGGGACAGTGCCCAGGCCCAGAGTTCAAGCCCCACAACCCACAAAAAAAATCCAAAACAAAAATAGCTGGGGAGGAAATATACTGCTGTGCTAACAGAATTATAGATGCCAAGAGATGCACTAGTTCCTTTCTGGGTTGTCTTCTGTGTCGCCCCCTGTATTTATAGACGGCTTTTAAAGCAAAGGCAAGACTTGCCCAAGCACAGATGGGCGCAGGGTGAGCGGCCCCGGAGTCCCGGCGCCACACGGAGCCCACCTGCGGGTCCCTGAGGCGGAGCAGGTCCGGCTTCAGGTAGTAGAGGATGCCATGGGAGGCGCCGGGCAGGGTGACGCCGCGCACCAGCAGGACGATCAGCATCAGGTAAGGAAAGGTGGCCGTGAAATAGACAACCTGGAGGGAGGGGGGCCGAGGTCACTCCTGGGTGCGGGGGGGGGCTTCCCGGGAGAGACCGCGAGCCTCCCTGAGTCTCCCCACTGCCCAGGCTTCCCTACCGGGCCCCAACTTCAGATGTCCCCACGCCTGTCGTGCTAGCGACTCAGGAGGCTGAGATCTGAGGATCTCGGTTCAAAGCCAGCGCAGGGAAGGAAAGTCTATGAGACTCCTGTCTTGAATGAATCACCCCAAACCCCAAAGTAGAGCTTTGGGTCAAGCAGTAGAGCACTGGCCTTGAGCAGAAAAGCTCGGGGACAGCTTCCAGGTCTGGAGTTCAAGCCCCAGGGTTGACAAGCACACATACACACACACACACACACACACACACACACACACACACACGCACGCACATGCACACACACACACGCACACACTGCAGTCTGGTGTCCCTCCATCCTTTACCCTGGCTGCTATCTCCTCTCCCATGGGGGGGGGTTGGTGTAGGGAGGGTGCGGGGATGGGCAGGGAGATTTCGGTGATTCGTTCCCAAGGTGAAGGTTGAGGAAGGGTGTCAGTCCGCCCATGGGGACCTCGGAGTCACAGGGGTCCTGTGTCCCAACCCAGGACCGCCCTGTGCGTCATTACCCCCACATCTCGCTTGTACAGCAAGCCAGGCAAAGGGACAGCTTGGGTAGGGGCCTGACTGGCGGCCTGAGCCCCTGCCAGGCCTGGCTGGTGAGAGCGGCGAGCGGTGTCCTTGGTCTCTGGGTGGGAAGCAATAACCCCCCCCCCCCCCCGCTCCCCCTGAACTCACTCCACAGCGGAGCTCAGTCTCGCCCCGTCTAGCCAGGCAGTTCTGCTTGGAGCTCTGTGTACTGAGACTCCTGTTCAGGTGGAATCATGTACAATAAGCAGTTGTGAGTGTGGCTCCTGAGTACTGTACACACAGCACAATACACACACACACACACACACACACACACACACACACACACACACACACACACGCAGTGACCGACTCCTGAGAGGAATGAGTAAGCAGAGCCACCAAGGTCCCCAGGGACCAGCAGATCTAACGTGCCGCCCACTGGCCACCTAGACACAGATTAGCTCCGGCTGCGAGATTTTGATGCTTTTTGATTTGGCTCTGAGTATTATTTATGTAAACGGGCCTTTTGAAGTCTACCAAAAAAAGAAAACCTCTCCTTATCCCAGGCCAAAACTGTGGAGCCTTCCTGCCATGGCCCCGCACCCCACCAGGGGGGACCCCGAGGACTTCCTTTCATCTCTTGGGAGGAGGGACCCCTTGGAGTGCCCATGCGCAGGGCGGGCTGTGGCCGGGGCCGCTGGCGCAGCTCACCTTGCCCGTGGACTTGATCCCCTTCCAGATACAGAAGTAGCAGATGATCCAGGCGAGCAGGAGACACAGCGCCAGCTCCCAGCGCAGGGCCCCCAGCTCGTGGAGGCCGGAGGTGATGCCCAGGACGCGTCTCCTGGTGGGTTGGGAAGAACAAACACCCGGGTGAATGGTCGAAGGGACAAACGGCCACTGTCCCCCCAGTGTGTTCAGAGCTGACCCCATCCCATGCCTCCCTCCCCCCCCCCCCCGCCTCCCGCTCCTCCCTCCCAGGGGAGGCCGGTCTCCCCCTGCGCTCCCACCTGTGGTGTCAGGGACCCTGGCTGGGGGTGGGGGGGACCCCCATCACCGTAATCCCACGGGCATCTGTGTCTCTCTAACTGTTGCACAGAGAGATAAAGAGAGAGGGTGAGGGCGTGTGAGGTTTGTCAGGAGTGGGAGAGTGGACATTCATTTACGTGGTGGGTATGTGTTCGGGTGGATGTACAGGTGCGTGTGTGTTTACATATGCGCAGGGGGACATAAAGATGACATAAGGCAAGCGGGTGTGAGCAGCGCCCACGCTGGCCAGCCAGGCAGATGCGGGTGAGGACGTAGGTGAGCGAGCTGGGGTTTGCAGCCGGTGGGGCACAGGCAGGCTGGGGAGAAGCAAGAGGGACACACACGCGGGCAGGCGGGGGGTAGAGGGGTGCACGATCGTGGGAAGGTTGGCTGGCACACTTCCGTGGTGTAAACACTCCCCTGGCTGATGGGGACAGGGTTTGGAAGATCCCCAGGCTGTCAGCACCCCGAGGTATGTGGGGGTCCAGGGATGGGGGTCCTGGACCTCAGGGGAACGCAGGACCTGACCGTGCCGGAGGACAGTGAATGGGGGAATGTAAGCAGGCCTGGGTGGAAAATCCAGGTCTGGGTGTGGGGTGTGGGCGTGGAGTGTCGGTGGGCAAACATGGGGGTATGTGTGGGGGTGCGGACTCCCTTGTCTCTCAGTGGTGTGGGTGAAGGCTAGACAGCGTGCCCACAGTCTCAAACATGCACCCCTGGGATATCCCGACCACGCACAGCTCAGACGCGCAGGTTTCCCCTGTGTGTGGGGGGGTGGGGCCTGGAAGGTGGCACCTACTCCCAGAATTCTATGACGGGCGAGGTGAAGTTCTCGGAGTGCGTGACGGCTGCGGAGTGGTTCAGGAAGTTCACGCAGAGCTCTGCGGACACAGGCAGGGGAGGGGTCAGTGACGGAGGAGATGAGGAGCCCCTCAAACCCGAAGCCTCCCCTGGCCTCTGTCCTCACGTCCAGCGCCTTGCCTTCCACCATGGCTAGGCCCCAGAGCTTTCTTTGGGGGCTCCATCTCCGAGAGCGCCAGGGCTGGGTGTAGAAGGGCCCCTGGTCCCAGGCAGCCCCCACGGCCGGCTCCCTCCAGTGCTGCCCCTCTGATTCCTCTCTCCCTCCCACGCCCCCCCACACCAGTGCGATATCCCACACTCCCCCCCCTCCCTTTTGCCCCACTAGGCTGTCTCCACCTCTTTGGCGCCATGTTTGGCACATAGTAGATGCCTGGGAACTATTACACGGGAGGAGGCGGAGACAGCCTGCCACCGCCACCACGGCAGCCGTCACCATGGTGACCGGGGTGGGGGTGGGGGCTGGCGCACGGGGGTCTACCTGTGTTCCAGGCATTGGAGCAGCTGGTCCAGGGCAGCTGGGAGGTGAAGGAGCTGAACAGATAGAAGAGGGCCCAGGAGAGGATGATGATGTAGTAAATGTTCAGGTAAGACTCGATGACCACAGACGCCAGGCCGATGCCTTCCGGAACAGGGGTGGGGGAGAGACACACAGCGCACCAGGGTGATGTTAACGCAAGCAGGGACGGCATGGAAGCCGCCAGCCGTGGGCTCAGGACAAGGACCACGGGGGTTCTGTCACGGACATGGATTCCTGTTCCTTCCCCTTCCCTTCCTTCTCCTCTCTCCTCTGCTGTCTCTACTTGGTTTGTTTTTGAGACAGAATCTCACGATGGAGCCCCAAATAGCCTCAAGCTCACAATCCTCCTGCTTTGGCCTCCTAAGTGCTGGGATTATAGATGTGCACCACTGTGCACAGCTCCACCGCTGGGCTCTCTGGCAGCCACCTCAGGGCCTGTCCCTCCCTGCCCCTTCTGGCCTCTTTGTACTGAGTTCTAGAGACCAGAGGCCACACCCTAGTTGGACAGGGGTCCGTCCCCTGGCCCAAGGGAGCCCTCTGGACTGCCTTTTCTGGTTGTCTGTCTGCAGCATCAGGGTGGGCACTGTGGGAGGCTCAGCGCACACTCAGCCCTACAGACCCACAGAGGAGGCTCAGAGACCCCATCCAAGACCTGCGCCAAATCTGCTCTTTGTGATTTTGGTAACTTGGTTTCCATGCTGTGGGTCCTCATCCCCAAGCTGTGTAAGCTTCGGCCCCCACGAAGCTTGTCTGTCCAGTTAGCCCAGGCTGAGCAGTGGATGGAGAGTGAGGTGGGCAAGGGTTAAGGAAGCGGGCAGATGCTACACAGGAAGGGGAGGGATGATGGGCAGATGTTATACAGGAAGGGGAGGGATGATGGGCAGATGTTATACAGGAAGGGGAGGGATGATGGGCAGATGTTATACAGGAAGGGGAGGGATGATGGGCAGATGTTATACAGGAAGGGGAGGGAGGATGGGCAGATGTTGCACAGGAAGGGGAGGGAGGATGGGCAGATGTTGCACAGGAAGGGGAGGGATGATGGGCAGATGTTGCACAGGAAGGGGAGGGATGATGGGCAGATGTTGCACAGGAAGGGGAGGGATGATGGGCAGATGTTGCACAGGAAGGGGAGGGAGGATGGGCAGATGTTGCACAGGAAGGGGAGGGATGATGGGCAGATGTTATACAGGAAGGGGAGGGATGATGGGCAGATGTTATACAGGAAGGGGAGGGATGATGGGCAGATGTTATACAGGAAGGGGAGGGATGATGGGCAGATGTTATACAGGAAGGGGAGGGATGATGGGCAGATGTTGCACAGGAAGGGGAGGGATGATGGGCAGATGTTGCACAGGAAGGGGAGGGATGATGGGCAGATGTTGCACAGGAAGGGGAGGGAGGATGGGCAGATGTTGCACAGGAAGGGGAGGGAGGATGGGCAGATGTTGCACAGGAAGGGGAGGGATGATGGGCAGATGTTGCACAGGAAGGGGAGGGATGATGGGCAGATGTTGCACAGGAAGGGGAGGGATGATGGGCAGATGTTGCACAGGAAGGGGAGGGAGGATGGGCAGATGTTGCACAGGAAGGGGAGGGATGATGGGCAGATGTTGCACAGGAAGGGGAGGGAGGACGATGGGCAAATGCTGCGCAGGAAGACTCACCCTGGAAAAGGGGGCAGATCTTCCTCCAGGCTGTGACGCTCCCTTGGCTGGTGTGCTGGCCCAGGGACACCTCCAGGAAGAACACCGGGATGCCGCAGCTGAAGAAGAAGATGAAGTAGGGGACGAAGAAGGCACCTGTGGAGGAGAGGGAAGGGGCATGAGGGCTGAGCCACGCGCTGCGCCTGGGCCCTGCCCTTCAGAGCCTCTGCCCCAAGGCCCAAAGGGGCCTCGTCCTGTCTGTGGGCCACCAGGTGATAGGGCTTTGGCTTTCCCACTGAACTCAGGGCCTAGGTGCTGTCTCCGAGCCGTTTTTGCTCAAGGCTAGCACTCTACCACTTTGAGGCACAGCTCCACCTCCAGTTTTTAAGATTAAGAGTATCACGGGGGACTTTGCTGCCTGGGCTGGCTTCAAACCAGGATCCTCAGATCCTCCCAAGTAGCTAGGATTACAGGCGTGAGCTGCCAGCACCCGGCTCTGATTTTTTTCCCTCACAAATCTTGTTTGTGTATTATTTTTGGAACAAGACATATGTTCTGCATGATCTGATATGCTTATTAAGCTATCAGGTTTGACACATTTGGGAGAAAAATAAACAAACAGGAACACCTCAGACAGACACTGTTTCCTGCTAATAGTTCTCAGCATTCCCCTCTGCTGGGTTCCGATCTGCCTGGATCAGAACCCCGGATGGCAGGCAGGCAGGCAGCCCTGGGCCCCTGCGCTCATGTTGGGATGCACAAAGCGCCCAGGCCTCACTGCCAAAGAATACTGGGCAGTTGTCGGGTGCTCATTGTGTGTCTGGTCAACAGAAAAGTCCTCACGAAACAACCTGCCACTGCATAGGACCTGCGTGACCGCCGCCATTTTAGAGACAAGAGAACAGAGGCCAAAACTGATGCAAAAATCCAAGGCACAAACAAACACACTGAGTCCATCCTCCAACCCAGGCTGGCTGTCTGATCCTAAGAGTGTCTCTTCCTCTCCCTTCCCTCCCCCCTCCCTCTCTCTCCCTTCCTCTCAGGGCCCAGGCTGTAATCCAGGGCCCCCTGTGTGCGCCAGGCTACCCCTCCACCGCTGAGCCAGGCCCCACAGCCTTCCTTCTAGATTTCTGGGTTTTGCTTTGTGTTCAGACAGGGTCTCTCTATCCTGAGGCTCTGCCTGGCCCATAGTTCGTGGGCAGCCCCAGAACAGCCATGGGGAGATGCCACACCGACCCCAGTAGAGTCTGCTTAGCATGGGAAACCATCTATCAGACCATGATAGGGGCCTCGAGACCTATCTCTGAGTTTTGGGACTTCACCGAAGTCTACCTCAGAGAATGGGGCTTTACAGAAACCTATCTCCAAGTTTTGGGACTTCACCGAAGTCTACCTCGGAGAATAGGGCTTCTAAGAGGCCTACTCCTGGGAAAAGGCTGGAAAACCCCCTGGGAAAAGATGTGTTTCTGTCTTTCTTCTGCTCATAAGAGTGCCTATCAATCTTTTACTGTTTCTGCTGTTCATTGTACTTACTCATTGTCAACGTTCCCTTATTCAAAGCTCTTTCTTAAGAGTGTTGACGACTCCAATATCTGATGAGTGTCTTAAAAATATGACTAACTCACCAGAGTTAAGTGCTACCCTGAAACCCCTCTTATGGAGGCTAGTAGACAAGTTATAAGTAAATATAAAAGTATTGGGGGTTTCACAAAGTCACTCCAGCAGAAGGAATTATAAGAAATTTACAAAAAGTTGTAGGCGCGGCTAGAACAGAAAGAATGTATGGCAGTTGCTGAGATAACTACTTAGGAGAAAGAACTTCCTGGTACTCTCATTTACTAAGAGACTTGCTAGATCTAGGCCTCCGTAACCTTATAATTAAGGCCTCTATAGAAATAAGGTAATGGTGAGATGGTGACAAACGTCAAAACCCATTATATTTCTTAGAGATAAGCCGGAAACAAGTGCCTTTCAGGCGACCAGCTGGTGACCACCTAAGAATGAAGCCCTGCAGCAAAATTGTGTAAACTTTTGCCCTTTCAGGCGACCAGCTGGTGACCATCCAAGAACGAAGCCTTGCAGCAAGATTGTGTAACCTTTTGCCCTTTCTTATGAAGACTTCTGTTATAAAAGTTTGTTATCCTCTGCATTAAATCGCACTCAGCACTCAGTACTCAGCATCCACTCCTAATGTGTGTGAGTTGTCTGTTTGCCATCTCCCCATCCTATTCCAGGTTCCTCCCCTAGGTATCCTCCGTCGCCTCGACAGAACCCGGTCCGCGGCAGGGAGATGTCTGCAGACATAGTGGCTTCAAGCTAGGAGTTGATTGGAAATCTCCCCCTCACATCCTCTTCTCTCTCTAAATTAGGCCTTTTTCTTCTCCTCTCTCCTCCCTCCTCCCTGCAGGGCTTTTCCATGCTACGCTCAACAGTTAGCATCTGTTCTCTTTAAGGGGGAACCATTTCTTCAGGATGATTTGTTTTGTAGTTTCCTTTTTTGTAGCGGGACCAATAATTGTACTATGGTTTTCTACTTTATACTTTTTTTGGGGGGGTGTTTCTAGGGTGTGAACTTGGGGCCTCCTGCTTGCTGGACAGGTGTTCTAGCTTGAGCCACACCTCCAACCCTTTTTGCTTTAGCTATTTTCCAAAGAGGGTCTCATGGTATTTTTCCTGGGCTAGCCTGGACTGCAGTCCTATTTATGCAAGCATAATCCCAAGCAGTTGGAATTACAGGTGTGAACCACTGCACTGACTTTTTCTACTTTTTTTGAAAGACTTTTCTCTACTGAACTCTCATTAATAACCAACAAATTTCCCTACATAAATTAATAAAAACTGTATTTAACTATAATCAGAGCATATCATTGGTCTGAGATAAACCTTATTATTACCATGTATAACTCTTGCCTAAAGCAAAAAATTTACATTTGTATTAGCCTGTGACATTGTGTACCTGTATAAATCCATTTCTAGGTTGTCTGTAATAAAGAAACTAATCTCTGCCCCTCTCCTCCCTTTTTGTACCAGTCCAGGGGATTGAATTCAGGGCCTTTTTGCTCAAGGCTGGAGCTACACCTCCACTTCTGTTTTTTTTGGTGGCGAATTGGAGGTAGAAGTCTCACCGACTTTTCTGTCTAGGCTGGCTTTGAACTGCAATCCTCAGATCTCAGCCTCCTGAGTAGCTAGGATTATCCCCTTCCTGGACCCAAGATTGGGATCCAGGTCTCACTAAAAATGAGGGATCAGGGTACAGGGGTGGCAGCCTGTTTTTCCCTAGTAGTTGGCCTACTGTGACTGGGGGAAAACTGATCTAGAATCCTCCTCGCTGCCCAAACCCACAGTGCTCAAGACCCTCCAAGAAAAACAGCACAGGACCTGATGATCTCCTCCTAGCAACCAGAAATCATTTCTAGATTGTTTGTAAGGCCTAGCACAATGGAAAGACTGTAGAAATAGGTGTTATGCCCCATTATATGGGGAATCACCACAAGAAAAAAAAAAGCAGATGGGTGGTTAGTGGCTCACACCTGTCATCCCAGCTACTTAGGAGGCTGAGATTTGAGGACCATAGTTCAAATCCAGCCCAGCAGGAAAGTCTGAGAGACTCTTATCTCTCATGAACCACCAGAAAACCAGAATTGGCTCTGTAGGTCAAAGTGGTAGAGACTAGCCTTGAGCAAAAAAGAGCTCAGAGACAGTGTCCAGGCCCAGAGTTCAATCCCCATGAATGACCACAAAAAAAAAAGAAAGAAAGAAAAGCTTTTACATTTTCAGTTCAGATTCCACTTTTAAAAACATGTATTTTTTTTGCCAGGCACTGGTGGCTCATGCCTGTCATCCTAGCTACTCAGGAGGCTGAGATCTGGGGATCACAATTCAAAGCCAGCCCAGGCAGGAAAGTCTGTAAGACTCTTTTATCTCCAATAAACTACTCAGAAAAAGCCAGAAGTGGTGCTGTGGCTCAAGTGGTAGAGCGCTAGCCTTGAGTACGGAGGGGGATAGGGACAGTGCCCAGGCTCGGAGTTCAAGCCCCAGGACTGGCATAAATAAATAAATACCATATATATACATATATATATGGTATTTATTTATATATATTTATATGTATATGGTAGGGATTCTCCTAAACAATGTGTGTGTGTGTGTGTGTGTGTGTGTGTGTGTGTGTGTGTGTGTGTGTGTGTGTGTGTATTGTTTAGGAGAATCCCTAAATTTTTTTTCCTGGAATATTTCTGGAATTTATAATACATATTTCTCCAGGAAGAATACAGGGAATTCTTTCAAGAGGTAAAATGAATGTGTGAGCCAGCCACAAGGGCTGCTAGGTTAGAGCCCACCAGCTCCCCCTCAGGCCAGAACGAGGGGTCTGGGCAGGCGCTGCCCCCGATGCCAACCCAGGTGAACTCACCACCTCCATTCTTGTAGCAGAGGTAAGGAAACCTCCAGACGTTGCCTAGGCCGATGATCTCCCCAGCCACGGACAGCACGAACTCCATCTTGTTGGTCCATTGGCCCCGGTCCTTCGCCCCGTCCTCGCTTTCTTGGTCCGTGGTCTCTCCTTCCTCAGGGACCCAGGAGATCACAGGAGCCCCAGCCTCGTGGACTGCCACTTTCCTCTCCATCTCCACGGAGTGGCGGGGGCAGGGCGGGAGGAGAGAGGCCAAGGCTGGGGGAGAAGGGAGGAGCCGTGAACTCTGGTGCGTATGTGCGTCAGCCCATTCTGCCCTCTGCCCAGTCTTTGCTGTTCGCATATTGCTTTTTTTTTTTTTTTTTGGTGGTGGTACTGGTCTTTGAACTCGGGGCCTTATGCTTTGCTAGGCCGGCGCTCTAGCACCTACCTGCACCATGCCCCCTGCTATATTGTTTTCCTTCTCAAACTCTGCCTGGCATTTCCACCTAAAGTTCCACTCTGCTCCAAGGAGCCACGAGACCCCGCTTCCCATCCAGGAAGCATCTCTGACCTGGCCAGGTTTGCAGCTCAAGTGACTTGCTTGCCCAAGACCAATAAGGAAGAGCTGGGACCTAAACCCAAGCCTGGGTTCTGTAGCTCAAGTGCCCTTTTGATCTATTTGGGCAGCCACCATCTCACCAGCCCCTCCGCCCAGATGGTCTGTGTTCTCCAAGGCCCTGCTGGCCTCCAGGTCAGAGGGGATCATAGGCTGTGTGTGTGTGTGGGGGGGAGGGTTGGGGTCAAAGGGCAGGGGTAGCGGAGTGGGTGCCTGGAGCTCCAGGCCAGGCACGCTGTGATGGATCCTTCTCACTTGGAGTCCACCAGGGCTGGGCGTTCAAGCGATCGGAAGGCAAGCAGAAGGTGGGGCCTCTGAACAAGGCTAGGGGGGAACCTTGGGCAGCACCAGCAGCAAGTGCCAGCCGCCTGAGGAAGCCATTCCTTCCTTGTCTCCCCCTCCCCACTGTATCTCCGTCCCGAGCTGTGCAGGAAGGGGACGCGGCTTGTGCCAGAGAGGTCACAGAGCACCCTCGCCTGGTAGGAGGTGACCTAAGAGGGTCAGATGATGGGGATGGGTCCCCCCCCCACCCAGAGGAGTCCTAGCAGGAGCTACCCATCCTGGGCAGGCAGGATACCCCCTCTTCTCCCTGCTCCCCACCCACCCCGGGAGACAAAGCTCCCCAGCCCCCCTCCGCTCTCAGCGCTATTTCTGTCCCTCTCATGGGTCTGTCAAATGCCAGGCTGTGAGCAGAATCTTGATCTGACTCACAAGGGCCTGAGGCCCTGCTGCCTCTCCCCCTGGGAAGTGCCAGGTGGAGATGCCCAGCTGTGGGGGGGGGGTGCCCCCCCGCCCCTCACCTCCAAGAGGTACCAGGAGAATGAAGTGAGCCTGAGCCTCAGCCGTCTAGCAAGGCTCCATGTTTCTCTAAGGCTCTAAGGAAACACAGGGGAGTCTTTTTTTTTTTTTTTTATTAAGGAAGAATCTGTGTTTATTTGTTGGTCCTTTTAACCCAGGCAACAGCCCAAGCCCAAGTCAGTTAGAAAGGCGTGGGCAGGAGCGATTGGAGGTTATGGAAATTTTTGAAGGTGACTCTGGAGGGTGCGGGCAGGGGAAAGCGTGGCGGGGTAAAATTCTGGAACCCACACAGAGGCATGGATGGAAAGCTCAGCCCGGGACGGAGAGCAAGGAAAGAGCCACTAGGCTGCAGGTCCAAGACCTGGAGCTCAAGGGAAGAGGGAGGAGAGGGAGTAAGACAGCAAACCCACGGGGGGGGGTTTGCAGGCCAGACCCCCAGAGCTCAGGCTCCTGTGGCCAGTTCTGACTGGGGGCCATCCCCCTGAGGAATGGCTCCCGAATTGTCATCAAGCAAATAAAGGCATAAATGAATGAACTCGGACACACAGATCCAAGAACACCAAAAAGCCTGAGTCCAACGCAGGCCTACTCATCACAACAATAACCACAAAGGGTTAATGGCTGAGAAACACTGAGTGCTGACACTGGTAGAACAGGGCCTCGTCTGACCACAACCCTAATCCCTACCACAGCCTCTCAAGCACCTTATCTTCGTGACTAGCAGAGGCTAAAGGGGGGAGGCTCAGGAGGTGGCACAGAGCAGCTGCTCAGTAAGACAGACTCTTGAGGAGCTGCTGAATACACTTACCAAGATGACGAGTGGCAAAGCTGGGTCTTGCTGTGTGACCTTGGGGGAGTCACACCTCTTCTCTGAGCTTTAAGTCTCCCTGGAAGACAGAACGGCCCCTTGCTCAAGTAGGATAATGGAAGGGGGGTGGGGTGGATAATGATGAGAATGGTAAAAGACAAGAAGAGATTGTCTTTGCCAAGACATGGGGTAACAGGGTCAGAGTAAGCCCCGAACATCAGGACTGCCAAGGGACCTGGCAGGAAAAGCAGTAATGAAGGAATGAATGAAGCGAGAGACAGAGGAGAGCCAGACAGGGGAGCAAGTCACAGAACCCAGTGTGGGCGCAGGATCTGGGGATGCATTAATACGGGCAGAGAGAGGGGAGAAAGAGAAGAGTTGACGCGTAGACCCGGACGTAACTTTTTATGTTATAAAAAACATTCTTCTTTACCAGACTTACGTAACTGTAGCCCCTCTGTTCATCACCTTTATCATAACAATTTAAACATATTTACCAGAAAAGAAGATTATTGGGAAGAACAAAAACTTATGGGTAAGAAGGAAAGCTGGAATGAGGGAAACTGGCTCAGAGCCAAGGTAAGTCAAGGGGAAAGAGGCTAAAAATTGCAGCAAGAGGGACTTAAGACAGACTTGGGAAGGAAGTGTCAGGAGGGGATATAGACACACAGAAGAGCAACACAAAGATCTCCATGTTGGGTTCTTTTCAAAAGTAAAAAGGGGGTGCTGGGAAGGTGGCTCAGTGGTAGAGTGCTTGCCTTGCATGCATGAGGCCCTGGGTTCAATTCCTCAGCACCACATAAGCAGAAAAAGCTGGAAGTGGCTGTGGTTTAAGTGGTAGAGTGCTAGCCTTGAGCTGAAGAGCTGAGGGACAGCGCCCAGGACCAGAGTTCAGGCCCCACGACTGACAATCAATCAATCAATCAATCAATCAATCAATCAATAAAAATAAATGCACTTAGCAAACTTTCACACACACACACACACACACACACACACACACACACACACACACACACACACACACACACACAAAAGCTAAAAGGGCCAGCAGGTACTGGTGGCTCACACCTGTCATCCTAGCTACTCAGGAGGCTAAGATGTGGGGGGTCCTGGTTTAAGCCAGCCTGGGCAGGAAAATCTGTGAGACTTTTATCTCCAGTGAACCACCAGAGACCTAGAAGTAGAGCTCAAGTGATAGAGGGCCAGCCTTGAGAGAAGGAAAAAAAAAAAAAAAAAGCTCAGATAAAGAGCCCAGGCCCTGAGTTCAAGCCTCAGGACTGGTGTGCAGGAACACACACACACACACACACACACACACACACACACACACACACACACACACACACACACACACACACACACACACACACACACACACACACACACACACACACACACACACACACACACACACACAGCTAAAAGGGCTGAACTACATAATGAGATCCTGTCTCAAAACAACAACAAATCAAGAAGAAAGGGAGGGAGGGAGAGGGAAGAAGGGAAGGAGGGAAGGAAGGGTGGAGGGAGGTGTAGCCCCATCACAGCGCCCTCCCACCTCTGGCCAGCTTGCTAAGAACCACGTGTAATGACGGAGCCCCACAGCGGAGAGGAGGCTTGGACAGCTCTCTGTTCTCAGGCCCCACCCCAGGAGCTGATGGTGGTCCCCCCCCCCGCCCTCCTGCTGTCCCCCTGCTTGGCCAAGCTGGGCTGGGGGGGGATGGGGAGGGCGATGGGGCCTCACCATCCTCCAAGAGCAAACGGGGGTCTGCACTGAGTATTCAGTGTTCGGGAGACGGCAAGGTGGAGGGAGCCGCCCCCCCCCCCCCCCCGGCGGGGCTCGGGTGGGCATGGGCGGGCTGGGCATGGGCGGTGGCACGTTCCGCGGCTGTGGCTGTCTGTCCCCCGTCAGCCCAGGAATGGCCGGACTCCTGCTCCAGCTCACACCCACATACCAACACCCCTGTGTGTGTGTGTGCGCGCGCACACAGAGGCCGGTGCCCGTCACGTCCCTTTGCACACACATACCTGTGTGCATGGCACCAAAGCCCGTCTCCCTCACACCCCGTGGGCCACGGGCTGCTCCTCCCCTCAGATCTCCCAGGACACTAACACGCCCAGCCGCCCTCCCTCCACACAGAGGGGAGTACCGAGCCTCCACCTGGGTCCCCCCCCAGCCATCGTAGGCCCTGGCCACTCCTGTCCTTCCCACCCCTGGGGTGCTCTTGTCTTCTCCCCCCTCCCATCTTTCACCCAGCTCCCTGGGGGTCAGCTCTCCATCTGTGAGCTTGTCCTGGAGGATCCTCAATGCTGTGGTAATTGGGGTCACTGGGGAGCCCCCGGTAGTCCCCGCACCCGTTGCCTGTGGCCCCCCCCCGACCCCCAGACACACAAGTCCATCAAGTCCTGCCTTCCAGGTCTCAGCCCTGTGGGGCAGCAGTAAGAGATTGGGGGGAGGTGTCCCGATTCACCTCAGTCCCCGGGGTCGGCTGCACCACACGTACCTGCCTTCCTAGGTCCTGGGGACGCGGCCTTGAGCGCAGGGACCCGAAGGGGCAGGGTCTCACACTGCCCGTGCAGAGTCCCATCCACGTGCTTCGGAGGCTGCTCTGTTTCTCGTCCGTCGTCTGTCTGTGTGTGGGAAGAGGGTCAGAAGCGCACAAGCACAGGAGGGGCTGAGACTAAAAGGCTGTGAACCGGGGTTACAACATCCCAACATCCAACCTCAGGAAGCCAAGACCTCTGCCCTCCCCTCCCCCCCCCCGCCCCCAGCCCCAGCCCCCTCCTTCCGGTGGGCACGGCTGCTCCCTCAGGCAGAGAGGAAGGGGCGCACGCAGCCTGACCTCATCTCCCCCGCCCCCGTCCTGGTCCCCTTCCCCCCACCTCCACCCTTGGGCCAGGTAGGGCTGTGTCTCTTACTAGACAAGGAGAGCCAGAGTGGCCAACGTCCAGGCTGGACACGGAGAAGCCTGGAGGGGGGCTGGCCTCCCTGACGTGGGCACGGGAGGAGGGTGAATCACATACTGGACTTTTCCACCCAATACCTGCCCTCAGTGGCTTCCAGCAAAGCCCTGGGCCTCACCAGCCACTGCCCTCTCCCTGGGATTTTCCTAGAGAAAATGCCCAGAGCCACCTTGTCCTGGGGTAAGCCTGGGGGAGGGGGGGAGAGGACCCCTCCCTTCCCGTCCCTCTCCTGTCACCCAGGACCGCAGCCTCAGTTTCCCACCCTGAAAAGGCAGAGCGCAGATGCTCCGCGTGGCCGTGTGTGTGCAGAACCCTGTAAGAGGGGCTGCATGGTGAGGGGCGCCGCCCATGCCCTGCTGGGCTCCCAGCCCTAGGGCATTCGCCCCGCCAATGTACCATGTGCCCCGTGGGCTTCTCAGCACAGAATCTCGTCTCCTCACTGCTCCTGGGGACTGGGGTACAGGGTCATCCCAAGCCCAGTGTCCCCCCTCCCCCCCCCACTTCAAGACAAGATGTGTCTTCTGCTTCAGGGAGGAGGGGAAGTGGTGGGGAGATGGGAAATTTCCCCTTACGTCTTCTTCCTCTTCTTCTCTCAGAACTTCGCAGCAGTGGAGGGGTGTGAAGGCAGAATCTTGGGTCTGTAATTTTCCATCAAGTAACCCCCACCCCCAGCCTCTCCCATGGGGCTCCCCACCAAGGAAAGCAGGTACGACTCAGTGAAATGGCCACCGCTACGCGTCCACCCCGTCCCCCCGGAATGAAAGACTCACACTGCTCTCTTCCGGGGAGTGCAGTTTGATCCCCTCTACCCCTCCCCCCCCAAGCTGCCTCATCCCTCACCCCTTTAACTCTGAGCACCCTCCCCTCCCCATTCAAGGCCACCCCAACCCCCAATCTCCCAGTACTCACCTCTAGCCCAGTGAGTCCGAGTACTGACTGGAATCTCAGGATGCCAGATACTGCCTTCGCACAAAATCCAGCCAAGGCTGGGTTCCCTCCATACTCAGATGAAATCCAGTGACATGAATCGGTCATCTCCCTGTAGCTAAGAAGCACTGCTCACGACCCCCACCCCCAGGATGTTTTCACTGACCTGGCCTCTGCAGCCTTTCGGAGAGGCTGGAGTGGACCCCGTTTCCTGAGTACCAACCTCAGGCTAGGCATGGAGGTGCTGTCTCTTCTGATCCCCTGAGGAGCCTTGAAATGGAGGCGTGATCCGTCCCACTTCTACAGATGAAGATGCTGGGCTGAGTAGAAAGCTAAATGTTTTGTTCCATGTACGAGTCAATGATGGAGCTGGGATGTGAACTTGGGCCTCTCAGTCCCCAAAAATCTAGGCTGGCACTACCGCATACTCTTTTCTAGAACATGCACACTAAATGGATGGGAACCTCTGTTTCTGTCCGTATCAATGAATACAGTGTGATCTTAGGGCACGTACTTCACATTGGACAGATGGATGGATCATAGATGATGGATGGATAGATGAATAGACGAATGGTGGGTGGATGGATGGACAGATGATGATGGATAAATAGATGATGATGGATGGATCTATGGATAGATACGTGAATGGATATATATATATATATATATATATATATATATATATATATATATATATATATATATATATGCATGGATGGGTAGAAGCAACTGGAAAATAATAATTCTAGTTGTCCCCCCCCCTTCTATTTTGCCAGTCCTGGGCTTGAACTCTGGGCCTGGGCACTGTCCCTGAGCTTCTTTGCTCCAGGCTAGCACTCTACCACTTGAGCCATAGTGCCACTTCTGGCTTTTTCTGTGTATGTGGTCCTGAGGATTCGAACCCAGGGCTTCACGCATGCTAGGCAAGTGCTCTACCACTGAGCCGCATTCTTAGCCCTTGTCCCTTTTCTAGAGCCTTCTGTTCCTCTGGAAGCAGGGGACAGATGAAGGTGTGGTCTGCTCTCTGGTTCCACTCCATGCAGAGCCCGGTCATGAGGCCCCCAGCTGCGTCAGGGCTCTCTCCAGCCCTAGGGCTGTGGGGACAGTGAGGATGTGTCTGAGCACTCCCCGGGCCTGCAGCTGGGGGGCTGGAGCTGCGGTAAGCTGGAGGGACTTACTTGGATGGGTCACAGGACAGTTTTCCCTGAACTCTCTGCTGGACTCTATCGATATTATGATGGACGAAGTATTTTTCTCATTTTTTTAGAAGAGAAAACTGAGACCCCGAGAGGGTTAACCTGCCCAGGCTCGTACAGCTAGCAGGCGCGAGGGTCCAAAGGAGGGTGCTTGGCCAGTACAGGTTTGTGTACAGCTAACAAGGGGCTGGGAAGCCCTGGTGTACCTGTGTGCAAGATCTGAGGGCTCAAGGCAGGGCCCAGTGGGCTCCGTACTCACTAAGCGCTTCTCACCGCCATGGGCATCTTCTCAGAACTCCGCAGCTCCCCGACTCTGTGTGCTCAAGTCACCTGCTGCCTTTCTGCTCTAACGGGTGCAGCCTCTGCGTGTGACAGGTGCCCCCTTCCTTTCTCTGGAACTGCTGGGATCCAGGCCTGATCCTTTCCAGTCAGGGAAAGCGAACGCCAAGTCCAGGGCCAACCCTAACCTTGGCCAGCGATACTTCTCACTTCCCCGCCTTGGCCAGGCAGAAGGTCTCCTCCCTCAGTAGCCACGCCCCAGGTAAGACCGGGCCAGCTCGCACACCCTGCATCTCCTCTGAGCCCTGTCACAAACCTGTGCAGGTGGCACGCACACTCTCACTCACCACCTGGAAAATGAACACAAATTCTAATGAGCACGCAGTGTGAGCTAGACACACAAGCCTGGACCAACAACCTATTCCTTGCACTATTTCCTGATCACTATTTCTTGTGTACCAGTGGCTGGGTTTTTTTTTTTTTTTTCATACTGTGTTCCACCACTTCACCATTTCCGTCACCGAATCCCCCCCTACATATCTTCCTGGGCTCGGCAGACTCTTGTGCCTTTGATCATCCCCAGTGATTGACAGATACTACATCCCTAGAGCCATCTTCTAGACCACCCGAATGAAGCCATCATGCTCCCTTCCTGTGCCCTAGCCTTTGATGGCATTCGCCACAGGTTGTTTATGGGGTCGGGCCCACGGTGTTGGTGGGTCCCCATGGAGCGGCCTTCCCGGGAACACTGTCAGATGATGCAGATGGTGGGGGAATGTGGTACCCCGAGTTTTGGCAAGCGACTCCTAAGGATCTGCTTCTCCCCTGGAAGACCGTGACCGAGCCTGGCACACCTGAGCCCCGTCCAACCAATCAGTCACGCCTCTGGAGAGCGGCCCAGGTTAGCTCTCAGGAAGGGCTGCTGTGTCATTATTCTTTCTCCCTGAATTTTTCCCAACTCCAAGAAATCCAAACTCGGAGACATGGAGAAGACCTCTGTGCATTCCCCCCAAACCTGATGAGTGAGAAAGCCAGCCAGGGAAACCCCGGATGACAGCAGCTCTGAGTCGCGGGGACGTGCACTGTGCAGGGAGCAGGCAGACCCAGGCTTATCCCAGTGAGCCGTGCAGCTGTGTGTGTGTTCAAACACCTCCACAAACACAGCTGCGGCTGCGGCACCTGTGGGACCCCCTGGGGCCACGGCAACAGGCAGGACGGGGCTTTCCTTCCTCTGTCCCCTGCAGCCGCAGCTCCAGGACCTGTCTGGGCGGCTCAGGCCCCACAGTGGAGCCACAGTACCACCCTCTTGTGGCCACAGCTGGCGGCGACAGCACCGGGTCCGGTTGCAGGCCTGTCCCTGGAGGGCAGGGTCCCTCTCCTGGCCTTGCTGGGGTAGTGTTTTCCTCCACTAAGCCTCCCCTCCCCAGACCTACTTGGGGCCTGCAAGGGCGTGGCTGGCAGCCCGCTCCCGCCCTGGGGAGGGGGGGGAGGGGGGGTCGGGCCTGGGGTGGGCACACACAGTGTGGGAATGTGGGCATGGAGGAAGCTACCCGCCTCCTTCTTACAACCAGAAGGAAGAGGGAGGAGGAGGAGGAGGAGGAGGAGGAGGAGGAGGAGGAGGAGGAGGAGGAGGAGGAGGAGGAGGAGGAGGAGGAGGAGGAGGAGGAGGAGGAGGAGGAGGAGGAGGAGGAGGAGGAGGGGGGGGGGAATGGTAAGGGAAGTGCAGGGAGCTGCGTGGCCGCCTCCTCCCCTCCACTGTCTGGTGAAGGAGGGTCTCCACATGGCCCTTGCCTCTCCCCGCCCCCCCCCCCCCCCGCCAGGCCGCATCAAACACCTCCCGCCGCCGCATGGCCCACGGGAATCCACGGAGGAAGGCACGAGGCCGAGGCAGAGACCAGGCCGGACTGCGAGCGGTGGTGGGAGGAAGACGGGTTTAATGGCACCGGCGGGAAGGAGGCCCAGCGGCCAGCCACACTGTCGCCCCTGCAGGGCTGCGCTCCGGGGGCTGTGTGTCACTGTCGGGGGCCACCTCTGGAGTGGGGGCAGTGGAGGTGGGAAGGACCCCTGCCCCAGCTCACAGGGTGGATTGGAAGATGTCCCCCGCTTCTGTCCTTTCCGCCCCGGGTGGACGGCGGGAGCAGAAGGAGCACCGAGGGCTGCCGCGGCCTGGGCCGCCGTCCCCTCCCCGCCAGGCTGACTGGCGGCAGGGCCCCGGGCGGGCCTGGGCCTCAGCAGTGAGACTCCAGCTCTGTGAGTCTGAGAAGGGACGTCCTGGGCGTCACAGGGGTGGGGGGTCCTGCCACGTTCTGCCGGGGCAGGTCCTCGGCCGGGCACAGGAGCTGGCGGAGTCTCTGCAGGGACAGTGGGGTGGCCATTGTCTCGTCTGTCCATCTGTCCGGGGACATGGGCTCCTGCCCCCTGCAGGCAGCCCAACCCACCATCCCCCCCCCCGCCCCCCAGCAGGCTCCTCTCCGGCCTGCCTCCCTCCCTTTCTTACCTCCCTGAAGGGCCCCTTGAGGGTGCTGAGCCTGTAGATACCCCAGGTGGGAATGCAGATCATGGAAGACAGAGCTAACAGCCAGCCTAAGAAGTCGCCCCACCAGGGGTAGGTGTATTTGTTGTTGTAGGTCAGCGGGGTATACTTGATCAGCGAAAACATGAAGGTGGCCTGGGGAGAGGAAGGGCTTGAGGGGGTGGGTCCCCTGCCCTCCCCGCGCAGCCCCCCCCCACAGCTGCCTGCTGGGGCTCCCCACACTTCAATCTCAATCCTCCAATCTCAGCCTCCTGAGTAGCAGGGATGACAGGTGTGAGCCACTGGGGCCTGGCCCCCATCCTACTTTTTGTCCAGGATAGAACACACACACACACACACACATACACACACACACACACACACACACACACACACACACTACACACTCTCTCTCTCTCTCTCTCTCTCTCTCTCTCTCTCTCTCTCTCTCTCTCTCTCTCTCTCAGACTGGGGGTGAGGAGGGGGTCGAGGACTTCTCTCCCCTCCCCTTTCCTGGCAATCCGATGTAGACTTGGAGTGGTAGATGTGGGGGTCAGGTCCAGCGGGAGGGTGAATGGAAAGCTACACCTCAACTCCTAGGAAGAAGTCCATTTTGGAGCCAAGACTGTCCCTCCTGAACACCTGGCTGTACCCCTGGGGGCTTTTCCTTACCATGCACACAGCTGGGGTGAAAAAGAGCCAGCAGTATTTGATCAGCGGCCATGGCCTGTATCCAATCATATCTTCAATGTTGTTGTAGAAGCGCCCGGCCCCTGCCACGAAGAGCACATGGAGAGGGGAGGAAGGTCCTTCTTCAGAGTCTGAGGAATCGGAAGGTGGGGGTGGGGGTGGGGGTGGGGGTGAGGCCCCCCTGTCCTGGGACAGGCCAGGACCATAATCAGAAGGTAGCAGGGCTGCCTTTGTATAAATGACAGCGGGAAGAATCGGTGTGGGGGGCCCTGACTCTGCTTTCGGAGGGTGTTTAAGGGCAGGAGGTGTGTGTAGACAGGTGGTGGCCCCACCAGAGCTGGTCTAGGTGTGGTCATCACTGGCCAGGCCCTGCAATGGTGAGAGACCACACGGAAGAGGTCTCCAGTGGGTGGAGTCCTTGGTCTGAGAGGTTCTGGGGCTGGGGCGGAGGGGAGACAACTGGGGTCTGGATCCAGGGGGAAAGCCACTCACCGTAAATCCAAGCCACACAGAGGGACTCGAAGATGGCCACGAACAGGAGGCACATGCCGCTGGCCGCGTAGTAGTCAAAGAGCTGGAACACGTACATGCCGCCCTGCATGGGCGGAGCAAACAGGTGGGGTGGGCCCTGGTGCCCCTCAGCCTCACACTTTTGGGGTACGGAGCCCAGTTGGCAAGGACCACGGGGCAGGACGGGGGGGGGGCGGACACACAGGTCCTAAGAGGACATAGATGGTAGACCTGGACACTAACTTCTCTGTTATCACTGTGGGAGGCGGGATCGGGTGAGGACTCGTGGTTGGTCCACTGCCCTGCCTCTCCCTGGTGACATCACACAGGATGTCGCTGGGCCCCGGGTCCCTCCCTCCCTGCCTAGGAAACCATGGGCTCTCCTTCTTCCCAGCCTATGAACCTCCTGCAGACTCTTCATACATCTTCGCTTCCCCAGGAGCCAAAATGGGGCTGGTGGGAGGGTGGGGGACTAGAATCCTAGAACCACAGCGGCATGCCCCGCCTGGTGAGTGGCTTGGCCCCCCCCCCCCCCCGTTCCCTTTCCCCACTAGCCTCTCCCTCAGTCCCCGCTTCCCTGGCCGGCTGCTCACCTCTGTGACCATGATCAGGCCGACCAGGAAGGAGAAGACAGCCACGGCGAGGATGAGGAGCTCCCTCCGGTTTTTCTTGCGGAATATTTTGGGGTACAGGTCCACCACCGCCGTTGCCAGGCTTTCTACACCCACAAACTGATGAGATGGCGAAAGGATCAGAGGGGAAGGAGAGCTCCCACAGAGCCCTGCCTGCCGGCTCACAGCCGCTCTGCTCCCGCTGTCCGTCTGTCCACCCCTGGCCCCGCCCTCCTGCCGTGGCCTCCCTTCTCCAGCCTCCTGCAAGTGCCTCTGGGTCCAAACTTGTTCTCAGTCCCCAGCTTTCTAAGGTCTCTTGGGGCAGCAGGCTCAACCTGGTATTGTCTGCTCTCCCTTCTGATACCTGGCTATCTAGTCCCAGGAGGACCACCATGAAGAAGAAGCAGCAGGACCACAGAGGCGAGAAAGGCAGCATCACCACAGCCCGAGGATAGGCGATGAAAGCCAGGCCAGGGCCTACGGGGGTCAGGGGTCAGGGGTCAGGGGTCGGCAAGGAACACAACCCAGGGCCTAAGCCAGTTTCTGGTCTCTGTGATCCCTGAGCCTCCCCAGATGGGCCACGGAATCACAGAGCTGGAAAAAATTCTACCCCACAGTGCCCCTCGCCACCACCAAGAGCGCCACCCAAGCCTCTACCGGTGCCTGAATTCCTAAGGTGCCACCACCCAACCTGAATCGCAGATCCAAGATGGCCCCCGCCCCAAAACCAGAGGTTTCAGACTTAGCATGAGCTCAGGAGCCAGCAGGCAAAATGAATCTCTGCGAGGCTCCCCGGGGGCCCCGCGGAAGTGGCCGGGCCTGAGGGGAACAGGCCAAGTCTGCGTTTACCCAACAGATCGTGGTGTGTCAAAAGCGCCGCGTCTACCCCGAAGTGGCTCTCACCTGACTCGGCCACTTCGGAAATGGGCACGCCTTGCTCCTGAGACATGAAGCCCAGGATGGAGAAGATGGCGAAGCCGGCCAGGAAGCTGGTGCCGCTGTTGAGGAAGCAGAGCGCGATGCAGTCCCTGTGGGGAGCACAGCCTGGTCAGAAGGGGGCTGCTCCCCGGGGCCAGCCCGGCACCTTTCCTGGATCGTGTTTTTGGTCAGTCGTGGGGCTTGAACTCTGGGCCTGGGTGCTGTCCCTGAGCTCTTCAGCTCAAGGCCATCGCTCTACCTCTTGAGCCACAGCGCTGCTTCTGGTTTTCTAGTGGTTTATTGGAGATGAGTCTTACAGACTTTCCTGCCCAGGCTGGCTTTGAACTGCGATCCTCAGATCTCATTCTCCTGAGTAGCTACGGTGACAGGAGTGAGCTACCGGCATCCGGCCCTTCCCTGGATCTTAGAAAGGGCCTCGGGGACTCTGAATCTACTGGTCCAAATCGGGATGGTAGAACTCGGGGAGCTCAGAGTGTGGTCTCTGCCCCCATTTCCTCCCTCCCGCCCCATCCCCAGCTCAGTGGTGGACCTGGTTCTCAAAGGAAGATGCTAGAAGGGAGGAAAAGAACAATCTAACATTGCTAAGCTGACACACAGCCTCCCGCTCCCGAAGACCCTCCCAGACTGACAACAAGACCTCCTCTGGCACCCGTAAGGATTATTCCAGACAGTAAATAATTCTTAGACATCCACATTTGATTGTAGCAGGATTTTTTTTTTTTCTGGCTAAAATCAAAATCGGCATAGGCTGGGCCTTGGTGGAACAATGATGCCCATAATCCCAGCACAAGGGGAAGCTGAGGCAAGGAGGATCCAGAGTTCAAGGCTAGCCTGAGCTTAATCAGCTCTCAAACAACATCAGCAATAAACAGTAACAACAACACTAGTGAAGTTGGCTTCTGTTCTCTGAGCAGAGCCAGGCAAGGCGGGGTGAGCACTGGGGAGAAGACGGAAGGGAGGGAGGAAAGGCCTGTGGCAGACATAGCTAGGGTAAGTATTTGACACCCCCGGGCACAGTTCCCAGGCTGAGCTACCAGGGCTTGGCAATGCTAGCATGCTGGGCACGGTCAACCTTGATCCTCCAGCCAGTGAGCGGGTGTATCGCCCCTAGCCTAGCCGGAAGGGCAGGGGAGGCGCAGGCCGAGGCTCCGCCCCCGCCCCGCCCCCCATCGCAGTCACCTGTAGCAGTTGTTGTGGTACTTGTTGTAGCTACCCAGGGCCGTCAGGCACCCCAGACAGAGGGCGAAAGAGAAGAAGATCTGGGTGCCCGCATCCATCCACACCTGCAACGGGAGGAGAAAGCTGAGCTCCAGGAAGGCCCGGCCCCGCCCCGGCAAGGGGGTGGGGAGAATTCTGTTCTCAGCCCACGGGAGCCTGGGTCCTTGCGTGGAGTTTCTCAGGCACCACCAGGGTGGCAGAGGAACTAAGAACTCAAAGGAAAAGACGCTGAGGAGGGGGTGGGAGGGAAGGACAAGGATCTAGGTTCGAGGGAGGTGGAGGGTCCGGTGTCTGCTCATGGAAGTCGGCGGGGGTTCTGTCCCCACTTTTTCCTCCGCTCCAAGTGTCACGGCAGTGTGACCCGTGGGCGAGGAGTCTCTAAGGGTGGGAGGCTTCCATGTCAAGGTCAGCTGGAAGATGGAGCTTTGTCCCTCCTGAACCCTGGCTCTCCACTGGGGCCTCCTTATTATCTCAGCTGGCTCATCGGCCCGTGCCTGTGGGGGTTTAGATCTCCCAGCTAGAAAAACATCCTGAAGAGAAAGGATGTGCAGAGATCGGGGGGCCAAGCTGGGCGGCAGGAGGGGGTGTGCTGCGGCTGTCCCCCCCTCCCCGCCGGCCCCCGGCTTGCCCACCTCCAGAGGACAAGCACCACCATCAGGCTGCAGGTGCGGACGTGGCCAGGGCAGGCTCCTAGCCGAGAGGACACCCCATCACCCCATCCATGCCTCCGCCCAACCCCCACCTCCGCCAAGGCCCCCAAACAGACTCCTGCTTTCCACTTACCGCCAACAGCACAAGCTAATCCACACACACACAGTCCCTTCCTGCCTTTTCCTGCCCCCCCTTTCTCACACCTTCACCCCTTCCTCTCCCAGTGTCAGCTCAACCCACGTGTCCATTCTTCACACAGCAGGGCCAGGCTGGGGGAGGGGGGCGCCCTAAGCAGGCCGAGCACCTCAGGGTCTGAGCGACTCTTCAGCCAGCATTCCCCATTGAAAATGCCGAATCTCAAAGCCAGGAGCGCAACTCAGAAAGCATACATCTCCAAAACTTGCTAGTAGGCCTCATGACCCCTAACATCTGGCGCTGGGGGGACCCAGCCAGAGAGCCCCCTCTCGCTACATTCCTACAGGCTCACCAGGCCTACAGCTGCCACCAGGGAGAGGAGTCAGAGGAGGAGCGTAGGGGGGTACAGAGCAATGGGGGAAGGTCTCTGGGCCGGTCTGGCCGTTCCTGCCGAATGTTGTGCTCAGTCCCTGCCCCAGGAACATGCAGGGACCTTCAGGAACCTTCAGGAACATGCAGGGGCCTTCAGCACTGTCCTGTGGGCCTTCCTGCCTCCTGTGGGTCCTCGGGAGTTGGGAGGCCTGGCAGCGTGGGCCCTGAGCCCATCCCCAAGGCCTCCCCCCAGCAAGGCCAGGGCTCTCGCCCAGGTAGGTGCATCCTGGTGGTGAGCGCACAGCCCTCTGCCCTGTGCCCAGATTGGACGCCCCCTGCACCCGGTGGGGGCTCCGTCCCCGGGACGACCGGGTGTGTGTGTGTGTGTGTGACCCAGGGCTGGGGCAGAACTCATTAGGAGTGAGCCGTGACTTGGCTGGGTCACCTCCCGCAGCAGGAAGCCAGGGGAGGAGAGGTTACTGAGAACAGAGGACCCCGCAGGAGGACCGGAGTTCGGAGCTCAGGGGGTCCCGTGTGCTGCCTTATGACCAAAGCCCCCTTGCTGGGAGCTTGGCAGGCCCAGGACTCTCAACAGCTGTGGCTCGACAAGCCTGCTGCGCTGGGGGACAGAATGGGGTCAGAAGGAGGTGGAGGAACACGGAGGGCAAGATGTCCCCCCCCTACCCCCCACCACCGGCCGCCCAACCCCGCTCATTCCAGAAGCCCCAGATTCCAGAACAAAACTGGGATGGGTCTTCGGCTGGGGGAGGGGGCTGGGCAAGGCCAGCCAAGGCAAAAGCAAGGATGGAAAACCCTTGTGAAGGGACAGAGAGCTTTAGATGACCCGCAAGAGTCGTTTCCACCTTCGGGTCAGGCCATGGCACATGATGACGGAAGAGCTCACGGGCCCAATTCCTGACGTCACCGCTAGCTGTCGGATCTCAGGCAAAGCACTGCACCTCTCTTTTCTCACCAGAAAAAAGGGGTACGGTAACAAAATCAGGCACACAAATTTCCCGACATAGAAACATAAACATCCCACCCTCTAGAACAAGAAAAAGCAAATAAGTCACGTGCCGGTGGCGCACACCTGTCATCCCAGCTACCCAGGAGGCTGAGACCCGAGGATCACAGTTCAAAGCCAGCTGGGGCAGGAAAGTGTGTGAGATTTGTTATCTCCAACGAACCGCCAGAAAACCAGAAGTGGTGCTGTGGTTCAAGTGATAGAACACAAGCTTGGAGTGAAAAAGTTCAGAGATAGCACCCAAGCCCTGAGTTCAAGCCCCAGGACTGTCAAAAAAAAAAAAGAACTTGCAAATGATGCATAATAGGCTTTGTGAAAGATCTATCATGGAGGCCAAGAGAGCAGACTACAACACACAGAACCCACTCCCTCCAATACGCTAGTTTGGGGTTCTGCCCGGTCCCCACCCTTTCCTAAGTGTCTGTCAAAGGAGGCTTGCCACCGAGTCAGGGTCTGTGGAAAGGTGAAACCGGGCCAAGTCTCAGTCAAGTCTGGGCAGACCCCGAGCAGACCACCTGCAGCCAATAACGAGGTGCCATCGATTTCAAGTAACAATCACAGCGATGACAAATGATCAGCTATGTCTGATCCCTGGGTTCAGACTTCCCCTTTACAATTCGGCACGGCTCTTTGGACACCCTACCAATCCCCTGTCCTTACGCATCTACCAAACCTCACAGGAATGAGAAGTCAAGCAGACTGAATGAGGGCTGGGGCTCGGACCCTGCCACCCTGGAGGGTCAAGCCCAGGAACCCAGGGAAGGTAGCAACCTGTCCCAAACGCACAGCAAGCCCGGCAGAGGCCCCCCTGGCTCCCCACCCCCAGCCTCCGTGCCTGGCGGAGAGAGAAGCCCTGGGTCTTAGCACCTTTCTCAAGTACCAGGCGAATGCCAGCTGGATCTTTCCCGCTTCCCAGGGAGTGCCAACTAGCTTCAATTAGGGCTCTGGTGGGGTGCCCCGCCCTGCAGGTGCAGCTCAGCTCACTGATGACAAAGGCCTGGCTCCAGCAGGGGCCCAGGGCCTGGCTGCTCCTGAAAGAGCTCCCTCCCACCACTGGCTCTGCCGCCTGCAGCCTGCAGCCGGGGAGGGCTGGAAGGATGGTGGCGAGGTTGGAACCCCAGCGCCTACTGCTGCTCCTGCAGAATCCCCCGTCCTTCTGAACGCTCAGAATTAGAGGCGGCCTGGTCTAGCCACATGGTGCGCTAGAAGCTTACCAAACACCCCACCTCAAATAGACCTCCAACTCAACAGGTGCTGAGTGAACGGGTTGGGGGAGAAACAGGGGAGAAGATGGGGACTTGGTCTTCAAGAGATCATACCGTGTGGCTGTGCGGGGCTGTCACCAAGCAGCCCAGTTCCAGTTGTGTCAAGACAGGAAATTCTTAAAGCTCTAGGCCTCTATTTATGTCATCTCCTCCTCCTCCTCCTCCTCCTCCTCCTCCTCCTCCTCCTCTCTTCCTCTTCTGCCTCCTCTTCTTCCTCCTCTTCCGCCTCCTCCTCCTCCTCTTCCCCCTTCTCCTTCTCCCCTCCACCCAACTTTCCCCCATTCCTCAGGTAGACTTTTTTTTGATCAGTCATGGGGCTTGAACTCTGGGTCTGGGAGCTGTCCCTGAGCTCTTCAGGTCAAGGCTGGTGCTCTACCACTTGAACCACAGCACCACTTCCAGTTTTCTGTGGTTTGTTGGAGATAAGAGTCTCACAGATGGAAGTGGCGCTGTAGCTCAAGTGGTAGAGCGCTCGGCTTGAGCTGAAGAGCTGAGGGACAGCGCCCAGGCCCAGAGTTCAAGCCCCACGACCGACAAAAAAAAAAAAAAAAAAAAAAGAGTCTCACAGACTTTCCTGCCCGGGCTGGCTTTGAACAGTGATTCTCAGATCTCAGCCTCCTGAGTAGCTAGGTTTACAGGCGTGAGCCACCAGTGCCCTGCCCCCAGATAGACCTTGAATTTCAATCCTACTACCTCTGGCTCCAGAGAAGTTCACTTTTTTTTTTTTAAGACAACGTATCTACCTTTGCCTAGGCTGGCTTTTGAACGTCCTGTCCCTACATCCTAAGAAGCTGGGATTATAGGCATGTGCTACCATGCCCAGTTCTAGGTCTCTATTTCTTTATGTGCAAAATGAGGATAGCCCATGCATTTGCTGTGAGGATAAGCAGAAATCATGCTTGCAAACTTTGCAATAGCGTCACGGATATAGCAAGACAGACCCCAGTGGTTGTTCCAAAGCCACAAATCCTGGAACTCCCTCCCTCCCCCCCATCCCCCTCTCTCCCCCTCTCCCTCTCCCCCCACCTTTTTCTCTTTCAGCCTGGCCTGCCTGACCACATCCCCTGTGCTCTGGGCCCTCCCTGCAGGCCAGGGTGAACTTTGGCTCCCTTCTGAAGCAGATCTAGGCCTTCAAGGTCCTCCTACGGCCTCCTGCTTTGTGACACAAGCAGCCGTCACAGCCCTCTGGTCCCAGACAAGCCAAACGGCTTCCTTCTCATTCATGAAAGGAAGATGCCCCTCGCAGGATGTACTCCCTACTTGTGAGGTGCCCCTTGAGGCTGCGGAAGGCTCTCTGGTCTAGGGGAGTGGGGGCTCTGAGGTGGAGCTTGCCCTCACTCCCAGTGGGCTTTGCCAGCTTTCAAAATGGCTGCCAGAGAGGAGCCCAGAAGCCATTCTATCAGGGGCCCCTGCCCAGGCCTTTTGTGCCCCAGGCCTGGCTCCACACACCCTCCAGTCTACCCACCAGCAGCAGCGCCCCTCCTGGGGGCCCAAGGGAGGAAGGGAGGGACTGGGAAGAGGGAGACTGGAAACTTAACACCAGCCCAGTTGGTATGGGGAGGGGCAGGGAGCTGGGGGCCTGGGAGGGGGGAATGTGGCCAGAGGGAGGGCAGCAGAGGGCAGAGGGAAGGGTGGGCTGAGGAGAGCTCAAGAAGAAATGCAGAAAGATAGAATGAGGGGGGGGGGCAAAGAATGGGGCAAAGAGACCCAGGTAAAGGCATTTAGTGACTTATTTCTAGTCTCCAAGAAATGTCGCCAGAGGGCTCAGGACCCCCCTGGGTTGCCTGGCAGCTGTGGACCAAGGAGGGACCACAAAGATCTGCTTATCAGGAGGGACTGTGTCCCCCGCCCCCACCTTCGGGAAGGATCCAGGAGGCGCCCAGAGAAGGGAGGGGGCCTGGGGTTCAAGAGGTGGTCCCTCAGCTCTGTGGCTTCTTACCTGGGGATCCCACAGCCGTGTGATGTTGGGGTACAGGTAAAACTGAATTCCTTGGGCGGCCCCAGGCAGTGTCACCCCTCGAATTAACAGAACCACCAGCATGAGGTAAGGGAACGTGGCTGTGAAGTACACCACCTGGTAGGGAGGGCGGAGGGAGGGAGGCAGGGCGCCGTGAGGAAGGGAGGGAGGGGGGGGCCCTGGCCCCGCGTGGGGGGACACACTGGCAGCTCCGCTCCAGCTGCCCTCTGGTCCTCCCCAGATGTCCACGTCCATCCCCCGGCCACACCACGCCTCCCCCCCCCCCCCCAGCTGAAAATACTGGCTGCCTCTCGGAGTAAGTCTCATAGAGGAACTGACTGGAGCTGACGCGCAAAGGGTGTCAGGAACGAAACAAAATCTTTAACACACGATTCCTTCCTCCGCAGTTGAGACGCTTAGTGCACACACACAGACAGACAGCCGGATTAGGAAGGAAGCCTCTCCGAGGCCTCCGGGGCAGGAGTCCAGAAAGAGCCTGGGACAGCCCCGTCCAACACGTCAGGCTCAAGGCAAGGACGCTCCCCACGTCTCAAGCTAGTTGAGAATCATTCTGAGGTAACGGAACTGTTATTGCTGTCATCATTATTGTTATTAATTTTGGTGGTAGCGGGGTTTGAGTTCGGGGGCTCGTGCTGGCTAGGCCTAGCTCCTGCCCTGCTTTTGAACCACTTTTGTTTTGAGGTAGGGTCTCACGGCCCACCTGAGTCGCAATCTATCTTAGGCTTCCCGTTGCTGGGATCAAAGGCACATATCACTTTGTCCAGCTTCCCCTGGTGGAGGTGGGGGGGCTCTCTTTCCTGTCCAGGCTGGTCTTGAACCCCGATCCTTCCATTCACAGCTCCAGGAGGGAGCCGTGAAGCGTGTGTGGTTAGTGTCACGCTCACAAGCACACCGATCCAGAGATCAAATCCTTCCCCAGGTGGCCTTCCTGCCTTTTTCTCTTGGTTCATCTCCCAGCAGTACTTGGGGTTCAATTCAATCGAGAGACGCAGCCACGTCAAATCTTTGCTGTGTCACCCTCCCTTCCTCCCCCCCCCCCCCGTCCCTCTGTCCCCTCTTTATCGGGGACCCAGCCACAGGAACTCCAGGAAGGGTGGGCCATGTGGCACCGAAGGGGGAGGGGTGGGGGGCGCAGGCTAACAGCACAGACCTTGCCCGTGGACTTGATCCCCTTCCAGATGCAGAAGTAGCAGGTGACCCAGGCCAGCAGGAGACACAAGACCATCTCCCAGTGCAGGGCCCCCAGGTGCTGGATGCCATCCGTGATCTTCAGGACCCGCCTCCTGGAAGAGCGGGGGGGGGGGGGGGGGTCCACTTTGCAGGCCTCACATCTTCCCCTCCCTCCTTCCCTCCCTTGCTCCTGCCCTCTCTCTTCGCCTCTCCTCCCTTCCCCTCTCCTCTCCCTTTCTCTCTGGCTTCTTCCCGGCACGCCAGGGAAGCCGCTGTCACTGAGTCACCCCACAAAGTTCCCCCAAGTGTGTCTTGTGCTGACCATGGCGGACCCCACAGAAGCAAGGCGCCAGGCGAAGGGCCAGGAAAGGAGTGGAGAATCTGCTCCCCGCTCCCCGCCCTCCGCACAGGCCCACAGGAAGAATGGGACGAGGGTCTCACTTACTCCCAGAACTCAATCACTGGGGAGGTGGCGTTCTCCGAGGTGACGTTCAGGGAGCCATTGGTCTTCTGGAACTCCACGCAGTTCTCTGCCGCCCGAGCCCCGGGGAAGGAAGGAAGAGAAGGATCATCAGTCAAGACTCAGGTGGGGGGTCCCCGGGGCTGACCTAGCCTCTTCCCCACACTTTCTCCGGGGTCCTGTGTGTGTGTGTACACATCCCCGTGGACGCTGTTCAACATTAGGAAAGGTGGGCTGGGAAGGTGGCTCAGTGGTAGAGCACTTGCCTTACATGCATGAGGCCCTGGGTTCGATTCCTCAGCACCACATAAGCAAAAAGAAAAAAGCCGGAAGTGGCACTGTGGCTCAAGTGGTAGAGCGCTAGCCTTGAGCTGAAGAGCTGAGGGACAGCGCCCAGGCCCAGAGTTCAGGCCCCATGACCGGACCCCCCAAAAACAAACATTAGGAAAGGTTCTCCAAGTGCTAGCTACTCAAAGCGAGCGGATGATCCCAGAAGCAGGCCCGAGAAAGGCACCGCCTTTGAGGCAGGGGAGCATGCCTTCCGGCTTGGTGCAGGAGCAAGGTCAAGACCCTGGCAGGGTTCATTACCCTCTGGGTACCAGCTGAGCGGCCATCAGGAAGTGACAACCAGGCTCTCTAACCACCCCTGCCCTATTTCCGGTATGGGTGCATCTTTTAGAACCGATGGAGGATCACAGGCAAACATGGGATGGGTGCCGGTGGCTCACGTCTGTAATCCCAGCGACTCAGGAGGCTAGATCTGTACCACTCTACCCTCCTAGGCGCTGCTGGCCCCTGGATACACTAGGCACGGCGTACTGAGGGACTTGGCACTCACCGCTCCTCTATTAGATGCTTGTCCCCCTCTGCCTTCAAATCTTTATCTCTATAAGGCCTCTCCTGACCACCCCTACCTCAAATCATATCCCACCCCCAAAATGTCCAGACCCCTTCCCGCTCAATCCTCTGCAGAGAATGGGCTCCTGGGCAGCCCACCCTGGACACTGCGTTGTCCTTACTATCTGTGCATTAGTTTGTGGCTCTAATACCGAAGGTGGTCTGCCCAGGCCGGTAAGAGCAGAAGTCAATTACTACCATGAATTATATCGATGACATACAAAACAGCCAATTCCCTAATTAAGCCCAGATAAATGATAAGTCTGAAAGACCTAAAATAGTATCAGAAATAACAAGGAACAAAGAAATGACCATGTAACAGACACATATATCAAGCTGGCTACAGTCCAAACTAAAATTAATAAGTGGCTGAGCAACATGTTTTTAAACAGAAGTCAATTCTATTTGCCTAAATTGTGAGCTACATGCATTTTTTGTCTGTGATGCTGGTGAACTCCTGTTTTCATTTTCATTTTTTGATAGCAATACTGAGGATTGAACTCCAGATCTCGGGCTTGGTAGGCAGACACTCTGCAACTTGAACCATACCTCCAAGCCCCTTTTACACTGATTTTAATTTTTATTTTTTTCTTGATTTATTTCATTGGTGGTGGGGCTTGAACTCAGAGTCTGGGCACCGACCCTAAGCACTTTTGCTCAAGGCTAGTACTCTACCAATTTGAGCTACAGCTCCGCTTCCAGTTTTCTGGTGGTTCATTGGAGATAAAGAATCTCATGGACTTTCCTGCCTGGGCTGGCTTTGAACTGCTGTCCTCATATCTCAGCCTCCTGAGAAGCTAGGATCACAGGTGTGAGCCACCAGCGCTTGGCTGTACATGGATTATATTAAGGTCACACTTGAGGCCTGGGAAGACCTGCCTGGTCTGTGTTCTTCCTACTTGTGTTTCCCTATGTCCCTGGGGATAACAGGCACATGCCTCCAGGACCATAAACTCCCCCCCCCCACCCCCCCCACCCCCCGCTCTGACTAACCTTAAACCATGATCCTCCAATCCCTGTCTCTGAGGTAGCCAGGATGAGAGGTGTGAGCCAGGGTGCGCATCCCCTACCCCTTCCTCTTATTATTCTTGGTGGAAATTCTCTGTGAATCTGGGCTGAGGAACAGGCCGCCTGGGATACAGGGCCAACCTCACTGCCGGTCTACATGGCAGAGCAGGAGGAAGCCGTAGGATCCTGGGAGACAACCTCACCTGTGTTCCACTCATGGTGACAGCTTCCCCAGGGGAGGTCAGTGGTGAAGCTGCTGAAGAGGTAGAAGAAGGCCCAGGCCAGGACAACAATATAGTAGATATCGAGGAGAATGATGATTATCTGAGAGGCATACCCGATGCCTGGTGGCAGGAGAGAGGACAGGCTGTAGAACGTGGCCGGGGGCACCCAGCCCTGTTGGGAGGGAGCTTCGCTTTCACTATCAGTGTCCTCAAGGACTGAGACTCGCACCCCAGCTCCAGGAATGGGTCTCCTGGGTGCGGGTGGCCTCTCAGCCCACTCCCTGCACCTTCCATCTTTGTCAGCTTCTGAGAGTTCACTGTTCTGAGTTCTTCTAAACCTACATGAGGTTATCTCCATGATTCCAAGGGCTAATGATCCCCAGTGTTTTGTCAGCACAAGTAAGGGATGGAGACAGCAGGTTTGTGTGGGAAAAGAACACGAAGTCACGGTCACATACACACATAGAACAGATACAGCTAAAGTAGTTCCCTGCACTACTGGTTGAACCATCCTTGCCTCTATTTCTCCCTCATCCTCTCACAGGCCAGGTGGCGAGTGCAGGGTGTAGCCCACAAGCCAAAGGCTTGCTGTGGAGCCTCCGTATCTTCTTGTCTTTGTGTAGAATGTGCTTCGTGCTCAGCCATTGCAGATGAGCTCTATCGTGGGGGAGGAGGAGGATGCCTGGGAATGGGGCACACAGGTACTTACCCTCAAACAGAGGGCAGATCTTCCTCCAGGCTGTGATGCCCCCCTGACTAGTGTACTGGCCCAGGGCTGTCTCCAAGAAGAAAATGGGAATGCCGCAGGTGAAGAGGAAGATGAGGTAGGGGATGAAGAAGGCACCTGCGGGTAGAAAACACATGGTCTCTCACCTCTCAAAACCCTGCTCAGGGTCCCACAACCCCCTTGCTCCTGTGTTAGCCAGAACCCCAGGGGGTAGGGGAGCATGCAAAATGCAGATGCTGGGCGCCTGTGGCTCACACCTGCAATCCCAGCTACTCAGGAGGCCGAGATCTGAGGATCATGGTTGGAAGCCAGCCTGGGTAGGAAAATCCATGAGCCTCTTTTTCTCCAATTAAACACTCCCAAAAGCCAGAAATGGAGTTGTAGCTCAAGTGATAGGGTGTTTGCATGAGCAAAAAAGCTCAGGGACAGTGCCCAGGTCCTGAGTTTCAAGGATCAACACACACACACACACACACACACACACAGAGACACACACACACACACACACACACACACACACACACACACACACCCCACACACATACGCACACCCTTGCAGCAGGCATCTGTCTGGACCATGGGCAGTGCTCTATGATCACCAAGGTCCCTAGGAGCCCTTTTTTACCTGCAGTTTCAATCTCCACTGAGTATCAATTGCTGACTGAGTAGCATGTCACTCGAAAAACACGTCACAAATTCATTGACTGATAACTAGCTGGGAGCATCAGCACAGCCCGAAGTCTATAAATCTTTTCAGGGCTGGGAAGGTGGCTCAGTGGTAGAGCGCTGGCCTTGCATGCCTGAGGCCCTGGGTTTGATTCCTCAGCACCACATAAGCAAGAAGAAAAAAGCCGGAAGTGGCGCTATGGCTCAAGTGGTAGAGCACTAGCCTTGAGCTGAAGAGCTGAGGGACAGCGCCCAGGCCCAGAGTTCAGGCCCCACGACTGGACCCCCCCAAAAAAATCTTTTCCAAAAAATGGTTGTTCCCAATGTCAAGTAGAGATTGGGGGGGTGGGGGGGAAGACACAGGAGATACTGGGATTTGAAATCAGAATCTTGTACCTGCCTAGCTATGCCCATAATCCTTCTTTGCACTGGCTATTTTTGAGATAGGGTCTTGCTTTCTGACTAGGCACACTCCTGGACTGAGATCCTCTAGTTTTAGGCTTCCCGCACCACACTCAGCTTCTTGGTTTGAGATGGCGGGGCTGGGGGTGGGTGTGGGGGGTTTGTCTCATGAACTTTTCTGCCCGGCTGGCCTCAAACTACAATGCCCCTGATTGCAGTCTCCAGTAGCTAAGATTACAAGGTAGGGAGTTTTTGAGGGAAAGGAGGGACAGGGCCTCGAACTACCTTTCTGCCTCAGCCTCCCATGCGAGGTTTCCCGCAGCCTGCATCACCTCCCCAGCTAGTGCATTCGCCCCGTACTGTATCAAGAAGAATGCACCACTTAGGGGCTTAGAGCTGGAATCAGACTTCTGCTCCTGTTTTCGTAATCACTGGCCGAGATGAGACTATTATAGATGTTAGAAATGCCAGTACTTCTCTCCAGGGACCTCCATCTTCTGCCACAGCAGACAAATGGAAGTTCATAGCAAACAGTAGCAGAGAAAGGAGCCCTGCCCCCCGAGAGGGAAAAGCCCAGCACGCAGGAAGAATTAGTCAGAAAGGTTAAAAGTCCGTTTTTGTCTGTTCCCACCAGCCAGAGAATCATCTCAAGATTCACCAGGCGCCGATTAGCCAAAGTGCATTTCCTCAGTGGAGAAGAGCCAGCCCTAGAGAGATCATAACACCAGTCCTGGATAACAAAGTCTTAAAGGTAAGATGAAGAAGGTTCAAGAGTCCTCACTGATCCCAGAGCAGAGCTCGAGAACATTCATAAAAACAGGAAAAAAAATTGTATTACCACCAATAAAGCAAGAAATTCATCTGGTCTTGTATCCAATAATGCATTGGCAGCAGCAAAGAAGCTGGAACAGGTGACTCCTACGAAAGTGGTTAAGTCATCCATCGGTTCTGATCCATCACTTACACAGATGTTCCAATTAGCTAACATGGGCACTTAAAGTTATTGTAACTGAGCCAGGAGCCTGTGGCTCACACCTGTCATCCCAGCTACTCAGGAGGCTGAGATCTGAGGATCGCGGTTCAAAGCCAGCCCGGGCAGGAAAGTCCGTGAAACTCTTTATCTCCAATAAACCACCAGAAAACCAGATGTGGCGCTGTGGCTCAAGTGGTAGAGCGCTCACCTTGAGCTGAAGAGCTGAGGGCAGCGCTCAGGCTCAGTGTTCAAGCACCACGACCGAAAAAAAAAGTTATTATAACTGTACTGTATATGCCATAAGAAGTTCTTCCAGGGGCTGGGAAGGTGGTTCAGAAGTAGAGCGCTTGCCTTGCATGCATGAGGCCCTGAGTTCGATTCCTCAGCACCACATAAGCAGAAAAAAGCTGGAAGTGGTGCTATGGCTCAAGTAATAGAGCACTAGCCTTGAGCTGAAGAGCTGAGGGACAGCGCCCAGGCCCAGAGTTCAGGCTCTGCGACTGGACCCCCCCCCCCAAGAAAAGAAGTTCCTCCATGTCTCTAAAAGGTGTAGAAAAAAATATCCAAGTAATACTTGTAAAAGCTGGGTGCCAGTAGCTACTCAGGAGGCTGAGATCTGTGGATCCTGGTTCAAAGCCAGTTCAGGAAAGAAAAGTCTGTGAGACTCTTAGCTCATTTTTTTTTTTTTTTTTTTTTTTGTGGTTGTGGGGCTTGAACTCAGGGCCTGCGTACTGTTCCAGAGCTTTTTTTTTTTTTGCTGAAGGCTGGTGCTCTACCACTTTAAGCCATAGCTCCACTTCTGGTGTTCTGGTGGTTCACTGGAGATGAGTCTCACAGCCTTTCCTGCCCAGGCTGGCTTTGAACCACACTTCTCAGATCTTAGCCTCCTGAGTAGCGAGGATGACAAGTGTGAGCCATAATTGCCCAGCTTCTTATCTCCAATTAACCAGCAAAAAGTCAGAGTGGAGGCGTGGCTCAAGTGGTAGAAAACCGGCCTTGAGGGGGAAGAGCTAGGGGACAGTACCTAGGCCCTGAGTACCTGCACAACACACACAAACCCAAAACTACCAAACCACGGACACAATACTTTTAAATATGTGCATGTTGTCCTCAATTGGTGGAGAACATAATGAGGTCCCCAGGTCTTCACCTTTCGGACTTGTAGTGTGCAGTCTACCCTACTTAGTTCTGACACTATGAGGCTTAATTAGCCTGAGGGCAAAGAAATGAAGGTTGTAAATAATTCAGCCTAACAGGTCCATAAATCAATCCAAGATTTGTCGGGCCAGAGGAAAATAAAAATTAACTCAGTCTTTGCTGAGCACCCCATCTTTCCAGGAAGGGTTAATAGCTCCACTCCGGGGTCCCTCACAATGATTAACTGCAGTGGGTTTGTGCTCAGCTTTGCTTTCCTCCTCCCCTGCCTCTCTGAGCACTAGGATAGCACCAACACTACGCCTCCGGGAATTGCTCCAGGGGTTGGATGGAGGCTGAGAGGGACCTAGGAAGAGCCCAGGGGTCCTGAGGAACAAGCTGCCTCTTTCTTCCCTGCCGTCACCAACCACTATCAGAAGATGGGCGTCAGTCCTGGTGGGGGTGGACAGAGCTCCCGGTGTCCCAGCACTCCCAAAATGTGAGTGTCCACTAAGTCCCCAAATGTTCCAGCCTTACCCACCAATGGGCACTACCATTCTGGAAACGAGCTGCTTTGTTGGCATCTCAAAATGAGGACACTTTGGGATGCCACCTGCAAGGTGCTAGGTACTTTTGAAAGTGATAAACCAATTAGTTCACATGAGAAACAGAGCAGAGAGGGGGGGAGGGGGAGGGAAAGAATGCAGGAATAGCCACATGGCTAGAGTCCACAGGAGCCTGGGCACTAGTGGGCATTGAGTAACTCCCTCAAATGTGAATCGATTGTCCCCTGCCACTAAAATAACGGCTTCTCTTCTATGACGCAAAGGGGTGAATGGTATCCTTGATTCACCGAGTCCACCTAGACTTTGTATTCCTAAACTCTCTTGGTAGAGCCTAGAGCTCAGATGAACAGTTTCTGCCCCTCCCTTCCAAGTCCTATCTCTCAGGCTTCCACCCCCCACCCCCCCCACCCCCCCCCCCCCCCGCCGGTGGCCACACACGGGGACCCGTCTCCATATTCTGCCAATGAGGTCCCAGATGAAGACCCAGGGGCTGAAACCCAAGATCTGGGTGATTCTGGATTGGATGAAAAGACTTGGAGGCGGGCAGAGGGCAGGGAGCTCTTGTCTGCTCAGTCGGGATGGTCTCCAGGAACTCTTACTGTGGGTAGCCCCTGGTTATCCATTACTCTACAGTTAAAAACTAAGTCAAAATGCTGGACAAACCAACTGGTTTTGTCTGAGCTGGGATGGGCAGGCAAGGAATTTTTAAATTTTCCTACCACCTCCAGAGTCGCCTTGTCTCCTTGCTAGAGCTTTAGCTAGACAGGCCTTGGTGGAAAGGTCTTTGCTCTCCCTTTTGGGGAGCTGACGGTGAAGAGCTGGGGAAGAGTTCAAGGGTGCAGCTTCTGCAGCAACTTGACCAGCAGTGCTGGGCAGGCTGGACTACTCGCATGGGCACAGGCAGAAGGAAGAGGGCAGAGATGGAGGTCTGCCATGACGACTCGTACATATGACTTGCGATCTTTCTCCCTCTCCCTCGCTATCGGAAGCCCTGCACAGCACTCCGACCACGAATGACTGAACCCAACACCAGTTCCACCCCCACTCGGCCCTCCCAAACCCAGCTGCTTATTTTCTTCTCCAAGTCTGCTCTTCTCTGGGCCCCAAACATCTCTGGACATGGCCATCCATTTCCTGATTGCCCAGCTAAGTGATCTATCTTAGGGGTTCTCTTAGACAGGGTAGTAGCAATGGTGGGGACAGCAAGAAGCCTGATTCTAGTCGGAGGGGTTCTGATCCTGAGGAACTTCGTCTGCTGGTACCCAGGGGCCAGGAAGCTGAAGAGGCCTCTGCTCAAGGCCCAGGCTCTGAGGCATACCGGATCCGGGTGTTCAGATAGAACCACCGGTTCAAAGAAGAGAATCAAGGATGAATCCAATTTTTAGCCTTGTCACTGGCTTACTGACATTCTTCCTTATAATCAGTTCCTTTATTTATTTTTTTCTGTCAGTCGTGGGGCTTGATCTTGGGGACTGGGCGCTGCTACCACTTTGGAGCCACAGCTCCACTTCTGGTTTTTGAGTGGTTCACAGGAGATAAGAGTCTCAAGGGGACTTTTCTGCCCGGGGTGGCTTTGAACTACCATCCTCAGTTCTCAACCTCCTGAATAGCTAGGATTATAGGCATGAATCACCCACCCAGCACCCAACTTTTTATAATCAGTTCTGAACACAATGGCGGGATAGATTATTCTAAATGCAAGATCATGCCATTCCCATGCAAAATCCTCCTCAAATGGCTGATTCTAAAGTGAAAGCTGAGTCTTGCAATGGCTGACCAGGCCCCACCTGGCATGCACCCCCAACCCCCCAACTCCGATCGCCCTTTCTATGGACTCTTCCTGTTCTAGGCTCACCGGCCTCTTGCTTGGGGCTATCTAACCTGCATTTCCTTGGCCCGGGGTGCTTTCACCCCCAGTAGACACCTGGCCAACCCTCTCACCCCTGGTGATGTGGTGGCTGGTCTGCCACCCACACCCAGCTCAACCCGCTCCATTTCCACAGCTCTCAGAAGCTCTGGCGCGCTGCACGGTGGGGTGCCTTGTCCACCGCCTTGTCCCCCTCCCCTGGAATGGAAACCGTTCGCGAGGCCGGGATACCGGTCTGTGGTGCTGACAGATGCACCTAGAACAATTCCTGGCCTTTGCGAGGTGCTCAGTAAATATTTGTCCATGAATGGCACCGGCAGAGGCCGGGCTTGGTTGGCCGGGTGCTGGCACAGTGGGACTGGAACCGATCTGGCGCCTGCAGGGGTGGCATGCTGGGGACAGATGGTCTACATGGCCTGGACAGAGGGGAGAGTGTCTCCCGAGGAGGGGATCCGGGAGCTCTCTGAAAATCCTGTGCGGCCCCGGGGCTTCTGACTTAAGAAGGGCTTCATCCCAACTCCTTCTCTCCTTCCCCAAGTGTCCAAGTCTGGTTGTCACCCATCTTCTTCCCCCCTCTGGCCTCAGTCCCTCCCCTGCACTGGACCTCACCGGCAGATCCAGCAAGATCGAGCCAAATGGTAAAGCTGAAGAAACCGAAGGAGATGTGACTTGTCTTTCTAGTCTGGATGTAGACCTATGCCGTGGGAGGCTGTGGACTTAGAGGGAGACCCGAGGAGCAGGCTGATGGGACACGCGACCCCAGCACGGAGTATTCCTGGACCGTCCCGTCACACTTCTGTGGGGTCCGCTCCGCCGTGCGTGCGCTTCCTGCGAGCCCAGGCTCCGCTCTCACCGCCATGGTTTTAAACAAAATCTCTAAGCCACGAGGAGAGAGGTCAAACCAATCGAATCGCTTTCCATTCCCAGCACCTTCCTTCCCCAAAGTGGAAAGAAGAGAGAGAGAGAAAGAACATGGAAGCCGGGCGCCGGTGCTCACACCTGTCATCCTAGCTACTCAGGAGGCTGAGACCTGAGGATTGTGGCAGGAAGGTCTGTGAGACTCTAATCTCCTATTAACTCCCCCCAAAGCTTTCCTTGGACAGAGAGGACGAGCTTTTGGGGGAAACAACAGCAATAACAAAGAAAGGAACATAGGTGCAGAAGGCCCTGCGCTCCTCGCCTGACCGTACGCACACACACCTTCGCGCAGACTTTGGCAAAGGAGCCTTCTCATGAATGTATCCAGTGGCCCTGCATGACGCATGCCCTTCAGAGCAAACGCGGGCATTCACCTCTAGCTCCAAAGTCCTTCCCAGCCCTCCCCCCCAGCTGCCGTCTGTCCATCAGCAAACAAGAGGCGGGGGGATGCTAAGGCCTCACGCAAGCTCAAGGGAGCAAAGTGTGGGGGTGACGTAAGGGTTAAAGCACGTGACAGGATCTTAGGAATCCCAGAACCATCTAAACTGCCAGGTGGGAGCAGAAGGCCCAGGCACACTGCTTCTGAGCCTGCAAGCCGAGCCCGCCCCACCCCAGGTCCACAGCAAACGCGCCAGGGAGCCCTGAACCAGAGCTTGGGCTCCACGTCCTCGGGGCCGCTGTCCCTCTCCACCTTGTCTTCTTCAACCCAAACCTGGAAAGGGCTGTCTTCCTGCCACTGCTACTAATTCCCAAGCCAACCCTTACCCCATTCCACAGAGGCTTGGGGAAAGCGGCTCATCGCTAATCTCTCTGCCACATGAGGCGCTAAGCTGGTTACTAGCCATGCTCAGCTCAGTCCCGGCCCGCTGGCTGCGCCCCTCATCCTCCTGGGCGGCTTCTTCCGTCCACCCAGTTTACTCCAAAGGGGCGCCGATTCCTCCACAGGGTGCGAAGTGTCGGGTAGGTGGGAGGTGGGAAGAGCGCCCCTCTCCCCTCTCAATGCAGACAGAGCAAAGTCCTGTGATTTCAGGCCACAGGCCAGAAATTCTTGGAAGACAGGACACATGAGCTCATTCCTGCTGGAAAAACACAAGCTAACCTCCAACCCCAGGGAGCGGGCCGAGGGTCCCTCCAACCACCACAAGCCCCCAGACCTTCCAGCTCTACCTGGGAAGTCTGCTTTCTCCAAAGCCACCGGGAGACTCCAGTCTGAGGAGTCTGCAAAAGGGTAGGTGTTGTGTTAGCCCCCACCCTCAGAGCCCAGGGCACCCTACGTCTCCGCCTCGATCCTGGCGACCCATGTCTGCCTGAAGCAGGAGGTGCCCACGTTACGAAACCGATCTGAGTTCTCCCAGTAAATTCCATTCAAGCATCCCACTGGTCAGTCTAAAACCTTTAGTATTGGGGGGAATCTCTTCCAAGCCTTCCCACAGACATGGGATTCCCTAAAAGTCGCTTAGTGGTAACAGAATTACTTTTTTCTTTCTTTTTTTGTAGGTCGCTTTGCCTGAACTCTGGGCCTGTGCGCCGTCCCTCAGCAATTCAACTCAAGGCGAGTGCTCTACCACTTGAGCCACAGCGCCACTTCTGGCTTTTTGTGATTATGTGGTGCATGCAAGGCAAGCACTCTACCACTTAGCAACCATTCCAGCCCCAGAATTACTTTTTCTAGCCAAGCACGGGAATGGATGTCTGTAATCCCAGCACTTGGGAGACTGAGGCAGAGGATTGAGAGTTTGGTGATAGCCTAGACACATAGCAAGACCTTGTCTTAAAAAAACAAGCCAGTTCATGTCTGTAATCTTAGCTATTCAGGAGACTGAGACCTAAGGATTGTGGTTCAAAGCCAGCCCAGGCAGGAAAGGCCATGAGACACTTTTATGGGGGGTAGGTGGGTTATCAGTCATGGACACTGTCCCTGAGCTCTTTTGCTCAAGGCTAGTACTCTACCTCTTTGAGCCATGGCTTCACTTCCAGTTTTCTAGTGATTAATTGGAGAATAGATAGACTTTGCTGCCTGGTGTGGCTTTGAGTCACGGTCCTCAGATTTCAGCCTCCAGAGTAGCTAGGATTATTAGGTGTGAGCCACTGGTGCCCATCTCATGAGCTCTTATCCTCTCTTATTTCCAATAAATTACTGGGGGGCAGGGACTGGGAGTGGTACTGTGGCTCAAAGTGGTAAAGTACTAGTCTTGAGCAAAAAGAAGCGAGTTCAAGCCCCAGGGTTGGCAAAAACAATTTTTTTTTTAAAAGGCACTGCTGTGGTGAAAACTGTTATTCCAGGGCGGCTGGAGTGAAGAATAAGAAGCTCTTAATGACACAGCGAAGAATTAGTGTTGCTGGGCCCCGGTGGCTCACGCCTGTCATCCTAGCTACTCAGGAGGCTGAGATGTGAGGATTGTGGTTCAAAGCCAGCCTAGGCAGGAAAGTCTGTGAGACTCTAATCTCCAATAAGCCACCAGAAAACCAGAAGTGGTGCTGTGGTTCAAGTGGTAGAGCGCTACCCTTGAGCTGAAGAGCTGAGGGACAGTGCCTGCGCCCACAGTTCAAGCCCCATGACCAACAAAAAAGAACTAGCGTTAAGGGCTGGGAATGTAGCTTAGTGGTCGAGTGCTTGCTTAGCATGCATAAAGCCTGGGTTCCATTCCTCAGTACCATATACACAGAAAAATCTGGAAGTGGTGCTGTGGCTCAAGTGGTAGAGTGCTGGTCTTGAGCACAAAGAGGCTCAGGGACAGTGCCCAGGTCCTGAGTTCAAGCCCCAGGACCAGCAAAGAAAAAAAAAAACAAAGAAAGAAAAAGAACTAGTGTTAAATGTTCCTCCACAGGCAGACACACATGGATACACAGATACACACATACACAGGAAAATTTTAAAGAAAGAGTTGCTAGGGTCAAAGGTTATGCTTCGGTGGGGGTTGGGCCACAGATGGCTCTGGGATTTGTCACAGCGCCGGCTGAGTTGGGGAAGACGCAAGGCCAAGGCGTCTTGAGCGCACAGGAAGTCTAGCTTCGACCTGACTATCATGTAGCCACGACTCCTAACGAAGTTACAGGCGTTCTCTCAGGTGCTTACCACCACCTTGGAAGACGGGTGTGATGACCTGGATTGACAGAGCGGCCCGGGAGGCTCTGAGCACAGGAGCAACCCGCCGGAGACCACGCGGGGTGGGCGGTAGTCAGGATCTGGGCCCCGGGACACCACGGAGGGGTGCGCCCTCATTTGGGGGACAAGGGGGAGGACGCCGCGGCTCTTACCTCCCCCATTCTTGTAGCAGAGATAAGGAAACCTCCAGATGTTGCCTAAGCCAATGATCTCCCCAGCCACAGAGAGCACGAACTCCATCTTGTTGTTCCACTGTCCGCGCGCCAGGGTGCCATCTTGTTCTGCCTTCTCTGTGCCCGCACACACTGGCTTTGTCTCTCCATTACTGGCTGTGCCCGGGACCCTGTTATCCATCCCTCCTGGAAGACAAGTGGGGCCCTCTGTTACTGTGGAAACCCCCGCCCCTCCTCAAAGGGAAGCCTCTGCCCTTCAGAGCCCCGGGATCAAGGTGTTTGTGCCTTCCCCAGCCTTGAACCTATTAGCCCTTCTCATCTCAGCAAGGCCACACTAGAGGGCAGATGTGGCTTCCGTGACCCAGCACTCTCAGGTTGGGGTCTGTGCTGGGGTGCTGGTGGCTCACGGCCCCCTGTCACCCTAACTACTCAGAAGGCTGAGATCTGAGGGTCGTGGTTCAAAGCCGGTCAAATAAGCCACCAGAAAACCAGACGTGGACCCATGGCTCCAAGTGGTAAATGCTAGCTTTGAGCAACAAAGCAAAACAAAACAAAAAAAAGAGCTCAGGGACAGTGCCCTGGCCCTGAGTTCTAGCCTCATGACCTAAATAAATAAAGAATTATCCCTGGGTCATCTGCAGTGAACCTTGACTATGTGAACATGTGCTTCTATTTCTTTACTCTGCTTGCTGGGGGCACTGGAGGGATGCCACACCATTTATTCTCAAAGCCACTGATTTCCCTCTGAGTAATCTATCCTAAGGATGTAATTGTGTCTGTGGGTTAACAGATTCCGTATGAAGGATGTTTGTAACTTCTCACTATGAAAAAAAGAACCAAGCAGACCAATGTTCCAAACTCGTTAGCAGATACACACAATGAAACAACTCCATAATCATTAAATGCTACACTGCAGAGAGAGATTATTGAAGCAGAAAGGCAGTCACACGTAAAAGAAGGGAAAGTAGAAAACAGGATCGGGTTGGTAGGTGGTAGGCTACCCCCAAAATGTCTCTCCTAGCAGCTGGAGGACAGGAATATATTTCCCCTCCATGCCTTCTACATTTTCACCAAAGAACATGTTTTAATTTTGCCCTAGAAAAGTAAAAGCGCTAGGAAAGTAAAATCCTTCCAAAGGAATAGGGGCGGAGGAGCAGAATAAGTGACTGGCCAAAGTAAGCTGAATGAGCTGCCTGGGGGCTCAGTCCTCAGTTGCTCTCTGAAATCAAAATGAGAGGGGGAAATGAGCGATGGATTTTCCCTGCGTGCATGAGCACACACGCACACACGAGCTAATATAAGCACAGGATCTGTCAGAAGACAATAGAAATGAATGGTTCTAAACAACCTCTGCGTGGGCTGCTCTACCCTGAGGTTGGGATGGAGGCCAGGCTCGGCTAGCCTTTACCCAGCAGCTCCTGAGGAGGTGGTACCCAACACCCTCTCATTCACTCGTACCACCCGAAGGTGTGTTCTCACTACTACACTAAAAATAAGGAAGCTGTAGTTCAGTGAGATTAAAAGGGCTGATTGGTGCCATAAAGTAAATTGCACAGCCAAGACCTGAACCCACTCTGCCCTTCCTGTTTTTCTGATTACGTCTGCTCAGCTTATTGTCCACCTCACCGATGAGCAGGTCTAACTGGACTGTCTTTTAGCCACTCCCTCATTAATACGGTGGCCCCTCTTACAGAGAAATAGGTAGCGCTGTTTTTCTCTGAACATCAAGAAAAATGCGCGCTAAAAGAACTGCTTCAGCAGGATCTCTTCTGACCCCCAGATTCTCCTTAGGTTTGGCCTCCCTGGCAGGGTTAGCCCTGGGGATTTGGAAAGTGAAGAGAGAGAAGAAGTGGGGGACAGAAAGCACCTTAGCTTATCTGATAAACTAGGGGATGAGCTCCAAAGGTTGTCCGTGGGCTAGCAAAGAAGTCTAGTGACCAGTCCCAACACACAGCTGCTCTAGCCGTTTCTTGTAGGTCATGGGACCTGAACTCAGAGCCTGTGCACTGTCCCTGAGCTCTTTTGCTCAAGGCTAGCCTGCTACTACTTTGATCCATAGTGCCACTTCTGGTTTTTGAGTGGTTAATTGAAGAGTCTCAAGGGAACCTTTCTGCCTGGGGTGGCTTCGAACTGCAATCCTCAGATCTCAGCCTCCTGAGCAGCGAGGATTACAGGCAGGAGCCGCCAGTACCTGGCTCGCTCTAGCCTTTAGAGTGCTGTCTCTGGTCCTGGGTCAACACCGGGCCTCCCCTTACCTTATCTGATAGGAAGCTGCCTCCCTTTTCTTCTTCACTCTCCCAGACCCTTATAACAGGGCGGTGACAACACATCTTAGGGTCATGAGAGTTAACGAAACGATCTTATGTAAAATGCCCAGTGTATAGTAGCTGTTCACTAAACAAGAGCTGAATCCAGACTTCTCTCAGTCAGTCCCAATCGCAGAATGAGGCGTTTCTAGTGATGAAAGTTTGCAATGATGGACTTTATTCCTTTTCGGTTGGCTTCTCCGCTATAAGAGACTCCTATATTTGTCATCGCCAAAAAAGCAAGTCCCTAGGGTGCAAAGAGGAGCAGGTTTTTCCCTGAGCCTTGACGTAGCTGTGCGTCAGGAAGAGCCCACTACAGAAAAAAAAAATACAACTCCAGCCCCGGAGTCAGCCTAGGTCCAAGCCCTGGGATTTTCTCAGACCTCTGCCTGACTTTCCAGGAGTTAATGAACAACCCAGCCTTAGTCTGCTCACCTGTAAAAGTGGGAATGACAGAACAGGTTTACCTATATGTGAGTATAGAACAAGAAGACCTATAGCTCCTCACTTTGTAGACGCAAACAGGTGTGCTTGCATCTGCATTTTTCTCTCGGCCCTGCCAGCGTCAATCCTTATCTTCCTATACAGAGAGAGGAAAAACTATGCTTTTGTGAGATCAAACCCAATGCCATTCCGCTCAATCTATGGCCATTTGCACTCCGACTCACATCATGCCCTCCAGCGAGCAGCCACCCCAAATTCCAGAAAGTCAAGAAAATAGCATATTGTCTTTTGCATATGCTCAATTAATCGTCAGAAACATTTGTTTAAGGAGATGCCAGAAATGTTCTAGCTATACATCCTATGGATCCCACCACCCAGCAGAATGAGACCCCAGAGAAGGGGTGAGATGGGGAGAGGGGGCGAGAGGGAGAGAGGAAAGGAGGGAGGGAGAGAATGGCACCAGCATTCCAGACCTTAGTGAAGTTGCTGCCCGTCCAGTGGCGAATTCTCCAGGGAAGGGGAAGGTGCTGGCTATTTAAAGTGTGGTTCCAGAACGCCTCTGTGGCTGTGGCACTTGTAATCCTAAACTAGGCCCAGCCCACATTCCGCCTCCTGTCCCCGGCCCTCCCCTCTCCTCAGCCACCAGACAATCCTCACACTGGTGATTCACAGCGGGATTGTGTGCATATCCTGGCAGGTCAGGCCAGTGGCTTATAAGTTATCTTAGGGTGCCACCTTTTCTGCCTTCTGCCCATCCCCACAGCTCAAGTGCTCCTATGAACCCATTAAGAAGTGGTGTTTCTTGGACCAAGTGCTGGATAGATGATTTAAAAAGCACTTCTATGTTACCTTTTACCGTTTCCAAGCTGGAAAGGACAATAATTTATTTTTACTTAGATTTTTGTGTCAGTCCAAGAGGGCCGTGAACTCAGGGCTTGTGTGCTTTTTTGCTCAAGGCTGGTGGCCCACCACGTTCGCCACAGCTCCACTTCTAGCTTTTTGATGAGTAATTGGAGATAAGAGTCTCACAGACTTTCCCGTGTGGGCTAGCTTCAAACCAAAATCCTCAGATCTCAGCCTCCCTGGGATCTCAGCTGGGATTACAGGTGTGAGCCACCAGCACCAGGCAAAGGACAATAACTTAGAACACAATATAAACAATTACTGAGATGTCAGAAATCAAATCCACACTGCCTCCCCTCCCCGTACCCCTATCATATATAAAGTCAAACAACAACTAATCAGACAGTTAATAGTAGTTCTACTAGAACTGGGAGGAGGCAATATTTTTTTTTTTCATTTCTACTTTTTTTTTTTTTTTTTAAGCTTCAATAGTATACTTATTTGTGCCAGACCTGGGGCTTGAATTCAGGGCCTGGGTGCTGTTCCTGCGCTTTTTTTTTTTTTTTCTCAAAGCTAGTATTGTACTACTTAAGCCACAGCTCCACTTCTGGTTTTTGGCAGTTCACTGGAGATAAAGAATCTCACCAACTTTTTTAGCCCTCACTAGCTTCAAACCACGATCCTCAGATCTCAGCCTCCTGAGTAGCTGGGATGACAAGTGTGAGCTGGTGGAATTCAGCCTCTTGATTAGCTAGGATTACAGGTGTGAGCCACCTGCCCAACTGGAGTTTCTATTTATTTCTTTGACTTTTCATCTACCACAATTCATGGGGTAGATGCAGGGAGTGCGTTGTACCTTCATGGTGCTTCATGGAGATTCTGCTGCGCTTGTCTCTGCCGTCCTAACCATCCAGGTCTGGTTTAGGTGGGCGAAGCCGAAGACCAAAGGGGTGTCTGTCCTCAGAAGCTGCAAGCTCAAGCAAAAGAGCCCACCTTCAAAGCAATGACACTGACTTCCATTGTGTGTGTGTGTGTGCACGCGTGCGCACACACGCACGCACGGGTGTCTCATTGGAATCAGGTACCAATTCAATTGGGGAGGGCCTGTCCAAATGTGCATTGTTCCCAACTTACCTCCACAGGGGAAGATGTACTGGTGCTGGGCATGGAGAGGCCCGATGAACTCTGCATAATGCAGATCCAAATGGAAGAAGACTAGACAACCGTGAACAATGCTTAGTCTACAAGTAGAACAGACACAGTCAGCAAAGGCTAGTCAAGGGTTCTGGGTAAATGTTTCTTCCAAGCAGGGGCTAGAATACTTACCTCTATGAATTCTAAAACCTCTTGAGGGAGAAACATCCTTAAAACCAGCCTGTGTCCTTCCTTGGTCAAAGACAGCGGCTATACCTTAATTTCCCTAAGATTCATGTCAACTAACCCGTGTAGAAAATCATGACCTCTAAATAGTTAGGTAGGGTAAGGTCACATATAAAACTAAAAGCCAGATGACTTGATCCTGAAATCGAGTTGACCAATGAACTTCGTGGAACTTCCAAAAGATATTAATTTTCTAGAATTGTAACCTCTCTGTATATCAGCTTTGTTTTTTGGGGTTTTTTTGGGGTCTGGGCGTGGGGCCTGAACTCTGGGCCTGGGCGCTGTCCCTCAGCTCTTCAGCTCAAGGCAAGCGCTCTACCACTTGAGTCACAGCGCCACTTCCGGCTTTTTTCTTTTTGCTTATGTGGTGCTAAGGAATCGAACTCAGGGCCTCAGGCAAGCAAGGCAAGCGCTCTACCACTGAGCCAACTTCCCAGCCCTGTCTATCAGCTTTAAGATAATTTTTTTTTTTAAATATTAAGCTCCAGGCTGGGAAGATGGCTCAGTGGTAGAGCATTTGCCTTGCATGCATGAGGTCCTAGGTTCGATTCCTCAGCACCACATAAGCAAAAAAAAAAAAAAAGCCAGAAGTGGCACTGTGGCTCAAGTGGTAGAGCGCTAGCCTTGAGCTGAAGAGCTGAGGGACAGTGCCCAGGCCCAGAGTTCAGGCCCCACGACCGGACCCCCCCCCCAAAAAAAGCTCCTATTAAGCTCCTATCTTCCTACCAAATTAGAGTAGAAATATGCCTTTATAAGCAAACAGGTAAGAAAAGCCAAGAAATGACAAAATCACTGAGGTTTATTAATGCTGCACATTAATAATTGTGTTCTTTTATCATGTACAATCTTTGTCAACCAAGAAGAAACACTGAACATTCCTTTTGTAAACTTTATTTTTTGGCCACCAGCCACAATGCGCAGTCTGAGAAACATTATTGAAACCAGGACTGTAAATAATTTTTACTAAGAAAAAAGGACTATCATCTTGTGAAACCTCAAATTATCTCTGCTGCTGGCAAGAAAAGTATTTTCCCAGTTAAGAGATAACCAGATGGTTTTCCCTTCCCTCTTTCCACCAACTTTCCTCCCAATTCATAAACACTCAAAGGCTTCCAGTTTTAAGCAGAAGCATGACGCTTTCGGGGTGGGAAACATGGCTCAGCTGGTAGAGCACTAACCAATGAGCAAAAGCATCAGGTACTGAGTTCAAGTCCCCAACTAGGACCAAAAAGAAAAAGAAAAAGCTGTAACACTTTCAGCAGTAACCTGTCCCTAATACTTGTACAGCCTGGTAACCTTTGCAATGGGGGGGGGGGGGGGAAGGGGGACATTTGCCTCTCTGAAGTAGCCTAAGGTCTGAACTGCTGGTGAGCATCAGGAAGCCACGGAAAAGGCCAAGCATTTGTCTTCCCTGTTGCCAGCCTGCTGCAAAAGGACATCTCAGGAAGCAAACTTGCTTCTACCTTCACTCTCCAGCAACAGTATTCTCAGCAGTGATCAGCAGATCACAGCGCTCATCACATGACCCCAGTTCACGTATGCTTCAGTGAGGAGCGAGTGAGAACAAGAGTTTGCCTCGGGACACCCGTGCTTACCACCAAACTTTTTACTTTTGCTTGGTGATGTCTGAAGGTGTCCACCGATGTAAATGATGAGGGAGGGAGCTGGGGAACCTGGGCACTTACACACACACACAATTTTTACTTTTGGTTGTGGGGCTTGAACTTGGCGTCTGGGCTCTGTCCCTGAATTCTTTTTTTTGCTCAGATAGTAAGTACTTCAGCATGTTGAGCACTTCCCATTTCTGTTGGTTAATTCGAGATGTCTTACAGATTTTCTTGCCTGAGCTGGCTTTGAACCACGATCCTCAGTTCTCAGCCTCCTCGGTAGCTAGGATGACAGCTGTGAGCCACCAGTACCCTTGAGGAAAGGAGCTTAGGGACAGCACCATAAATGTATGTATGTACTATACGGTGTAGGTGTAATTAGTTCTACCTAGTAACCTTTCAGAAAATGTAAGAAGCAAAACATGCTCAAAAAATCAAGAGGTCAAGTTATACTTTGGATTAAATCACCAATAACCCTAGAAAATTGTCAGTAAGGGGAAAAAAAGTCACAAGGCAGTATTGAAGTTTCTAAAAGTTTCCTGTTTAGACAACCCCTGCAAGAAGAAATGCAAGCAAAGCCGGGCGCTGGTGGCTCACACCTGTCATCCTAGCTACTCAGGAGGCTGAGATCTGAGGATCGCGGTTCAAAGCCAGCCCAGGCAGGAGAGACTGTGAGACTCCTATCTCCAATAAACCACTAGAAAACCAGAAGTGGCGCTGTAGCTCAAGTGGTAGAGCACTCGCCTTGAGCTGAAGAGCTGAGGGACAGCGCCCAGGCCCAGAGTTCACGCCTCACAGCCAACCAAAAAAAAAAAAAAAAAAAAAAAAAAGAAGAAGAAGAAATGCAAGCAGGACACAGCTTTAAGAACCCATCACAGGAGTGACACTGTCCAAAACAGTTACTCATTACCTGACGTAGGCCACGGTAACTTCTGCATACCACCAATCACAACAAAGACAAATTAAAAAGAACCCGCCCTATCCTTTCCCAGTGGACACCTCAAGACGTGTTGACTGGATATAATCCAGGACAAGGGATGTCTCTAACACCCACCCATGCTGCAAACACCCCTTGGCAGTCCATAGCTGACGCAGTAATGGTATGCTTTAATGTGATTTCAGATGGGTGCTGGGGTGCCACCTGTAATCCTAGCTACTCAGGAGACTAGATCTAAGGGGTTAAGGTTTGAAGTCAGCATAGGCAAGAAAAGCCCATGAGACTATCCTGTTAATCACCAAAAAGTTGGAAGCGGAGCTGTGGCTCATCTGGCAGAACACCAGCCTTGAGCAAAAAAGCTAAGGGACAATGCTTAAGACTTGAGTTCAAACCCCAGAACCAGCACACATGCACACAATTTTTTTTTTCAAAGTATACTGAAAGACCTCCCACCAAAGCAACTTTCTATGTATAACTGAAGCTAATGAAGCTTGAATGAACTGCTCAAATTTCCCACAATTGTAATTCACAAATCGCACTCCAATCTGTTATTTTCTCCTTTTTAAAAGCAATCACATTCTTTGAAAGAGAGGCCTTCTTACCTTTTCCTTTTTATCTACCTGTTTATGTACTGGCTGATCTACAAGTGTATCACAGAATTAAAATCCTGACCATTTCTATTTGTATAAGAACTGTATCTAGAATATAAGAAAAAAAAAACATCAAGCCCAGCACTGGTGGGCAACACCTGTAATCCTAGCTGCTTAGGAAACTGAGACCTGAGGATCACCGTTCAAAGGCAGTGGGGTCAGAAAAGTCCATGAGACCTTTTATCACCAAGTCATCACAGAAAAAAACCGGAAGTAGTGCTCTAGTTCACATGGTAGAGCGCTAGCCTTGAGCAAAATGAGCTCAGGGACAGCGCCCAGGCCCAGAGTTCAAGGCCCAGCACAGGCAAAAAATAAATAAATAAATAAAAATCAGCTTCTTAGGTACCTACTAAAAGACAAAAGTCAAGAACAGGAGAGGCTGGGAAGGTGGCTCAGTGGTAGAGCACTCACCTTGTATGCTTGAGGCCCTGGGTTTGATTCCTCAGCGCCACATAAGCAGAAAAAAAAAAAGCCGGAAGCGGCGCTGTGGCTCAAGTGGTAGAGTGCTCGCCTTGAGCTGAAGAGCTGAGGGACAGCGCCCAGGCCCTGGGTTCAGGCCACACAACCAGACTCCCCCCAAAAAACAAACAAACAAAAAAAACAGGAGTGAAGCCAATCCGATGGTGTGCCAGACTTTGATGTCTAGATTGTGCACATCTATCTACCAGGCAGTCAACTCCTGTCTTTATGAGGCACGGGTCTGGCTCAGGCAGGCAAAGCTGGTCTGCACAGCTGAACGAGGAAAAGCTACCCACTAATGCTACACACGGTTTCTGAGTGTGGGGTAAGCCCAGGCTGACGCCACTTTTTTCACCTTTCCATTACCTTTGCCAGGATATGTTTGATGAAAGCGGTGAGAAGCACCTTTGAAAGCAGGTTAAAAGTGCAGGTTAAAACACAGAACTACAGCCCAGGAGATAGGAAGGGAGAGAAACATGAAATCAAGTTTTCACCCTAAATGCCAACCACAGAGAAGAATGGAGTTCACCGTAACCTACTCTGAGTGAAATGCAGCCTTGGTGTGCTCACCAACATTTGCATACACGCCTCATTTCATTCCGCAGCTCTACACTTTTACATTTGTGTGCAGGGGTGTGTGTGCGTGCCACAAACTTTTGTTGTATTCTTCTCAGTCTCGTCCTAACCACTCTGTAAGTTGGGGAATAAACTCACCCTATCACAGTACCTGACTCATGGCGCAGGCGACATGGCTGCTCACGGGTGGAGAGTTTTCCCTGGGTCTCCAGCAGGGAGACAAGGCACTCACTGCAAGCACATGAACCATTCCCACAGCCACCACCTCCGCTCCCTGCCCAGGGGTGGACATCCGAGGGGCCCCCTGGCCGTCCACATGGGTGAAAGGAAACCTACGTTTTAAAAGGTATTCTGGGAAGCCGCCATTTGTTTTTACGTTTTTGAATTTTAAGCTGCACTCCAGCTTTTAAAACTTAACTCTTGGAGTTCAAGGCAGTTGTTTGAATCCTTTTCAAAGACACACAGTGCTTCCTCCGTAACATCAACTACATGCAATTTTTCACTGAGTGACGATAATCTTTTATGAAATCGGCTAGTTACCTCATAATGTTTATTAAAATCCTAAGTCACATACTGAGTTTAGGATCTCAAGACACGCGTGTTACAACTTCTGGGCCTCTCGTAATAGGCCAGAGTATTTAAACTGTTACCTAGCATTAAGGATAGAGTGAATGACAACAAAAAATCAAAATAGGGAGTGTGAACCACAGAAACTGGGTTTTATAGGAGCCTCTTTAGTTTTCATTAGATGTTTTCCGAGTTAAATCTGGTACCCACTCACACTGCGACTGGACAGTTCTTTTCACTTCTAGTTATAAGATACTTCTTTCAAACAAACAGGCAGACAGGCAGAGACTACAATGGGTTCTAGGCCTCCCTCCCATCACCTCCTTTTACCAGGACATGAATTTTAAGTCAAACCACACACTTTTAAACCAAAACAAAAGGACACAGGACAGTAAAGACAAAACACTGTTTTTAGTAATTTTTTTGTCCTTAAAAAACGTTAACCCCCCTCTGACAGTTACATACAGCTCCGACACCTGGAGGAGGAGGGAGACACAGAGGACGCAGCACCATAGTCACAAACATTCACATACGACGGAAACCAGCCAGCAGAGAGGGCTTGGGGAAAGCCCGTTTCCTGCCAGTGACCAGAGCCACGTCCCGCCCGCGCAAACGCAACCATCTGAGCAAAACAATGGGAGACGGAAGATGGGACGGGCGAGGACTGCACCACAAGGAAGCAATGGGATTTACCAAAACAGCAAGACGGAGGAAGCAAGCTCCCGAACCAAACTACATATGCTGCTGGTAACAGTAAATATATATATGTATTTATATATCCGTATGTGCATATCAAAAAAGGAAAAATAATCTATTTATACAACAGTCAGTAGTCATAGAGACATTTAGAAAAAGTAAAAACAAGTCCTTTTGTTTCTTTTTAGAAATGGATTTACTAAAACAACTTCATCACCCAGAGGTACGACAGGTCCCCCGCCCCCCGTCTTCTGACGCAGCCGTGCGTGCCCAGCAGCATCGCCGCGGCCACGGTGAGAAGCTGCGTGCGGTGCAGACGCAGGGGCGCAAGGCAAAGAGCTGCTGTGTGCCGGTCTCGCCCGTGGCCATGCGGGAAGCCTGGTGGTGTGTGACACTTGCGCGTGGAGGTTTCCGGGGAGCATGCATCGCTGAGACTCGATCTGATTACCAGTCTTCTTTCTGGAAGCCTGGACCACGTTTCCGCCCTCCTCTCAAGTGTAGATTCAAAGCCAGAAGCAGGCTCCCTGTCTTGAGATTAAGAAGAACTCGTCTTCCTCGAATCCATTCCGTCTCATTAACACCCCCACTCTGCACGAAGGGAAGGCACACGCTCAGGTCTCGACTGGCGACTGTGCCATGACTTCTCTCAAGAGTCACTTCGGCCCGGTGCTCCTACTTGACCCGGTAAGAACATGAAATGCCAGCTAATGGCAGAAGCCAAGTGGTGCCCTGTCTCCTCTCTGAGAATCCCAACTATGTAGATCGAAGCAACCAGCACCTTGGGATGGTACTGCCGCTTGCCTGCAGGTCTCTACCTAACACCAGCCAGCTACAAGCCACCCCTGCATGTCTGCTAGCACGGCCATGTGCCAGGGCCACCAGCCCACCCGAGTGTTGACCTGAACTCAGGAGGTCACTGTGAGGGAGACGAGCGCTGGACACTGGCTGCTGCACCCTGGGCGGCGCCCTCCACAGACACGCCCCGTGGGGAGGAACGCAGCACTTAGGAGCACTTTCTCTGAAGGCCACTCATCTTTGGAAGCGACATTCCGAGTGGATCGAAACCACTCTACTTGATGACTAAACATCTCAGTGTGGTTCAAGCCCCCCGTGTCCCAAACTAAGCCAGCATCTGCTAACTGGCCTCGTTCAGGTCCTCCATTGGTAATTTGTAGCTCATGATGAAGGCGGGAGGTGCCGCGTGGCCCGGGCTGTCCGGCCCCGGCTTCTTCGCACAGTTTATACAGATGTAATCTTCGCTCTCTGCCATTTCTGGAGACACCCCAGCACACACCTGATGAAACCACTGGTCACAGCCACCGTCACACTGCACCCAGTCCACCTGAGGAAGACAAGAACAAGGGTGGGGAATGTTCCGGTTACACCACAGGGAGCCTAGAACCAAAGCAAACCACAAAGCTTTCTTGGCTTCAATGACAGCAAACAACTGGGATGTCCGCAGACAGAGAATGACTGCTTTGGGGTTATTTTCAAAGAAAGAAGCTGAGAAGTTAACACCCCAAATTATCTTCTACCAAAGTGTGTCCACAGAAGTAGGCCTCTTAGGCACTCCATCACCTCATGAATACCTGGGGCTCCGTGTGCGGCAGAAACATGTGCAGGAGAACTTGACAAGAAGGAAACGTCTAATAGAGCAGCCAAGTAGCTTACTAGTACAAACAACTTCTAGGCTCTAAAGACAATGGAATTATCAATGAAGAAAGGAGGAGGAGGACAACGTGTGAAGGCAATCCTGTGTATTAGCTTTAGTTCAAAGAGGTAAGCCAAAGTACTAAGAGCATTAAATACCTTTTTAGAAAAGCAGTCACAAAGGCCACTTTTAAAACTACTATTTTTTATTCTTCTCTTCTTCTGTTACAAATACAACTCCCTATAAAAAGTTAGCAAAGATCAGAGGTCAAATCTTACAAATTAACCAATCACAAATAGTCAAAGACACAGATCAATCAACACTATAGGTTTACAATTAGTCTGGACAACTGACAGGTGCCAGTGGCCAATGCCAGGCCACGTCTGACCCTTCGGAGGGCGCCACGATGACGAAGGCCTGCAGAGGACTATGGTCTGGCCACTTTAAACCTTGGACCGAGAGCTAGCAGCAAAGTTAACGTTTGCCTATTATATTTGTAAAGTGATTGTGGCAGCTTTTATACCTGTCTGCAAACAAGAACCTTCAAGATGAAAGGAGCTACTCTACCTCTCCCCGCACCGAGGCTGACGGTTCTGCTGGCAATACAGCAGCCACTGACTGCACCTATGTGCTATGCTCAGTTTCGCAGCCAAGGAAGGAGTCTGAGGCGATCAAAGAAGCTCCTCAGGCAGCTCAGGAGAGACAGCAAAGGATGTCTTGGCTAGTTAAACGAGCTTCATTCAGGGAAAGGAATTGTTTCCAAATTAGCTTCTGTGTCCTGTAATACTTACCCAGCATCATGTCAGTACTTCTGGCTTGATAAAATAATAATAATCACTTTGGTTTTGTTTTTTTTTTTAAAGTTCCTATTCTAGAACTCTAGATCTTAAGAGGTCATGTTATAGTATAAAACTGACTGAACTCAGGCAGGGTGCAGTGGCTCATATCTGTAATCCTAGCTACTAAGGAGGCAGAAATTGGGAGTATCCTGGTTTGAGGCTAGCCTCCTTTGAACCAATGACCTGGGCAGTGGTGGAACAGCACCACAGGTACAGTCAGAGGCACAGGTGAGAGGCACGTGGTCTGAGCATAGCCCCAGCAAAAATGCGAGACCCTGTCTGAAAAACAACCTAAAGCCAAAGTGCTGCTGCAGGTGTGGCTCACGTGGTAGCGCAGCCGCCTGGCCAAGAGCAGGCCCTGATTTAGTACCGCTACAAAAAAAAAAAAAAAAAAAAAAAAGGAAAAGAAAGAAAGAAAAAGAAATCCTGAAGCCGCCGCCCGAGCCACCGGGCAGCTTCTTTCAGGCAGGCCACGAGACTCCCCGAAAGGTTCCCCACGCACCACACCCTAGAAAGTGCAGACCACCACTCGAGCGAGCTGTGTGCGCGTGAGAGGTGCCCTCCAGACCAAAGGCGCTGTGGAGCGAGCGAGGACAAAGAGGACCGTGACCCAGAAGCCAGCCACATGAGGTAACACAGTGTTCCACAGTGCAGACATCTTCACCCCTGCCTCCTGCCCCCAGTCAACACGGCCCCGTCCATGCTAATCCGGAGGACATAAAGGCTTCAACACCAAACAGTGTCTGCTTCGGAGAGAAGCCATCCCTATGTTTTAAAATCCCAGTTTCCTGAAGTTCCATGCAGTGTTTTGCCTTGGTGGCTCCAGCAGACACCCTTGTCCAGAGCCTTGCTCCCCTCCACAAGACTCTATCCATCTACTGGTTGTGTACAATTCACACAAAGCCAGTCTTTCCCCGCCACGTCCAACTATTAACAATCAAACTTGAGTTTCACTTTTGTCTGAAGAGGTCCAGGATCATACAGCAGGACAAAGCTCAGAACTAGATCCAAAGCTTTGAGACAAGGACCAGGGAGTAGCAAGCTGGCAACTCAAGACACAATGTAGTCAGTTGCACATTAAGTTCTGTCATTTTCCCCTTCGTTATTTCTGAAGTGGCACTTTGTCAATCACAAAAAGCATACAGAAACTTCACAGAGCTGAGTACTGGTGACTCACACTTACAGTCCTAGCTACTCAGGAGGCTGAGATCTGAGGATCTTGATTCGAAGCCAGCCCAGGCAGAGAAGTCTGTGAGACTCTTATAGCCAATTAGCTACCAGAAGGCTGGATGGAAGTGGAGCTGTGGCTACAGTGGTAGAGTACTAGTCCTCAGTGAAAAAATTCAGGGACAAAGCCCTGGCTCTAGTTCAAGCTTTAGAACCAACACTAAAAAACCAAAACAAAACAAACCAAACCCAAACAAAACAAAACGAAAACCCCAAAACACACCTTCACAGAAAGCCTAGAGTCCAAGCAATGTGAAAGACAATAGGGACTGCTTGACCTTAGGAGTGCGCACAGTACAGCAAAACCTCAGCTGTGGCTTATGCCTGTAACTCTAACTACTCAGAAAGCTAGTTATCTGAAGGACTACAATTTGATGCCAAAATAACAGGCAAAAAAGGTAGGGCTGGAGGGGCTGGGAAGGTGGCTCAGTGGTAGAGCTCTTGCCTTGCATGCCTGAGGCCCTGGGTTCGATTCCTCAGCACCACATAAGCAAAAAGAAAAAAGCCGGAAGTGGCGCTGTGGCTCAGGTGGTAGAGCGCTAGCCTTGAGCTGAAGAGCTGAGGGACAGCGCCCAGGCCCAGAGTTCACCCAGGTCCCATGACCAGATCCGCCCCCCCCCCCAAAAAAAGGTAGGACTAGAGGGGTGTGGCCTAAGTGGAAGGGTGTCAGCCTCAGTTGGAGTACCGAGTTCAAATCCTTAGTACCAACCACCCCTTTCACGCCCCCAAAAACAAAACCCTAAGATATCACCTTTATTCAACAAACGAGCAATCCAATTTTTAACAGATAACAGGTTTTAGGTTTTGTACAAATAGGTTACTGTGTAGGGAAAATGTCTAGCTAAAAGAACAAGACATTGGGGATTGGGGCTGTGCTAGTTCAGCAGTCAAGTAAGGTGTCTGTCTAGTTACTCAAGGCCTTGGATTTTGGTTCTATCATCAGCCAGCCAAGAGAGAGGCAGACACGGGTAAGAAGGCAGGAGAGAGGGGAGGTGTGAACAGAGGAAATGAAGTCAACTGGACATGTGTGTTTTCTACAACTTCACTTCAGTCACTTGTTATCTATTACATTTTGCTCATTCCTAGAGCATATTCCTGCCCTAGGGGTAAAAAGGTCACTTAGCTTGGTGACAAAGGCTGGATTAAGTAAATGGGCAGCACACTCCTGACCAAGTAATATACTCAGTATCGTGTTCAGCATTTTACCTCTAGTCTCCTCTTTCTGTACCAATGTTCCTTGCAAAAGCCAGATCTGAAAATGCAAACAGTTCACTTCCTGAGGCACAGCATGCGTGCATGCACATGTATGTATGTAATTGTGTCCATGTGCTCTCAACATTAAGCAACCAGCTTTCCTAGTCCGCACAGGAATGAGATTTCCCAATGTATGGGAATGTCAGAACTACAACTGGAAAAGCCCCAAGCACACTGGGGCCACTGGTTACCCCATCTCAACACCATGTGTGTGTTACACACTTACTTACTCCAGCATTGACAATCTGTGCTAAAAGCAGCCATGAACCAGCAAATCCACCAATAATGCCAACATTCTGGTTGACGCCATACTACCACAAAAATCATTTAAAATCAGAATGCCTAACTAACAGTAAATGTAAACATGCAAGTTCTTAAGTTTAAATCTCTTAATTTACCATGCCCAACTCCTTATGGGAGTAGTAGTAGTGGCTAAGGAAAAACAGTAAGAAAGAATATGTCCATAAGTAAAATGCGTAGTTATTTTAATACTGAAAAAAATGCAACTTATGTATCAGCCTAATTAATTTGCCCTTTCAAACTGGTTTCACTTAGTACCAATTAGAACCATTGGGCAGACTTGAGAAAGAAAAAGTGTCTAAACTCTAAAACTAATTTTTTTAGAATTCTGTTATATGTATGTGTATGTGTGTGTGTATGTGTGTATATATATATATATATATATGTTTTTTTTTTTTTTGGTCGGTCATGGGGGACTTGAGCGCTGTCCCTCAGCTCTTCAGCTCAAGGCGACTGCTCTACCACTTGAGCTACAGCGCCACTTCCAGTTTCTGGTGGTTTATTGGAGATAGGAGTCTCACGGTCTTTCCTGCCCGGGCTTGGCTTTGAACCTCGATCCTCAGATCTCAGCCTCCTGAGTAGCTAGGATTACAGGCGTGAGCCACCAGTGCCCGGCTTTAAGTTTCATTTGTTAGAATATTAAGATATGATGTCTTTCCAGGCAATGTAGTTCTCTATATCCTGTATAACCAATGGGACTGCAGATACCTCTATACTGACCAACAACCAACAAATCGATCCCTCATTCTACTACTGCTCCCAAAGGAAGCCCCTCTTGTCAGACCACATGAAGAGCAAAGATTCACATCATCGATAAAACTAATTTTTTTGGTACCACTCCTGTGGCTTGAACTCAGGGCCTGGGCACTGTCCCTTAGCTGTTTTGCTCAAAGCTAGTGCTCTACCACTTGAGCCACAGCTCCACGTTTGGCTTTTTGGTGATTAATACAAGAGTCTCAGACTTTCCTGGTCTGGCTGGCTTCAAACTGTGATCTTCAGATCTCAGCCACCTGAACAGCGAGGATTATAGGCATGAGTCACCAGTGCCCAGCTTAACACTAGTTTCTGAAAGTAGTTCCTTTCTTTTTTTTAACTATCAGTATCTAATTTAGTAACTGAAGAAATAGCTTTTTACAATCCTTTAAATCCAGGTGTGATAGCTCATGCTTGTCAATGTATCTGGCCCCAGGTAAAAACTCAGAAACTCTACCTGAAAAATAACTGGGGGCGGGGGGTGGGGGGCGCGGTGGCGGAGGAGAATGTACGTATGCATGCGTGTATATATAGGTATAAACGTATGCATGAGTACACATTTACATACATTAGCTTGGAGAAAAAGGAATATACCAGCCAGGCAGGTTTGTGCATGCCTCTAAGCCCTGCACCTGAGAAACTGAGGAAGAACTGTGAATTTGATGGTAACTCGAGTTTCACAGTGAGTTCCAAGACAGCCTGGTCTATAAAACACCAAAAGTGAAAATACAGCAAACCAGTGTCAGGAATAAATGCAGAGAGGTCCAGGGTCGTTTTCGGCAATAGCTGCCTCTGCCCTTACGCTGTGTCCTATGGGCCATATGTTGGGATTATTGTGGCTTCCCCTGGCATCACAGGGCGCCAGATGGGCACAGGAGGGCCCACGTTCCACTGCACAGCCCACTGGAAGGCAGGCAGAGGACGCTGGGCCCCCAAGCTAGCGAAGGCCAGGGATAACGTGCAACCTGGTAAGAGTGATGAGGAGAAGGGAGAGAGAAGGTGGCAACGGGTGGAAACAGGAAGAGGAGAAAACTTGAAAAGGAAACCATGGCTCTTGCAGCTGGTGTGGAAAGTAAGCACCTGAGAAACAGGAGAAATGGCTGGCAACACTGTGCTGCTTAAACGCATCGGAGAGCGGCAGCAGGCCGCCGGCCTGAAGCCTCTCTACAAACACAGAAAAATCCAAAATGAAAGAGGAGATGTAATTCACACAGATCATCTATCTATTAAAATGCTTTAAAATCTCTTGGTGTGAATATAGAAAAATTCTTTTTTTTTTTTTTGCCAGTTGTGGGGCCTGAACTCTGGGCCTGGGCACTGTCCCTCAGCTCTTCAACTCAAGGCTAGCGAGCCACTGTGACACTTCCAACTTTTTCTGCTTATATGGTGCTGAGGAATCGAACCCACGCCTCATGCATGCAAGGCAAGCGCTCTACCACTGAGCCACCTTCCCAGCCCCAGAAAAATTCTTATTACATGAATAAAGATGCAAAAGTGCAAGCTGGGTGCCTGTAACTCATGCCTGTCATCCTAGCTACTCTGGAGATCTGAGGGTCACAATTCAAAGCCAGCCTGGGCAGGAAAGCCCATGAAATTCTTATCTCGAGTTAACCACCAGAAAACTGGAAGTGGTGCTGTGGCTCAAGTGGTAGAATGCTAGCCTAGAGCTGAAGAGCTGAGGGACATGACAAAAAAGAAAAGATACAAAGTGCACAGACGGTATTACCAAGATATATAAATAATTCATATCATTATTTACAGCTACTGCCCTTGAAAGACTAGAATACAACTGTACTATAGTTCAGTTTCCAAAAATGAATAGCAGGTCTCAAATAAGCCTGATAAAAGAGGAAGGGTGGGTGACTGGCTGCAGGTGGGGTGTCTTACATCTGAATTACTTATTTTTGTCAAGACTGGGATCAACTACGGTGCCTGGTGCTTTTTCTTATTGGCTGTTCCTCTACCACCTAAGCCAATGCCTCCAACACCACATTTATGCATTACTGAGGGCTGGGTATTAACACGAAACCTGCCAGGAACCAGGGAACTGGGATCGACTTCTGGCTGTGCCTGAGTGCTCAGCCACTTGGTCACTTCATCTGTAAGTGTGGAGTCTGGACAGAGTGACCGCTTGGCCCCTTCAAGTATGAAATATGTTAAGTGTATGACCCGGAAGGTTAAGTTGGACAGTGATGGAATTTTATGGATTCTAATTTTCAAACCACGGAGCTACTAAAAGTCTAAATATGAAGTAATATAATGAGCGATTGGAACGGTAAGTTTATCAAGCCTTTGTTTTGTTGAGACAAGGTTTCATTCTGTAGCCCAGGCTGGTGTCAGATGCAAGATTCTCCTGCGTCAGCCTCCTAACTGCTGGGATTACAGGCATCACCACCACACCTAGCTCCTTTGTGATATTCTTGATGATTCCAGAATGTTACCAGATACCTTCAATCAATTAAGAACCGAATTTTTTGGTCATGTCTGTTTTTCTCAGAAGTTCACACCATCCATATTCCCTGAGGAATGACTGCCATCAAATTACTGAAAAATTTGGAGTTGAAAAATTTTAAACTGTACCTTTAAGAATCTGAAATATTTTGTTGGAAAAAAAAAAGTCATGTTCTATTCAGGAGGGTAGACACGCTCGAAGTGTGGGGGAGATAAGGTCTCTGGGGTGCAATCTCACTCAGAAGTGGACCCACGCTCAAGTGTGTGTGGCTGGGGATGCAGCCCAGTGTGATCTGATCAGGTGTTTCAAATGCTGCCAGTGCCACCTGCTTCTGTGAAGCACACGGACTCTGCCGCCCCTCCCGCCCCTCCCCCCCCTCCCCCCTCGCCCCTGCGGGAACTCACCTTGTCCTTACAGGGCCTCTGGCAGCTCTGGGAAGCACACACGGCGTTCTCGTCGTCAGACTCCTCCGCCCCGGACCAGTCGTACTTGGAAGGGATGTCCAGCACTTTCTTCTCCCTCTTCTTCTCCGTATTCTCCTTCACAAGTTCAACTTTGGCTGTGGCAGCCTTTTCTTTCTTTTTCTTTCTCTCTTCTTCTTTTGCTAGCTTCTTGGCTAGTTTATTCAGCTCCTTTGATTTCTCTGTGTTTAATTTTAATTTCTTCTTTTTAGGTTTGTCCATTTTCTTTGTCTCCTTAGACTTCTGTTTTCCTTCTCCAAAAAGCTGCTCTGCCTTTTCCAGCTTTCGTTTCCGTTTCTTCTCTGAGGAGTCCTTTCCTTTCATTTTTAATGGTTTCTCTTCCATGCTGTCATCCTTCAGAAATAAAGAAGCAATTTTAACATAAGACATGTAAAAAGTGTTACTCTCTTATGTGAGGTGCCTAGAATCACAGAGCAAATCACACGTACATTACAGAGCAGAAAGCACAGGTCTGTGGGGAATAACAGAGGCTAGTTTTATGACTAGAATTCCTATTTGGGCTTAGTAAAGAGTAGTAGAAATGGATTATGGAGACGACTGCTTAATGCTGTAAATGTACTTAAAGCTTAACCGTCTACCCCATAAGGGTCTCATTCATACACACACACACACACACACACACACACACACACACACACACACACACACACGTGTATGTATATACTCATTCATAAACATTTAATTAAAAGGGTTCTGAAAGCGTATTAAAGATATTTAAGAAACAAACAGTGCTAAATATACAAGAAGGGAGGGGAGTAAGATCCCAAGAAAAAACATCACAAAGCAGAATTATTCTAGCTATGTGGAAGAAACAGCCACGGTAACCAGACTGCTTTTCACTTAGCCATCCCCTGGCCAGCCTGGGCATTTTACATAGCTTTAAACCCTTACTTAAAGGAGCTTGACACCCATACCTCCATGATATGCAAGAATCTGTCTTCTGAGGGTGGGTGTGTGGCCTGCAAAATCCGCCATATGTGTTGTGTCTCATCTAGAGACACTTCCAGAAGGTCTCCGACCATCATGAGTTCTTCCAACTGGGCTTTCGCTCCCGGTGACAGCTCCAACACTGGAGGTTCCAAACTTCGGGGAACTAAGGGGCTCTTCCGAGGTTGCTTTCTTGGGGTGCTCGAACCTTTCCCAAAACAATACCATAAAACAAAACAGTGAAGACTGTGGGCAGATGCAATGCTTCCATTGTGAGTGTAGGAGTATGGGGTCCCGTCCTCTATAGTGACTTTAGATATGTGGGTTCATTACATTAGCATTAAAAAGAAAGTGAAGGGCTTTTCTTCTTGTCTGAGATAGGGTTATGCTATGTTCCCAGGACAGCCTACAACTCCTAGGCTCAAGAGATCCTCCTCTCTCCCCTACCTGCTGAGCAGGTAGGAAGACAGGCACACACCCTGCACCGTCAAACATGAAATGAAAAAAATAAAAAACAACAACCAAAAAAAACCCCACAGGACAGACACATCTAGAATTTCTAAAACTGATTTATTTCGAGTTTAAAGATGATTTTCTATCTTATTACTAAATTCCTTAATCCATAAATATTAAGTAGGAAACTGCCCTGTGACAGTGAATGGTTCTACAAAATCCTAAATTTCACTCCAGACAAAAACCAGCCTTCATCTTCCAGAGTAAGCAGGGTGACTTTTTTCACAATTGGGAAAAGAAAAGCAAGTCCTGTGGAGAAATTATTCACCAAGAAGAGAAAGAACTTTCTAGTAATCTCAGCCACTCAGACTCGAGCAGGAAAGTTCTCAAGCAGCTGTTGAGCCGGCAAGCGGCCGTGAGGAGGCAGGTGCACAGCTCACAGCAGCAGCAGCAGCAGCAGCAGCAGCAGCAGCAGCAGCAGCAGCAGCAGGCAGGCCCCGGGGCCTCCAAACTGTCTCATGCGGAATCTCTGAGCGCAACGTTCTCGGGTTATCATCTAATAATAAAAAAACATATCTGGGCGCTGGTGGCTCACGCCTATAATCCTAGCTACTCAGGAGGCTGAGATGTGAGGACTGCAGTTCAAAGCAGCCCCGGCAGGTAAACAGACTCATTTCCAACTAACCAGCAAAAAGCCAGAAGTGGAGATGTGGCTCAAATGGCAGAGTGCTAGCCTTGAGCAAAAAAGCTAAGGCACTGAATTCAAGCCCCAGAAGAGGCAAAAAGGAAAAAAAAAAAGGAGGGGAGCCTTTTCTAACCAACACAGCCTTTAAAAATGTTATTAGCATTTCATAGTCAGGCACTGTGTTCAATTCAATGGAGATTCATAGACAAAAGTTGGTGATTCAAATCTGTAATCTTAGCCAGGTAGAAGGCGCTGAGATTCAGAAGACTAAGTTTGAAGGCAGCCTAGGCAGAAAAATTCAAGGGACTCCATTTCCAAAAATAATCAGAAAGGCCCATCTGGAGGAATGGCTCAAGTGGTAGTGCCAGCCAAGCAAGCAAGCAGAGTGGCACAAATCCTTGAGTTTCAATGTCAGAATTGGGGTCAGGGAAGGGCCAACGTGGGGAGCTTTTTACAGCTTTCGTAATACCTTGTGAGCAGCTCTTGGAAGCAGAAGAATACGCATGCTCCGCACAGAACGAAGGCGCAGTCCACATGTGTGTCACCACTTCCTCAGACTTGATGGGAATCTCTTCATCACAAAAAAGATTGGGCTCCAGACTACTAGAGGACTTCACACTGGCTGTATCCTGAAGGACAAAGAGGGCTTCAGAATTGGAACCGCGGACCTTACACTGTAACGAGGATTAAATGAAGGCTTTCAGCTTTAAAGCTTCTATACATTACAAATAACACTAGAGGGATGGAAATATGGAAATATGGCTTGCCTAGCATGCATGAAGCCCTGGGTTCGATTCCTCAGTACCACATACACAGAAAAGGCTGGAAATGGTGCTGTGGCTTAAGTGGTAGAGTGCTAGCCTTGAGCAAAAGAAGCTCAGGGACAGTGCCCAGACCCTGAGTTCAAACCCCAGGTCTGGCAAAAAAAACCTTAAAATAAATACAAATAACAATGTAATTATATAGTATTACATCTAATTTTAAAAAGTATATTTGAGATAAAAACAGTAATGACCTCAATTTCAAACCCAAAAAGAATAAAGCTAAAAAGTGTATAGAGACAATAAACCTACAATAATTATTACTAAATAATCCATCATTCAGATTCTACAACACATAAACAATTCATCAACAAGAACTGTGGACACTTTAAAAGAAACACAAAATGGACTTTAGAGAGGAAGAAAAGTTTAGATGTGCTATCTTTACACACAACCATTTAATCTCTAAAGGTGTTCAATCCTATCTTGCTGTTCTCAATACAATGAAAAGCCTGAATGACAATACAGAAATCACTCAATTCTGACAGCTCTCATCAGGTCTCAGATAATTCTCCAGGGAATTTATTTCCACACGCTCACCTGCATAGCCTTGGAAACAGAGTGCAATCAGATGGAAATCACACTGTTATTTTAACAGAGAACTCCATACTGGAAGCCAGTCAATTGGGTACTAAAGACTGAAAGGCACCAAGACCTATGACATCACGGGAGGCAGCACAGTGCAGCACAACCCAGGACTGGATGTGTGTGGGGGGGGGGTGGGAGGGTGGTAGGGGGCGGGAAGGTAAGAACTACAAGGAGGCCCTGTGGGACTGAACAGACCTCTGAGAGAACTACCAACCAGGCAGGTGTGCTCTTTCCAGCAACACGTATGGCTGGCTTCAGGGGAGGGGATTGCAAGTGTGGAGTTGCTGCTTACGCCAGGGTTTAAAAAAAAAAACAACAAAAAACCCACACAGCCCGGCACTAGTTGCTCACACCTGTAATTGTAGCTACTCAGGAGGCTGACCTCATCTGAGGATCATGGTTTGAAGCTAGCCCAGGCAGGGAAGTCCAGGACTCTTATTTCCAATTAAAAAAGCCAGAACGGGCTGTGAAGGTGGCTCAGTGGTAGAGCGCTTGCCTTGCAAGCATGAGGCCCTGGGTTCAATTCCTCAGCACCACATAAATAGAAAAAGCTGTGGCTCAAGTGGTAGAGCAAAAGAGCCCAGCGGCAGCAGTCCTGAGTTCAAGCCCTAGGACCAGCACAGAAACAAAATTAAATGAAAGGAAACACGTAATAGATGTTACTATAAGAAACAAAGCAAGAACTCAGCAAGTAAGGTCCATACCCACCCGGCCAGTCCCTAATTACCTTTATGTCATAGCCATAAGTCTCTCTAATGTCTTCGTCAGAATCTGTCTCCTCATCGTCGTAGTCCACTGTTTGCCGGGGAGAAGATGATACACTGCTCACCACCCGGTTAAAAGCTGACTGTTGAAAACTAGACAAGTGTCCCTAAACAAAGAATTCCAGGATGAGCAGAGATTTACTGAGTGAACATGGGTACTTAGTATGTGCTAAAATCAACAATTTGTAACCAACTGGTGAAGCGGCTAAAGGACTTCTTCAACAGTCAGTAGAAACTAAATGATTTGATTAAAGCTGCCACGGTCTAGGTGAATGGGACCTGCAAGGAGTATCTCACTAAAATGACTCTGGCGGGTACTCAGAAAATTTTACAGGTCTGTGGAGCAGGATGATGCGTGGGGCTCATGAAACTGCTGACAAGCTATTGTTCTCCCAGTCAGAGAATAGATGGAGTCCATTCCACTGAATACTGATACACACACAGGGAACAGACAGAGAATGTAAACCCTAATCTTGCCTGTAAGTCCGGGTTGGCAGCTGCTTTTTGGAGTTCTGCGCTGATGATCTTCTCGGTCTTTTCCCGAGCGGCCTGCTCCACCATACGCTGGCTTAGCACAGACAGTTTGGCCAAAGCAGAGGACAGTTCATCTGTGGCCAGGGCCTGCCGTGCTCTGTCTTGCCAGCTCATAGCACGTTCCGTCAAACACTGCAGGGCTTCTCCCTCAGGCAACCGTACAGGCAGCTTCTGAAGGGACACCAGGAGTGACAAAATAGTCTCTAGCCTGGGCCTGCGAGACCTCATGCAAAGAGGGCACAGGAATTTGACTTCTTTGGCCTGCCAACTGGAGCCTTTCTTGTGGGAACTTGGCTTGGGAAGGGGAACACAGCTGTTGTGGAACCAGTCCTTGCAGAGCTCGCACTGCAGCATAAACCCACTGGCTGTCTTCCGGCAAATGCAAAACCTGACTTCCTCTGGGCGGCCCGCCACCGTCATCTTGGCTAGGTTGGCTGCCCGGAGGGAGTGCATGGCCTCAATCTCTTTTTGCTCTCGTTCCTTGAAAACTGCCACCTGCACACGAGAAACATTTAAAGGAAGATGTCAGTGCACTATAAACCCCTAAACACTGAACGTTCAAGGCTGAGGGCTCTTTCTCCAAATAGTTGCAAACCATTTCTGAAAATTTGGGGTGCTCGGGCAGATTCCATACCAGCATCGTCATCTGAGATGGAAGGGTACTGAAAGACTTGACAATTCAATTTACGTAGGCAGAATACTTCCTCTGAGCACCCTCCTCTAGGGTAGGAAGAGGGCATAGGCCACCCTGAAGCCAAGCCACCTGGGTACCAAGCCTGGGTTTCAGAGGGCTGATGTGTACAACTCATCTGAACAGTTTTCTGGTGATGTAGCCACATCATCAACTTCATCCTGTTTTAAAAATTAAGTGCCTAGCTTGTACTGGCACAAATGAAATGTTCAATAATCCTTGGATCCATCTTAAACATTAAGTTCTACACCAATACATTTGTCCAGACGGCCTCCCCTTTTCATCTGGAAAGCCTGGTGACAGGTTCAACACTGGTTTATGAAACTCACTCCAACCAAGAAGAGAAAAAACATCCTAAATATTGATGAATCTTCTTTTTAAATTACCAGAGTTGCTCTGAAACGATTTTGAAATAATGTCCAGTTCCACTTTTCTATCAAGACTGATTTGTTAGGCAGGCTCTCAAATTGGATTATTTGTAGAGAGAAAGAAGAGTACACCAAGCTACATGTTATATGCAGTTCTCAACTACTAACTGTCTAATTTTCATTTTTATTCTTCTAGTAATCCTAATTCTTCCCATTCTTTTTTGTTTTTGTGCTGGTCCTAGGGCTTGAACTCAGGACTAGCACACTGTTCCTGGGATTTTGTGCTCAAGGCTCGTGTTCTATCACTAGAGCCACAGCTCCGCTTCTGGCTTTTTTGGGTGGACATTCCTGACCAGGCTGGCTTTGAATTAAGATCTTCAGCTCTCAGTCTCCTGAATAGCTTAGTGGCTCACACCTATAAGCCTGGCTGCTCAGGAAGCTGTGATCTGGAGGATCCTGGGTAAAGTTGGACGAGGCAGAAAAAGTCTAGGAGAGTTCCATCTTCAATTAGCCAGCAAAATGCCTGACTAGAACTATTGTGGTTCAAAAAATTATCATAATTCTCACTGCTATAAACACTTTTACTGAATAGTCAATATCTTCCCAAAAGCTAATAAAAGGGAGAGATTTTGAGAGTATCTGGCACCAGTACTCTACTTCAACTGCTTCAGAAAGCACAACAGTATTAAGAGCCACAAAATGCTACTAAACTAATTAAATTTCTAACTAACTTAAAGAACATTATACAGCAAGTTCCCCTGCTTACTTACAACAGAACATTTTTAACAAAGTAGGGCTGAGAGTATGGCTCAACTGGCAGACTGCCTGCTAGCAAGCAAAGTCTTAAGTTTAAACTCCAGTATCTCAGTAGGAGGGAAAAGTAATGTTCTGAGCAAATGTTCTGAGCAGGCTGGGAATGAAGTTCAGTGGTAGAGTGCTTTGACTAGCCAGCAAGAAGCCTAAGTTTGATCCCCACCACAAAGAGAAAACAAAAAGCAGATTATGTCCAACTTTGATAGATATTACACAACAATTAAAGCAATAAAAAACTGGTATGTGGAAAAGAATAGTAAACTTTTTGCACGGCAATTACAAATGTATAATAGGAAAATAAATCCCTACCTTAATAGTAACAATAAAATTATATTAAAAAAAAAGTCCTAGCCAGGTACTAGTGGCTCATGCCTGAAATCTTAACTACTCAGGAGGCTGAGATCTGAGGATGGCAGTTTGAAGCCAGCCTGGGCAGGAAAGTCTGTGAGACTCTTATCTCTAATAAACTACTCAGAAAAAGCCAGGAGTGGTGCTGTGGCTTAAGTGGTAGAGTGCTAGCTTTGAGAGAAAGAATCTCAGGGACAGCGCACAGGCCCTGCGTTGAAGTCTCAGGACTGACACAAAATAAGTAAATAAATAAATATATATCCTATGACAGAGTACACCAATGTAAAAGCCTACACCTGTTAACATCTTCCCGGTTTCTTACCACCATGGCTGTATCTCTTGTTTCCTCCAGTCCTTCCTCCAAATCACTCAAGGGCTCGAGGTCTAGGTCCTTCTCTTTTTCTTTTTCTATTAATTCTTTCACTTTTTTCCTCCTGTTTTTACCACTCCCGTATATACCAATGTCAGTTCGGGGACTTAGCACCTAAAAAATAAAACCAAAATATAAACTGTAGTTTTCTAAAGTGAAATAAAAGGAAACACATACACCCGCACACCATGTCCTGGGACCTTAAGAACTTTATGTACGTATCTAACTGAACCTGTGCAATCTTACACATTTATTTCCACACTCTACAAACAAAGGAAATAGATTCATGGAACAACTTGCGCAAGGACACGAGGCTAGCAAGAAAAGAGCCAGTCCTCAAATCTGAAACTGTCCCACTTCAGAGCCTGTCCTCTGACTACCATGATCAACCTGCTCACCATACTAAGGACAAGGATTTAAATCTGTGCTTCTGAGAAATAACATCTGTCAGTGACAGAGTCCAATACCCAGAGATAAGATCAGGCTGACTGCTTTTTCTGGACACAGCACAAGATTATCAGGATATGAGTCTAAGGCTCCAAATTTCAGACTACATCTGATAGGTCTGGGAGGTATCACTAGCTTTAAAGACCAGATTAAACTGGGAACACCCCTCACCTGCGCTACAACCAGCCAGAGGGTTAAGTTTATCAGCTGCTGATGGAGTGCTGAGGAGCTGGACACCAAGGACCCTTGTTACCTGCAGCAGCGTATGGCTGGAATTCTTCTTCAGAAAGGTGCGCCCAGTCCGCTCTCTCCAAGCCCGTGCTGCCGCGACCTGCGACTCCACCTGGGGCAGGGCATCAAGCCGCACAGGGATGGGGCGTCCCTTGGCAGATAAGCTCTCAAGCTGCTCCAAGTAAGCATAATTGCTGCCACTCTGAAATCAGACAGAAGCAGATTCTTAAAACCTCGCTTCTCTTATGGAGCCTGGAACATGTCAGGGGAATGCAGAAAAATGCTCAGATACAGAAAGTCTTACAAACATGAGTACTCTTCCCTCTTATGTCAAATTCATGTCAATTGCCTCCAAAACTCCTTCCAGATAAGTCTTGACTGACCCTCCTCCCAAACCATGCATCCTAAACAAAGCCTTGACTACCATCACAACCTGTCCACTTACTCAGCACCCACATGTCAATACCCCACTGAAGAAAAGGGCCAGAGGGCCAGGCAGAGACACAGTCTTTCCACATTACCAAGGAGACAGACATCAGACGGCCTGTTAGCTTTTCAATCATAAATAGCCAATTAGGATGATCAGAGACCACACTGCCTGGGTAGGATCAGAGACAAAAGAGTAGCCCCGATCAAAACAGAGGTAATAAGAGGAAGAAAAAGCAGCAGGAGCTGAGTCCCAGAAAAAGTGAACTGAAAATTGACAGAGTGGAAGAGGAGTCAATACAACTAGAAAATGTTCTTTCTTGAGACAAGTTTTCTTGGGTATAGTTCTAAAATGAAAGTATATATACAACTCTACCAATATTACTTACGGCTTATTTATTTATTTTTGGGGGGGGGCGGGGAGGGAGACAAGATTGCATAATATAGGCCCAGGCAGCCCTTGAACTCTGTATCCTCTGGCCTCAGCATTTTGAGATCACAGGTGGATACTACCACACTTCATGCCAATGGCTTTTAATACTTCAAGCAAAATTCAGCACTGATTTCACTACTGTAAACTGTAAACGTGTTATCTCTTCAAGAAAAATATGCATTTACATCATTTCTCACTTTCCTGTTCCCAAACACCTAAAAAAAATATCAAAGTACTAGGTGCTTCAGTAAGTGCTCATTTCATCTTATTTTTCCACTTCTTATTTTAAAAGTAGTACATGCCTGGGGAAAAAAGATAAAACCCCCCTTCGGTAAGCACTGAATAGCTAATCCCATCACCTTTTGTAATAATAGCTAGTTATATATAAAAGGTGGTTTTTCAATTATAGAATCAGATGGAAGAGCAGGTGAATTCTAAGCACCGATGCTTCATTATGATTTTCTATCCAAAGGAATGAGAGGTTTCAAGGTTCATGCGCGAGGCAGGCGCGACCTGCTGGGCAGGCTAATGCCAGTGTGCTTACCTGAAGAGCTTCCACCTTTGCTGTCCATTCTCGAGCCTTGTGTAGGGCCTCTTTCAGGGACAACACGTTCGGAAGAAAAGCTGGAATGTTCTTGGCTTCATTCACAATGCTTTCTAAACTTGCTACACTGTGCCGTGGTCTAAATGAGCAACAAAATGGAGGAAAACATGAAGAAAAGTGCAAGTACTACCAACATTTAACAACAATGTATTATGTGGAAAGAACCTTCACTTCTGTCACTTAGTTCTCAGCAAAGCAAGCACCACGTTCCGTCTGATAGAGAAAAACTAACTCATTGGTCATTTTGTATAAATAAATTATACCCCCTTGGCTGGGCGCCGGTGGCTCACACCTGTAAATCCTAGCTACTCAGCAGGCGGAGATCTGAGGATCGCAGTTTGAAACCAGCCTAGGCAGCAAAGTCTCCGTGAGACTCCAATTAACCACTCAAAAACTGGAAGTGGTGCTGTGGTTCAAAGTGGAAGAGTGCTAGCCTTGAGCAAAAGAGCTCAGGGACAGTGTCCATAAGCCCCATGATGACAGATAAAATTCTCACAATGTTTTTGCAAAAATGCTTTCACAAAGAATACCAAAGCTAATTACTAGTCAGATTAGTAATATATACATATATGGTATATATCACTACTTATCCTCATTAAGTACAGTGGGATGCCAGTGCTAACGACACAGTCCGATATAAACCTTATCTCTATACAAACCTTATCTCCTATTACTTTCCTAACTACAGCCTCCATTCCAGAAAAACTCAACTTGTCACCTGAACACACCTTACATGTTTCTCAGTTTATCACATTTCCCCCTTCTATTTCCACCCTACTGTTCTTTTTCAAGGTTCTCCATAAATTCTTTTTTTTTTTGGTGGGTCATGGGGTTTGAACTCTGGGCTTGGGCACTGTCTCTGCGCTCTTCAGCTCAAGGCGAGCACTCTACCGCTTGAGCCACAGTGCCACTTCAGGTTTTCAAGTGGTTTATTGGAGATAAGAGTCTCTTAGACTTTCCTGCCCGGGGCTGGCTTTGAACGGTGATTCTCAGATCTCAGCCTCCTGAGTAGCTAGGATTACAGGCGTGAACCACCAGTGCCCGGCTTCATAAATTCTTATTTCTCTGAAACTTCTCAATTGAAGGTCCAAGCTCAACAAACTCCTGCTGAGGCCAAAGTATCCTGTATGTAGTTGGAACCTATCTGAAACTGTCTACATGCAGCCTCATTTGCTATCTTGGTGCTGGTGGTCAAGTTAACCACCTCATGAAAGAGGCCCTTTATTTCCTCCTTCCCATTCTACTTGCTAAGGTTCTCAAAGAGGCAACCGTCACCAAAATGTCTTCACCTGGCCTGCAGGCAAAGCTTAGCCTTTTCTTCCCATCGTTCAGAGACTGTAAGGAGCTCCTGTAGTTCAGCCATTGCTTTCTCCACAGCATGGTGGGGTGCCAGTCCTACACCAGAGTCAATCAGTTTCTTCATGGCATCCAAAGTGACCTGCTGAGGATCGGACAGGGTCAGCCTCACTTCATCCAGCCACCGAGCCTGCTGGAGCTCTTGTTTCAGCCGGGGTAATTCAGGAAGCTCCACATAGAGACTAGAACCCATGTCTATCAGCATCTGGAGTTTGGAAGAATCTGGCGTTTCATCCATCATGGCCTTCTGAGCACGTTCATGAAACTCTTCCACATCATCTAGCAGATTCTGAAAAAGATAAAAAGAAAATTTAAAGGGATAAAGAACAGACATTCTTTTTTTTTTTTTTTTTTGTCGGTCGTGGGGCTTGAACTCTGGGCCTGGGCGTTGTCCCTCAGCTCTTCAGCTCAAGGCGAGCGCTCTACCACTTGAGCTACAGCGCCACTTCCGGTTTTCTGGTGGTTTATTGGAGATAGGAGTCTCACGGTCTTTCTTGCCCGGGCTGGCTTTGAACCGCGATCCTCAGATCTCAGCCTCCTGAGTAGCTAGGATTACAGGCGTGAGCCACCAGCGCCCGGCCAGACATTCTTTAAGTAAGTTTCACATTTATAATACTGGACTCATTCAAAAACTACATAATGACTGCTAACTTAAGACAAACCATACACTCCAATGGCCAGACAGTAAACACGTAAGTGAAATGTCTCTATCAGTATGAGCACTCTGACAACGGGCCAGCACAACAGAGACTGGCAAGAGAGGGAATGCCACAGTACTCTGATATGACAATCACAGAAGATGATGAACCCAAACCACACAGAGACTGGTGGTGGGAGCTGTGAGGAGCTGGGGTGATGGCAGTTAGTAGAAAAACAGGCATTCAGGGAGCGCAGGCCCATACAACTGGAAGAGATGGCCGGACAGGCTGACAAGCCAAAAATGCTGGACAATGAAATGGGGAACAAGAAAGGAAGTCACCTGTTAATGACAAATAAGGAGATAAGGATGCTACACTAAATCTTTGGCACCACAGCTTTATAGGAAATAGAAAGGAAGCCCACCAATCAAGAAGCCATCTTCAAGGACTCTAATTCTCCCTATTTAACACAAGGCCAACCTCTGTACCACCAAGACAGAGCAGTATGTTTGAGATGGACTAACGTGCTATCTTCCCTGCGGCATGTCTATGCCAAATGCTCAGTTTTTTTGCCACATTTCTTTTCTAATATTTTTACTATCACTTTTACTATATTCAAGTCTTGCCTGAGTTCCTCTCTTGCCAGATGTAAGGAACAGGGTCAACTTAGCTGCCCCACGTTTTCTGTTAAAATTTGGAGCACTGACCAGGAAGCTAGGGATTGATAGGTCTTTTTCTGACCTGGGTTCACTGGACCAAGAATTGAGATCAGGCAGGAACTAACTACAAAATCTTTTTAAAGAAGAATGAGCTTAGGTGGACAGATCAGAAACAAGTAAGTCGAGGAAAGAGTGCATAATGTCTTGTAGATTAAAATGACTAGATTTCTTTCTAATGGCACTTAGGAACCACCGGAGAATTTTAAGCACAGGGAAGTGCTCTAACTTTACTTATATTTGAGATGATCATTCTGCCTTTCCTAACAAAAAATAAACTGGGAGACAGAATAGAAGAGGAAGTAGTTAAGAGGCTGTTATCCACGGGGAATTGTGTGGCACACTCCGAGCATATTTTAAGCAATGGAGGTGGTAACTGGTTTGCGGAGGGATCCATTTTAGAGGCAAGAGCAGCACTTGCTTAGGCTGGGCACAGGGAAATGAAATGAGGAAATCAAGTAGCCTAGGACTTTTTTCTCTTGACTCATTAAAAGTTTTATTATTTATTTATTTATTTTTGCCAGTCCTGTGGCTTGAACTTGGGGCCTGGGCGCTGTCTCCGAGCTTCTTTTTGCTCAAGGTTAGCAACTCTACATTTTGAGCCACAGACCCAGCTTTTGCTGTGTATGTGGTACTGAGGAATCAAACCCAGGGCCTTTTGCATTCTAGGCAAGCACTCTTATCACTGAGTCACATTCCCAGCTCCTAAAAGTTTTTTTGGAGGGGAAATGTGGTCATGGGGCTTGTACTCAGGGCCTGGGCAGACAAAGTCTCTAAGCGCTTTTTGCTCAAGGCTAGCACATTCTACCACTTTGAGTCACAGCTCCATTTCTGGTTTTTGAGTGGTTAATTGGAGATAAGAATATCTGCCTGGGCTGGCCTCAATCTGTGATCTTCAGATATCAGATATTGTATTACAGTCAGAAGCCACCAGTGCCTGTCATTAAAAGGTTTTTGAAGATGGCTTTTACTCTGCCTAGCCCATGCAAGACTCCAAGTTCAAACCCCAGTACATGAAGCAAGCAAGCAAAAACATTATACATCTAGATATATGTCTATAGAGAAGGAGGAAGGAAGAGTGAGAGATCTTGGCATCAACAAGATACAGGTGATATTTATCGACAATGGACAAATCAGAGAGCACACAGCTAAAAGGGCTGAGGCTCCTTCGTATTCTACATTTATTAGTCTGGAGAAAGAGCGAAGAGAATTAAGAGCAGGAGAGTACTATGCCACGGATGCCTAAAGGAGAGTCAATTAAGAGAGGGAGTAGAGGCTGGGAAGGTGGCTCAGTGGTAGAATGCTTGCCTTGCATGCCTGAGGCCCTGGGTTCGATTCCTCAGCACCACATAAGCAAAAAGAAAAAAGCCGGAAGTGGTGCTGTGGCTCAAGTGGTAGAGCGCTAGCCTTGAGCTGAAGAGCTGAGGGACAGCGCCCAGGCCCAGAGTTCAGGCCCCATGACCGGACCCAAAAAAAAAAAAAAAAAAAAAAGAGAGGGAGTAATCAACTATCAAAGGGGTAAGACAAGAAAATTATATATAACTGATAGTATATTTTGTAAATTGACAACCTCATCACAAACTGTTTTAGATATTCTGGCCATCCCTAAAACAAACAAGAAAAACATTAATAGTTATGTAGAATAGCACGGTTGATATATACTTTTGATAAAAATGCTAAGCTAAAACAAATTCTCAATTCGTTTTAGGCTTTATTCCTTTAAAAAGGAAAAACCCAAAACAGTGAAAACCCATGACATAGACTGCTTACTAAAAACCTTAAACAGCAGCACATATGTGAGAAAAGAAACAGCAAAAACTAGGGTAGACATGGCGTTCTGTGAGCCCTGAACGCAGTCCCCACCACAAAGACACAAGGCAAGGAGGCAGACTTCACCTTCACTTGTCGAGCTTGGCTGATGACACATGGAAGACTGAAAAGCTGCTGGACAAAGGCCTTCAGTTCTTCTACGGTCAGTTTGGTCCGCGTTCTCCCACTATCTGGGCTCTGTCTGATGAGAAATAATATGGAGATGTTGTAAGGAAAATTTAAGTTATCCCGGTCTCTCGTGGGGCTCCCAGTCTCTGCACAATTCAAACCTCTGCAATCCTGGAATCCTAGCGTCAGAGGAATTCCACTGCAATGGTGATCACTTCAGAATTAAGTTGCATGCTGAGCAGTTAATAACTCACAACACTCAAGTGTCCAAGTCCCAGTCCCTCTAAGCTATGTGTGTGGAACCCTGCAAACATGAAGGAAGTTCACCATGTGGAACAGTAAGTGCAGGAGAAAATGAGCTCTGAGTCTTGGGCACCTCGCTATCAGGAACCAGGAGCTATCACCTGACACAGCTACTGAACCACCTAGAAGTGTTTTAACATCTAGATGCATACTAATTTTTCTAAAAGTTACCTGTACCTATGCTTTTAGTAAATTCTCCCAGAGTCAGCAGCCCCATGACAAGCTAAAACTCCACTGGATAATGTCTCTAAGAAAGGTTTTCTAATAAAATAGATTTAAAAAATTCACATTAGGTGGCAAAGGCTCATTCCTGTAATCTTACCTACTATGTAGGATTATAGTTTGAAACCAGCGCTGACGAAAAGTCCACAAGACTCTATCTCAACCAGCTAAAAAACTGGGCTAAATTTGTGAGTTAAGGGATAAAAGCGCAAACTGAAAAAGTAAAAACCTCTGAACTCAAACCTCAGTACATACAAACACACACATGCATGTGCATGTACAATAAAGTATTTTCAAACCCAGAATAACACACCACTACAGAAAAAGCCATTCATACCAGGCATGGTGGCAAACCCTGTGATGCCAGACATTTAGGAGCTGAACAAAAGAAGACTGGCCACTTCCGACTACACAGTGAGATGTCTCAGAAGACAGGAAGTTGGAAGAGGACAGGGAACAGGGACAAGAGGAAGGTGCAGCCGCAGACAGAGGAAATGTGCTGGAATGCCTAAGAAGCAATAATATGCGTAAACTGCATTCAATGAAAGGGACACAGGCCGGGCCCTGGTGGCTCATGCCTATAATCCTAGCTACTCAGAAGCCTGAGATCTGTGGATTATAATGCAAAGCCAACCCAGACAGGACAGTCTCTAACCAGCAGAAAACCAGAAGTGGAACTGTGGCTCAAAGCGGTAGAGCACTAGGCCTTAAGCAAAAGAGCTCAGGACCAGCACCCAGGCCCCGAGTTCAAGCCTCACACTTGTAGGCTTGTAAACCCTGCCTCTTCTACATGCACCCAGATTACTCCCTGCTGCCACCTGCCTTCTGCCTGTGGTATCATCTCACCCATCACCGCACTTATTGATCATGCGCCAACCACGTAAGAATAAGAAATACAGTAGCGAAAAGCAGCCCAAACTACCTGACACTCTAGGTTAGTGTTCATTCTACATTCATGGGGGATGGGGGGGAGGTGACATAAAATCAGAATTAGTTCACCAGAAGGTGATAGGGTGAGAAGATAAAGCAGGAAACAAGAAGACTTAAAACAAGGAACCAACGGAGGGAGCTCAGTAGGAAGCAGAGCACTCTAAGAAAGGCGAGTGTGTGAGGTGCGTGTGTGTGCGCACATGCGTGCACGTGTTGCTCTGTGAGGAAAGAAATTGTGAACTAAGAGCTGTAACCCTCACCCCTTAGCAGATCATAAAGCAAGTGTCACCTGAACTAAAAAAAAAAATCAAGAAAACAAAAAACAAAACACTTTCTCCAGGGCCCCCATTAAAAAATTCTGGATGGGGCTGGGAAGGTGGCTCAGTGGTAGAATGCTTGCCTTGCATGCCTGAGGCCCTGGGTTCGATTCCTCAGCACCACATAAGCAAAAAGAAAAAAGCCGGAAGTGGCGCTGTGGCTCAAGTGGTAGAGTGCTAACCTTGAGCTGAAGAGCTGAGGGACAGCGCCCAGGCCCAGAGTTCAGGCCCCATGACCGGACCCAAAAAAATAAATAAATAAATAAATAAATAAATAAAAAATTCTGGATATAGAAAGTTTAAGATTTAAGAAAGCTTAATTCAGGAACAGCCTGGTTAGTTGTTATCAACTAAAAAAGATGGTCTGAACAAAGGTGAAAACTCACTAAGCTCTTTTCTCAGACACAAGCATTAGATTTCCCGAGGGGCTTCTTCCCTCTATTCAACGTGAGACAGGACATTGCCACTACAGCTTGCTTTCAGTACCTGGAAAAGTAAACTTGTATTTGCGTAAGCCAGGAGACTTGGGTACTGGATTTCAAAAACCTGACTTGAAGGCCTCACTCAAGAGAGAAAGGGGATGCCAGGTGCGACTAAACCGGGTAAACAAACGGGTAGACGCAGTTTTTCCTGCACAGAGGCACGTTGTCTCTCTCCCTCTCTCACACACACACAGTCAGTGTGACCCCCAGTATTATGATTTAAAGAGCTTCCACAATTTCTGAAGATGAATAGAGGAAGGGAGTGGGAAGGCAGAGAGGAAAGAAGACGGAGGCATTCATTACTGGAGAAGGAAGAACCAGCGCTACAAGAGATTAAACCAGCTAAAACGTTCACTTTTATTCTTACCTATGTTTCTGCTTCTTGCTAAGCAGCAGCTGAGCCACAGAAGCACAGGTCTCGGCTTCTTTAACAGCATCCCTGAGTTTTCGAAAGAGATCGTTCTCTGGGTATTTCCTGTCCTCAGCATCTTCAAGCATTACTCTTAATTCAATCAAATCTGTAAAATAATATGAAAAAAGCCACATGCTATGACCAGAGACACAAAGAGCCACTCTAAAACCTCATCCACCTCCCCAGGTGGGTCATCAGCCAACTAGCGGAAATCTCACACAGCGGTGAAAACTCTCACCAATGCAGTGAAAGCTTCTAGCAGGTACCTGAACCCATTCCAAGGCCTGGAGATCATTTCTCTTTCAATAAAGTCTTGAGTGTCAGTCAGCTAGTAGCAAATACACCCAGCTACAAGCTGCCTGTCCCATCTGAGGTCAGCCTGTTCGTTCAAAGAGGACTGCTGCCAAGCACGGCAGCACACAGCTGCAATCCTCACACTGAGCCCAAGGCAGGAGGGTTAGAGGTAGAAGCCAGCCTGGGCTAGAGTGAACTCCAGGTTACGTGAGACCCTCTGTCTCCAAAGACAAAGTTTCTCAAATAGACAATATCCAAGGAGCTCTTCAGTCTCCACTGTCCTAGCAGCCGGGGACAAGGTGAGAACACTACAGTGCAGGCCCACGGAAGAGGAAAAACGTAACCTTTCTTGTGGCTGAGGTTATCGGACAGCGCCTCTGTGACGCGACTGACCCAAGTGTCGTAGGACTGTGCCCGGGCCCCCACACCGCACAGGAGGGAAGGGAGCTCTTCCAGGGGGTAGCGGTATCTACAAAAAACAGAAATTAAACACTTTACAACTTGCAAATAAATGGTGAGAAAATGAAAGATGGTACAGGATTAGGGGTGCAGCGTGTAGTCATTGGACAGTTTCCCGATGTTTATACCATTTTCAAATGGATAGCAGTATCTATTCCCCCCGCCCCCCAAAAAACCTCACCGAAACAAAAACTTTAAACCCAAGAACCACCTGAAAATAAATGAGAAAATGAAGGATGCCCACAGGATTGTGGGTGCTGCTCAAGTGGTAAAGTGCTTGCCTAGCAATAAGGAGGCCGGCCCTAAGCCCAACCCCCAGTATGGGGATGGGGGGGGGGTCACGGTTTCAATGTAAAGAGAGAGAAGAAACATCTGGAATTAACTGATGAAGCGAGTAATCACAGTCTCCGTGTTTAGAAACCTAGTCCTCGAGCAAGCAGAAGACAGGAAGTTACTAGATCAGGGACAGGAAGGGAATAATTCAAGATCTGACTTTACTTTTGGATACCTAAGACATTTCTTCTGCATGGGGCAGGGGCACAGATCAGCTGGGTGGTAGAGACACACCAGCCGCTCGGGATTACAGGAGCAGGTGAGAGCCGAAAGGAAGCACGTGGTTCTGCATGCAGAGCACTGTCGCTCATCGTCAGGAACAAGCTCAAACACTTCCTCTTCTGACATCAGAACTCCCTGAAACACAAGCGACAGCACACATCAACGTTGCCTTTTCTTCAAAGCATAAAAAAAAGTGGTGCTGTGGCTCGCCTTGAACTGAAGAACACAGGGACCGTGCCCAAGCCCAGAGTTTGAGCCCCATGACTGATCAAACCACCCCCCCTCAAAAAAAAAAAACTTCTCTCCTACAGTAGGGAATAAGTCAATGGCATGACAAGAAAATATTTTCTAGCAGGAGAGCGATGGTGGCTCATGCCTATAATCCTAGCTACTCAGGAGGCTGAGATGTGAAGATAATGGTTCAAAGCCAGCATGGTCTTTTTGGCGTTTTTACTCTATCACTTGAGCCACACCTCCATTTCCATGATTCTTTAAACCATGATCCTCAAAATGAATTATGAGTGCAAAAAAGGGGAAACTATCCTGAATGTGGGAATCAGTGGGAGGGGAGGGGAGGGTCAAAGTGAAGGTAAAATGATCTAAGTACTTCATTCATACTCAGCATGAAAGCATACTGAAAACCGTTTAGAAGGTAGAGAAAGCCGGGAAATGAAAAGCTAACAGAGGGGATGAATCTGTGTGCACGCTAAAAGCAGGTAAGGAAACATCACAATGAAACCCCCCTGTACAATTAATATATGCTAAAGAAGAGGAAAAAAATCTAGGTGACATCGTTTCCTAGAACTTTTGGAATCTGAAGAAAAACAAAAATAGCAACTACTAAAATACAAAATATTCTTGAAATTACTGATTTTTGTGTTCAACTCTAGAAGAAATCAAAGGTAAAAATTCTGTATGTTCATTTTTTTTCTATATTCCATGAAACAGAAACAAGAGCAGCAACTGGGCTCGGCGAACTCACCATCTGAACAACGGACTCCCTTAATCGCGTTTCTTCTTCAGTCATGAGAGTCAACTCTTTGCAGACCATAGCGGCCAGCCCCACATCCAGGCATTCTGGATCTGCTGCCATTTTGAAAATGAGTTCCTCATGAGAGAAGACACAGTGGCGCTTCAGCCTTCGGTAATGATTTACACACTGACGACCAATGGGCAGCTGAAAACAGGAGATTTCCAAATTAAATTACTTGTTCATAACATCCCAGAACAGAAGCACCACTACCCTCCAGATCTTCCCTTTGATTATCAAGACAGAGTACAAGTCATAGCTGAACCTAAGCGGCTACTGTAAGCATTAACTCTCTGTGGCCCAGCAAGAATTCCACAGGCCCTTCCCAGGGATTTCCATTATCTGAGATACTAAACTCCTGTCCCAAACTGAGTTTGGGAAGATGGAGTTCCTTGGTATATGAGGTGGAAAACTGAGGCCAAACTAACAAAGGATTAGCCATAAAGGTAAAAGATAAAATACTGTTAACAGAAAATCTTAAGCAGGGTGCTGGTGGCTTACACCTGTAACCCTAGCTACTCAGGAAACCTGCTATCTAAGGATCTAAGTTCAAAGAGAACACCAGGTAGAATAGTCCCTAAGACACTTATCTCCAATTACCTAGAAATATGCTAACAAACTGTGATAAAACAGTGCTAGCCTTGAGCAAAAAAGCACAGTAAGAGCGTGAGTCCCCAGGTTCAAGCCCCAAGTACTGGCACAAGAGAAAAAAGAAGTTAAAAGTTCCAACTATAGAATGTTAAGTGAAAGTATTTAGCATTCAGAACAAAGAGAATACATTATTAGGGGGGAAAAAAAGGAAAAATTAGGTGAAAGTACTATTTAACCAATATACATTGTCTAACTTTTTCTTTTTTGTTTACAAGAGCTAAATCAAAAATTACTTTAGATTTTAGCTTCCAGAAGCCTTTTCAAATCCACCAGCCTCACAGAAAGAGTTCAAAGAGTGAAATCATAGCTGATAGTTTTCCCTAACTGAACTAAATGACAACCTTCCATAGCCAACAGATAGCTCTGGATGGGGCTGAGGATCTGGCTCAGTGGGGGCGTGCATCATTAGCACCCAAAACCATCATCCAAATAAACGAAGCCATACACTCCCAAGATAAATTCTCACCATTTCTGTAACTTCCAAGCTACAAACCAAATTTGAAAAGTAGCTATATTCTCTCTTTCACACACACACACACACACACACACACACACACACACACACACACACACACACACACACACACACACACACACACACACACACACACACACACACACACGGTAAAAGTTGTTTTATTTGAATTTGGAAACTGTAAGGTCAAGAGGAAAAAACACAAAGACAGACCTTGAATAACCTTTGAGAATTTACTTCTGTGCGTTAATAACACATACTAGTATGAGGCTCTATCTGAATCGAGCCATCTTCCATGCTCTTCAAACAGACAATTCCCCTCCAAATATATTTTGAATGCATAATTAGCACTCATCTTGTTTATGAACAATATACAACTCTTTAATGTCCAAATTCTTAAATATTTACTCCTTAAACATTTCTCATGCAGCTATAAAAGCAAGTACAGAGCTAGGAAAGTGGCTTAGTGGTAGAGTGCTTGCCTAGCAAGCATGAAGCCCTGGGTTCAATTCCTCAGTACCACATAAACAGAAAAGGCCAGAAGTGGCACCATGGCTCAAGTGGTAGAGTATTAGTCTTGAGCAAAAGAAGCTCAGGGACAGTGTGTAGGCCCTGAGTTCAAGCCCCAGGATTGGCAAAAAGAAAAAGAAAAAAAAAAGAACAAGTAGAAGAAACCAACTGGTGGGGTTTGCACTTCTTAATCATAACATGTAAGGAAGCCACATAAAATAGAACTGATTATGCATTTTAGCTCAGAAAAGCCCTGCTATAATTCCACAGATAAAGCTGTTCCAAGTGTACCTTTTTCTAAAGAATACCAAGAGCTCTCACCCCAAGTGTTTAACTTTGGGTTGTAAGTGAATCTGTCAGTAAAATGAGGAGCTGCCAGAGAAGGACAGTGGTAACAGTGAGCGGTGGAAGGCAGACAACATTCCTAACCCACATCCACATCACCCTGCTCCCTAGCTTACACCCAGCCAAGTGCGGGGCAAGTCATAAACTCCACAAATGTTAGTTGTTTTAAGAAGGAGAACTCAAGCCCAAGGCAAATTCTAAACTTCCATCTTGCTCATGGTAAACTGTGCTGCTTCCATGAACAAATACAGAAGTGTTAAATGACTGGGTTAAAACAGGAGTGAGTGTTCACAAGCCAGATACAGTGTTTCACACCCGTATGGCTGAGGCAGGAGTCTAGGCAACACTACAAGACCCTCTCTCAAAAATACAAGGCTGTTTACCACACCATCTTAACTTTCCATTTTACTTAGCTTTCTATAGTTAACCATGGAAATTTAAAAAGGTATCCAGACAATCTAAGGTTCAATGGTACTGAAGGATTTCTCCAAAAATGAAGGGGGGTGGGGGACCAAACATCACTAAAACTAAACAACAACAACAACAAAACAAGTCAGTACATATTATGCAGCCTTTTCCCAATCATAACCACTTGCACCTTTTGATATCTACCTCATACAAAAGCAAAATAGTGATCACTGACATTATCATTTACAGATTTGTTCTTACTAGTTCTGGGGTTTGAACTCAGGGCCTTTTATGAATGCTAGGTAGGTGCTCTACCATGTGAGCCACACCCCCAAACCTCCATTTATCATGGTAAGGTCCAAAAGTTCTCAGAGACAATTTAGAACAGAGAAATTGTATTCCACGGAGAAAGAATCAACTAACTGTCCACTGAAAGTTCAGAAAGAATAGGGAAACTAGTGAATCGATGGGAAGAAGAACCATAAAATCTTCCAGAGAAATGTGATGGCAACTCGTAACTTTTTAAATGACAAGAGCCCACCATTCACTACCGTGGAAGTGTTCATGGAGCACTCTTAGAGCCAGCCCAGCACATGTGGCTCCTAAGCTCCTTTTGTAGGGTTTGGGGAGACAGGCAACAGCCACTTGCTATAAAACAGACCCAGTCAGCAGTGCAGAAGTTCACAGCCTCCGCAAAGTTGTAGCCCTGGTTGAATCCAGAGTGGTAGGCGCGAGGAAATGTCACTACAAACTCGCCAGCACACTGATTGGTCCTGTACACCTAAATGCAAATTGGGAACAGGGATTTAAAAGAACAAAACAACAGAGAGAGACAGATTTCATCAGTCAGTTTCAAACACATTTTCTAAATGGAGAACAGTACAATGCTCATTCAGTTACTTGTTTCCTAATGATTAAGACTTTTTCCTAGCTACTCAGAAGGCTTAGATCTGAGGATCACAATTCAAAGTCCATCCAGGAACAAAAGTCCCCATGTGACTCTTATTTCCAATGAACCACCAGAAAATCAGAAGTGGAGCTGTAGCTCAAAGTGGCAGAGCACTGGTCTTGAGGAAAAAGTTCAGGTACAGCACCAAGGCCCTGAGTTCAAGCCCCACAACTGACGAAAAAACAAACAAATAAATACACATTCAAGGGAACTTCTTAATTCCTGGGTTGTAAATAGTGGTGAACAATGAAACTGCCTACAACCTTTGGATACATTTTTATCCAAAATTTTTATTAGTTAATATGCGATATGAAATATTCCCAAATCAATGTTCCTATACCCTGTTCTGTGATAATATCATTTTGTCTTAAGGTGTCAGATTTTGTTGCCACTTTTTGCTGTTGGCAGTACTAGTTTTGAACTCAGGGCCTCAACCTCGACAGGAAGGGTGGGAGCTCTCCCACTTCACTTGAGCCATTCCCCCTGAACAAAGTCACTCTTCAAAGACAAATGGAACACCATTCACCTCACTTTCATTACAGCTATGAGGAAGTGGCAGTGGTGGCCCACACCTGTAATCCTATCATTACAGGGGAAGATATGGGCACAGAGCCTTGGGGTAGAGTACGTGTCAAAGCTCATGCAGGACCTTGGGTTCTATGCCAGGAGTACAACCAGAAAAAAAACTTATTGTGAATTTTTCATCACACAGCAAATCTCTTTAAATTTATACTTTATCATACGGTAGTAGTTTGTTTGATGACTTTTCAAAATTAAGTTGAAAGGAAGAAAGAAATTCACAGTATATCTGTAGTAGTTTGTTTGATGACTTTTCAAAACTAAGTTGAAAGGAAGAAAAATTTATAGTATATTTTTGCTTCATTATCTCATGTATTAAAAACTGAGATACTTATATAAAAAGAAAAAAGAAACATCGAGGGTGGGTAATTTTCAAACACATTCAAAGTAATTATGAAGAGAGCATAAAGAACCACAAAGAAATCTGCTCATCAATAAGGGGCTGGGGAGGGGAGAGAAAACAAGGCTCCGTGGGAGATGGGTACTTGTGAGAGGGAGTCAGGCCAATGAGGGCGAAAGAGGATGAATGTGTGACAAGAACAAAAACAGAACAACGAAACCTCTTGCAACTGTACTAGGATGAGAGAGGGGGTGGGAAAGTGACGGGAGTTTGAGTGGAATACAGGATAAGGATTAGTTATTATAGCTGCCATTTAAAAACCCATTTTTTTTAGTTAAATAGGAATAATAAGGACTATAATATTTTTGTTCCAACAAGAATGTAACTGTTGCGGGAAGGTCATCAGATCAGATTCATACTTCAAGAAAACTCCTCTTGGTCAAGCAAAGTTGTTCTCATTCACCTTATAAATTCTAATTTGGCTAGTTGGTGACATGACCCGTTGCTTCCAGTCACAAAGCAAAGCATGCATTGTGACTGTATTTAATCAAGAACTGAAGTAACTTTAAAAGCACTGAAGAGACACACGGAGACTCACAGGCACCCCATGCTCCATCAGCACATTGGGGTTCATGATGGTGACTAGCTGATGCAGGAGGTCAGGCTGGGATTCAAACAGCTCAGGGGCCAGCTCCCTCATCACTTCCTCCAGCTGTTCTGCAGCATGAGACGGTACTCCATACCACGTCTTTGGCTCACCCCTAGCAAGAGAAGTCATGGTTCAGCTACATAGAAAATGGTACCAATGAGACCAAGGCCCTGACGCCCACCCCCTAAACAGGGACCAGCTGGGCAGAGCCCAGGCCACTCCTCACGGCCATCACTGGTGGTACCGCAAGAGGATAGGGATGGGTACACTGTCGCCATTAGCACACAAAACCAGGGGGGATCAGCAAAAGTAGCTTCAAATAGAGAAAACACTACATAAAAAATAAGCACTGTTCCACAGGACACTGACATACTGCATCACAAACACACCAGACATTCCAATTATCCCCACAAGTTACACAATACCTATGACTGACTTCACTGAGTCAGTTTTCCTATCCAAGGATATAAACCAAGACTAGAAATTACTGAAATCTTGAATATAGTTTTCTATAAACCTTAAGGACCAAGAACAAGACATACGTTGATGAGATTTTAGTAGAATATTTAGTTATAATTTATTCAGGGTTCATTTAGAATACCAAAGTAGCTTATCCCCTAGATAATATATTTGATTAGGCAAGCTATTTATACAATAAAAGCTATACTTTCCAATTTGCCTGAGGTTCACAGGACTCTATACCAGCCAGTGCTGTTCCTAACAGAGTTTCTGATGAGATTCTGTTTGCTGGAAATGCAGTGGCTCCTGATCACAGGCAACTTAGCACCTCATAAGGACAGTGCAATGGCAGCTGCAAGTCTGTAATTCTACTTATACTTAACTAGCTTGAGTAAACACAGAAGCTAGCAGCTACCACACAGCACAGCCTCTTAAATATGATCTTCAATGAAAACAAAAATATCAGGCTGGGAAGGTGGCTCAGTGGTAGAATGCTTGCCTTGCATGCCTGAGGCCCTGGGTTCAATTCTTCAGCACCACATAAAGCAAAAAGAAAAAAGCCGGAAGTGGCGTTGTGGCTCAAGTGGTAGAGCACTAGCCTTGAGCTGAAGAGCTGAGGGACAGCGCCCGGGCCCAGAGTTCAGGCCCCATGACCGGACCCCCCCCAAAAAAAAAAAAAATGAAATAAAAATATCTAGTTAAGATATATCATAATATAGTGGAAAGAAACTGGTTATGTAAGTAAAAACTGTGAGATTAAAAAAATTCAGCAAATCAACTTAAAGACCAAACATAACTTGGATATTTTAAGGGAAAATACTACTGAAAGAAACATTTTAGTGCTAGAGGTGCTCCAAGCTCTGGGACTTCAACCTCAGAAAGAGAGAAGGAAAAAACCAACCTTTTCAGATTTTAAGTGGTGAAGGTTAGTATGGTATTTGCATAAACTTTACACATCTTATTTTTTAATTATTAAGATTCATCTGAATTGGGCTGGAAGCAGGTGGCCAGTGGCTCAGATCCAATAATCCCAGCTACTCAGGGCTGAGACTCGAGGATTACAGTTCAAAGCCAGACCAAACAGTAAAGTCTGTAAGACTCTTACCTACAAAAAACCACTAAAAAGCTAGAAATGAAGTGGTGGCTCAAGTGGTAGAGTGCCACGGAAAAAAAATAAGGGATAGCAGCCAGGTCGTGAGTTCAAGCACCAGTATTAGCATTAACAAAAAATTAGGCTGAGGATGTAGCTCACAGGGTCAGTGTACAATTCCTCTGACAACACACTCACATGCTACACACATGTGCAGGTATGCACACACTCACACACACACACATCACATACTCTAAAACTCTAGACTAGGTTTTGCTACTTGCACATGATTTATAAATTAAGGTGGCTGAGACACTTCTCATCCTTTCCCCACCATACGCTCTTCCTTTTGGGTAGTAAATACTTTTTAAGTCAGTCTCCCTACTATATATAGATGTAACATTATTACATATTCAAAAAAGACCAGAGGTCAGTGGTAGAGCATATATTCAAGATGTGTGAGACCCTGGATTCTATCCCCAGCACCAAGAAAGGCCTCTAGATGCACATGCTACACAGAGAACTACACCTACCAGTGCAAGTAGTTAATGGAGTAGCTCCAGTGATCTTCAATGTGCCAGCAGAAAGAAGAGAAACACATGCCCACATAGAGCCAAGGCACCTTCATGCCAGAAATGTCCACATTAATGTGCGCGAGAACGGACTGCTCCAGGACGGGCGTGTTGTTCAAATTCCAGCCCGAAAGCGCATATTCCTGTCAGAGGGAAGGAGGGGCTCAACACACTCTACTCCATAGATTTTGGTTGACTTGGCAGCTAGCTGAAGAGTTAAGGTCTATATCAAAGTAATTATATAATACATATTAGTTTTAAATATAGTTTTGCAGTAGAGCACACGTTTAGCATGTACAAAGTTATGGGTTAACTCGCCAAGAACCCAAAAGAATAAAGTCTGGCAGGTCAAAGAGCAGAAAGGAGAGTCTATACTTCAAAATATAGGAAACAGTAGCCAGGTGCTAGGCTCATGCCTATAATCTTAACAACTAAGAAGGCTGAGAAGATCACAAGTCAAGGCCATTGAGGGCAAAAAAGTACGTAAGACTCCATCTCCAAAACACTCAGTAAAAAGCAGGCTTAGAAGTGTAACTCAAATGGCACTGCATCAGCCAAGCAAGCAAGCCAAGCAAGTATGAGGCCCTGAGCTCAAACCCCACCACCGCCAAAAATACATGTATACATATGCACACACGAAAGAAGTTTTAAAGCAAATTAGCTTTTAAAAGGCAGTCATTTTTTAAAAAGTATTTTGCCTTGTCCATAAGACTGAAGACTTTTGTTTGAATCATACATCTAGGATTAGAGGAAGGTAGGTTTCTACACACCTCTTCCTCTGGGAACATCTTCCTCCGACCATCCTTGACGGGAAACCCGCTTCCGAAGTCCTTGGAGGAGATGTCGGCACCGTACTCTACAATAACATCTTCCTCGATGCTGCTCACCAGCCTCCAGAACTCCTTCTCCACTAGCTCTGTGGGCACCATCTACACAGGCCAACAGAAACGACACGCGCTGCCGACCCGCTGGACCCGTCCCCAGCCCAGCCCAGCCCAGCCCAGCCCAGCCCAGCCCAGCCCAGCCCAGCCCAAGTGGGCACAAAGCTTCACACCTCCCAGGCAAGACGACCAGGGCCCTACCTTCACACAGCGACAGCAGGGAAAAGCTAAAGATAACCTTTACATTCAGAAATATAATGAATCTGAATTGCCTTTTTCTGGAAAAAGCTGCTTCTTTCTTCAGGACAAAGATGAAGAGAACTTCCATGTGAAGCACGGAAGTGACAAAGCAAGGCTGAGCCTTACTTCTGCCAAAACTTTCAAACAGGCCCAGGATCCATTAGGGAAAGAAGCAAACCCCACGTGACAAGTAATGATAAACAGCACCAGCCAAATACTTGTTTTTCAGTAAAGGATTACTCACAGAAAGCTTACAGAACAGACATCAGAAGGGTTTCATAATAAGAGAATATCAAGTACCATATAAAGACAACAAAAGATGCCAAACCTCTTACTTTTATATTTGTGCAGGTCCTAGGGCTTGAACTAAGCTTCTTTTGCTCAAGGCTAGCACTTCACCATTTGAGCCACACATAGCTTCACTTCTAGCCTTTTTAGTTTACTGGAGATAAGAGTCTCAACAGAATTTCCCTCCCAGGCTAGCTTTGAACTGAAATCCTCAGATCTCAGCCTCCAAAGTAGCTAGCTGGTAACTAGGGGCTCAAGCCTCTGGCACCTGGCCCAAATCCTTCATTTTAAGATTCGATGTTCTCTCGTCTTTTGCACTTGGTCCCTGTTTCCCACAAAATATTAAAAATGATCAACTAAGGTTCTATTTACACTTTGAACCTCTCCAAATGGACAGAAAAAAACAGTAACTTACATGGACTGGCATATTGAAATAATCAGACTTGAAGTTATCTGCCATCTCCCCAAAACTCTGAAGCGTGTATTCTCGTACAGCTTGTTCAAATCCAAAAGCTTCTCGGGGTTTGTTGCACTCCTAGACAGAAAAACATGTCTAAGGTTAACTCCCGGAGACCGTACTGACCAGAGTACCACTCTCAGGTAGATGACGCAGGAATGCCACTCCTGGGCACAGGACACAATGAAGGCACCTGCATACCATACAGCACTATTCACCATGGCCAGAACGTGGGAACAGCCCCGATGCCCTATACCAGAAGAATGGACCAATAAAATGTGGTATACGTATATATGTGTACACACACACACACACACACCCTCCAAAATAACCAGCACAAAGCAGAGCTCAAGTGGTAGAGCACCAATTGAGCAAGTGCAAGGCCCTGAATTCAAACCCCAATACTGGTAGAAAACACAAACAAAAGCTATAATGTTTCTTCCTCTTTAGTGTTGCATTATGAACTATCCAATCACAAGTCTCCCTCAACTGAAGAATATATAGAATGATGCAGCCAGGAGTCAGAAAAAGCTTTGGAGCCAAGCTGCCACACGGCTACCTTCCCAGCTTTAGGAGTGTATTTGCACACGTCACATGCGTTACTGCTCCCAGGCCCATACCTCAGCAACGCACTTAGGACACCTCCAATCTCCCTTGGGCACATCGGGCAGCGGCGGAATGAGACAGAACGTGTGATAGCTGTCGTCACATCCGTCACACAACAGCAGCCTGTCCTCGTTGTTGCCCCGACCACAAAACATGCACACGTAGAGATCAACCTGTTAAAATAAAGACCCAGTCTACTTTCCATGACAGAAAACACGGCTTTTCCACAACCTGTTTTGTTAAAATGTACACTAGAAGCAAATGTAACTTAAATCCTGAAATCTATTTCAAACAATACTTCAACATTCTTTTAATAACACTTCCTAAATTGACCTCTAGGACTTCTAGCAAATACAAGTAAATCAGGTCATTAGAATCAAGAACGCAAATCGATTTGTTTTAAAAACACCATTCCTTTTCCTGTATACGAATACGTTTGGTACAGGAGGAGAACTGCGAACTGCCTGGAACACTGCTTTCCTAGACGTAGCATGAGAACCTTTGGTATCTACAGGATCTGTTCCAGGCCCCCACCCACCAGTCCCACGGATACCAAAACCCGCCGATACTCAACCCCTCATCTAAGATGGGGCAGGATGTACGTAAACAGTGATGCACACCCTCACATTTATACTCAGTCACCACTAGATCATTCTTAATAGCAAACACAGCTGAGCTACTACACTATTCAAGGAATAGTGATGACAAGTGTAGATTTTCAGTCTACACTCGACTGGTGCCACAGAGGTGGACGCTGGGCTCCACAAGAATGGCGGCCGACTCTCCACGGATTTCTATCACCTTCTCATTTATTATCACCCACAGGTGTATGAGTCAGGGCAGACAGTCTATACGTACACGAGACAAAGCAAGGTTACATCACACAAACACCGAAGCTCTAGCTCTGTTTTTGCCACCAGGTCTCGTAACCACATGAGCTAATTAAACAGCACACCAGGATTTATCAAGATAAAAAGAGCAAAACTGAAATGAAACAAATCCTTTCCCTCCTGACACATCCCAAAGCACTTACAAAGTTAACAGACAGAGTTCCTTTCCGTTGTCTCATGTGCATGTTAAATGCGTCTGACCTGTTGGTAACTTTTCGTCTTCGGGTGACCTCATCTTGAAATAAAAAGTTATATAGTAATAGTAAAAACTAATGTTGAGAGCTTACTATGGACCAGACACTATTTAAAATTATTTCAGTTAATCTCAGAACACTTGAGCTAAATTATCTCAGGTTAAAGGTATACAAAAATCACATAGGTGCTAAAATCACACAGCCAGCTGGTGGTGGGTTTGGATTCTAATCCAGACAACCAAGCCCCAGCTAGTTTATCCACCGGTGCTGCACTGCAGCATGTGTGCAGTGGGCAGGTATGCGGCACCTACACACACGTCCACACTCACAACTCAAGGGATTCACAATCATTTGTGGGATCACTGCGAGCCAACACAGTAACCACAAATGACAAAGGAAGTGTACTTAATGCTCAGAAGGGCCACAAAAACCATTATAATGTACTTAGCAAATTCTACCACATTAAACGTTCTGAGTGTGGAACAGCATTATCTGATCTTCTACAGTTCTGTTCACAATCTGAATTATATGATTTGACTTTTCCTATCATAAATGCCTAAGAGATGCGATTAGGATTTCATTAATCCTTATAATTGTAAGTCAAAACATGCCCAGCTGCTCCGTGTTGAACGAGCTTTTACACTGACACAGCACATAGGGAGAACAGGAACTTGATTTCTGCATTAGCAGTTCTACTCACAAAAGTTTCCAACATGCAAAGCTGAAAAGAACTAGGCATTTCAAAGAAAACGAGTAAATGGTATAATTTATCAAGGGCAATCAATTATTTTTTAACTTGAATGATGGTTAGAATTTAAAAGCTACAAGTTCTTCCCTGTATTAAGTCTATTTCCCGTTTTTTGTGTTCTTTGTTTTTGTCAGTCGTGGGGCTTGAACTCTGGGCCTAGGCGGTGTCCCTCAGCTCTTCAGCTCAAGGCTAGCGCTCTACCACTTGAGCCACAGCACCACTGCCGGCTTTTTTTTTCCTGCTTATGTGGTGCTGAGGAATTGAACCTAGGGCCTCATGCATGCGAAGCAAGCACTCTACCACTGAGCCATCTTCCCAGCCCCTCTATTTCCCTTTTAATTTGAGCCTCAGATCACTAGGTGATCTGTACCTTCACCATTATGGGTGGAACTAAACTAGCATTTTAAAGCTGCAATGAATTCGTTGTAATATTACACATGGAGAAGGAAATTCTAAAACTGTAAAAATTCAACATGCTAATTGCTCTTCACATCTTAACATCAAGGTATTTGCTGTAAAGAAGACAGTTTACCTAGAAACCATGTCTCAAGTTTACAATTCTGAATTCCCAGCACAATCTGAAATGCAAGTATCATTTGAATCTTTTTACAAACATATTGTTGTACTTCAAGACCAATAACAGACTTTACCTTCTTTATCTTTTGCTCCCATTGCTAGACCCACAACTTTGGGTCCAGCTCCAAAAATCTGGAGTTTCTTCAGTTCTGTGTTTTTATTCACATCTCCAGAGTCTGACTGAAAAATAAAAACAAAACTCATATCAGCACAGTTATCTAATTCATTCATTTTTCTTTTCCAAGATAAAAGTTCTTGCTGTCTTGCTGGGACCTTGAACTCCAACAGCTAGGACAATTTTTCAAAGTTGAGCCACCAAGTTAAAGAATATAATACTGTGTCTTGGGTCCTGTAATTCAAATGGCAAAAATTTCTGGCTCCCAGTTAACTTTGGTCTCAGGGGAAGCTGATTCCATTCTCTTCTCCTGGACATATTCTTTCTTTCCTTTTTGTTTTCTATGCTACAGACTGATCACAGGACACAATACATGCAAACAGGTCATCTGTTCTGAGTGAGCTGTCCTCAGTGGCTTTCAAGAATAATTCTAGTCCACCTGGTGAGGTGCTTTACACCTGTTATCTTACCCAGCTACTTGGGAGGCAAAGATCACAAAATAGCTTAATGCAAAAAAAGGGGTTGTAAGAGCATAGTTCAGGCAGCAGAGTTTCTGCCTACCAAGTATAAGGGCTTATGCTTAAAAAGAATAATTCCATTCCATTACCAATGACTTATTTGATTATTGGTATGGCCCTCTATACAGGCTGAAAAGTACACCGTCAGCTACTGAGAAAGTTCTTTCTTGTACTTAAGAAAAGAGAATGCCGGGAGAGGTGGCTCACACCTATCATCCTACTCAGGAGGCTGAGATCTGAGGATCACAGTTGCAAGCCAGTCCAGGCAGGAGAGGTTGTAAGATTCATCTCCAATAAGCCACTTAGAAAACTGGAAGTAGGGGGCTGGGAAGTTGGCTCAGTGGTAAAGCGCATGCCTTGCATGCCAGAGGCCCTGGGTTCGATTCCTCAGCACCACATAAGCAAAAAGAAAAAAGCCGGAAGTGGCGCTGTGGCTCAAGTGGTAGAGCGCTAGCCTTGAGCTGAAGAGCTGAGGGACAGCGCCCAGGCCCAGAGTTCAGGCCCCATGACCGGACCCAAAAAAACAAACAAACAACAAAAAAAAGAAAACTGGAAGTAGCACTGCGCTGAAAAGCTGAGGGATAGTGCCCAGGCCCAGAGATTCAAGTCCCACAACCAACAACAACAACAAGAAAAAAAAAAAAAAAAAAAGGGAAGAAGGGAGGGAGGGAGGAAAAATCAAGATATACCTAGGAAAGCCATGTTTTATCCCTCTTTCCTTTGATACTTTCCTTCTATAATATACAAGTTCTACAGGTCAGTATGTTGTTTACCTTTTTCCTGAATTAAATAATACTTTTGTTTATTAAAATAGCCTTAAGGCTCAGCAAATTGGAATAAATGGGATTGCATCGAACTAAAAAGTTTCTGCACAGATAAGAACAATTACTAAGTTAAAAAAACAGTCTACTGTAATTTTTATTGTTAACACTTAATGAAATATTAATTATACTTTAAAAAAAAAAAAGACAGTCTACAGAACAGAAGATCTTTACCACCTATTCTTTTTTTTTTTGGTCCGTTGTGGGCTTGAACTCTGGGCCTGGGCGCTGTCCCTCAGCTCTTCAGCTCAAGGCTAGTGCTCTACCACTTGAGCCACAGCACTACTTCCAGCTTTTTCTGTCTATGTGGTGTTAAGGAATCAAACTCAGGGCCTCATGCAAGCAAGGCAAGCACTCTACCACTGAGCCAGCTTCCCAGCCCCTTTACCACCTATTCATATAAGCGCCTAATATCTAACTAGAATAAATAAGGAGCTCAAGAAAATACCTCCATACCAAATCAGTAGCTCAACTAATAAATGAGCAAAGGAATCAAGAAACTTCTCAGAAGAAAAAGCAAGAATGGCCAATAAACATTTGAGAAACTCCTCAACATCTCTAGCTATAAAAGAAATGCAAACCAAAACAACACTGAGTATGCAAAATGAACTATATAATTTGTGGGCAGAGACAGGAGGGGGTAACTAGGGGAAAGTGAAGGAAAGGGTGACTCTGTCCAAAAAAAAAAAGAAATATATTCTTTACATGACATATAACCGTAACTCCTCTGTATATCACCTTTACAATAACAATTTTAAAAAAAAGATTGTCCATCATGAAGAATGCAAACAAGAAATGCTGACAAGGATGGGGGGAGTGGATAGAGGCAGGGGAGGAACTCTATTACACTGTTGATGGGAATGTAAACTAATGCAACTACTCTGGGTGGAGGTTTGGAGACTCCTCAAAATCTAAACACAGAACTACCCTATGATCCAACACCACCACTTCTGGGCAGCTACCCGGACTATTACAAGTCAGAATATGGTAAAGACACCTGCACATCCATGGTCACAGTGGCACTAGTCATGAGCCAAATTACAGAAACAGCCCTGATGTCCTAGAACAGACCAGTGGATCAAGAAAATGTGGTATACATAAAACGGTATTTTACTCATCTAGCAGGAAGAATAATGTCATTTGCAGAGAAATAGGTAAGACCTAGAAAAAAATTACAATATACAAAAGTCAGGCTCAGAGTGACAAGGGGTGTATGTTTTCTCTCGAATCTGAACGCTGGATCTAAATACAAATCCACAAACCTATACAGGATCATATGCACACACACACAAACAAATCTGCTAAAGAATGGTACACTTCAGGGAGGAGTCCAGTAAAATAACTCCTCTGAACAACTAACAAACCACTTAGCAAAATGAATACTAGGAAGCGGAAACATGTTCAGGGGAAGGGGAAAGGAAAAAGACTGGTACATGAAGGGGAGTAGGCAAGCAAACGCAGTCATTCTATACAATGCTATTTTGTAAAATGGGACTGAGTGATGGGTGGGGAAAGCTGAGGGGAAGGATGGGGGATGACACTGATCAAGGTGATATAGCCTGACTTCTGCAGCTGACACTCTTTGTACAGCTACTGAATAAAAATAAATACTTAAGAAAAAATTCTTAGACAGGCTCATGCCTGTAATTCTAGCTACTAGGGAGACTGAGGTCTGAGGATCAAGTTCAAAGCCCAGGCTGGCTTTGAACCTTAAACCCAAACCTTAAAAAGTCTGGCATGCTGGCACACACATATAATCTCAGCAATCACAATACTAGGCCGAAAGACCGTGAGTACACAAGGTTAGCCTGGGCTACACAGCAAGTTCTAGGCCTGTCTGGATTATATAAAGAGGATGTCTCTAAACACATACACATATCCTTACATAAACACATGTGCATACTTATATACACACATATATGCATATCTGTGTGAGATTTTAATATCTGGGCGTGTGACCTCAATTAGAATAAGAAAAAAGAAATGCAAAGATGAATGAATGGAGGATGTGTCTTCAAGGCTAAAAGCGTATGAATGGTTTCCCTATGTCCACAAACCTCCTGTTAAGCACGGCCCAGAGCCACGCACTGTTGGCTGGCACCTGTCATCCTACTAATGAGGAGGCTGAAATCTGAGGATCAAGGTTCCAAACCAGCTCAGGCAGGAAAATCTGCAAGACTCTTATCTCCAATTAACCACCAAAAAAAGTTGGAAATAGAGCTGTGGCTGAAGCTGTAGAGGACCAGCCTTGAGTCAAAAAGCTAAAGGACTGTCAACAGGTCCTGAGTGCAAGCCTCAGTACCAGCACACACAAACCATCACCACAACAAAAAATGTCCTATGCATGTTGATACCTGGGACTTGACACGTCTTGTTCTTTTTGGCAGGATGTTCATTCTTGCTCCCGACTCTGGGGAAGTCTGAGTATCAGGGCAGAGGACCTCAGGTTCCACTTTCTCCTTCATTTCTAAAGTAGGCATCTGCACACCCTAAAAGGTCAGATTACAGAAAAACAGCAGTTTTCACTGATAAGAGACCAGGCTTGAGAAACAGTGAAGAAGAAAACAAATTTCCAGCTGGGCGCCAGTGGCTCATGCCTGTAATCCTAGCTGCTCAGGAAGCTGAGATATGAGGATCGCAGTTCAAAGCCAGGCTGGACAGGAAAAGCCGTGAAATTCTTATCTCCAATAAACCTCCAGAAAACCAGAAATGGTGCTGTGGCTCAGGTGGTAAAGCCTTGAGCTGAGGGACAGTGCCCAGGCCCAGCGTTCAAGCCCCATGACTGACCAAAAAAAAAAAATTTTTCCAGTAACTTCCTATGCCTACACGAAATCAAATCATCATTCTCCCTTGAACTGAACTATCAAAACCCAATTATTTCTATAGAAACTGAAAGCTGACTCTAAAATTTATGTGAAAAGTTACAACTGTTTGGAAATTTTGAAGACTTGAAAAAATTAAGGGGGCTTAATTATTGAGTATCAAAATTTACTATAAAACTACAATGCACAATATGGCCTGGTATTGGTTCTAGGGCAAACATACATGACAGTTTCTCTGTGTACCTGAAGTCTAAGATCCCTGAAGATGCCAGAAACATAGAAGTACCACACCCTATACATCCCATGATTCTTCTACACATGCATATCCATGATTAGGTTTAATTCATATATTAGGCATAAAAAATTAGCAACAATTAACAATACTGAAACAAAACAATTACAACAACATACTACAGTAAGTCATGTGAATGTGGTCTCTCTCTCACTCCAAAGCATCTCCTGGTCCTTTCTCCTCTCCACCTACACTTTGAGAGCACCGTGCAGCTTCTCTGCAGCAGATTTGAATTCCAGCATCACTATTCTCAAATTTGGGGCCATTACGTAGTAAAGTGAAGGTGATTTGAACACAGCACTGTAATAACACCAACAACAGATCTAAAAACTGAGATGGTTACTAGAGACAAAGAAATGATTCACAACTACGGCAGAAGAACACAGATTTCATCGTGCATGCAATTTGAAACTTATGAAGTATTTATGTTTGAAATTTTCCATCGCATATTTTCAGAGCAATTACTCAGTGAAAGTGAAACCAGACCTGGGGAGTGGGGGCCTACTATAGATAGATCAATGGGACAGTGAAGTCCAGAAGTCAGTCTACACATTTATAATCAACTGATACTGATACTTCACAAAATTAATAGGTCATTTCATTGGGAAAAGGATACTCTTGTAAAATAGTGCAGAAAGAAAGAAAGAGAGAGAGAGAGAGAGAGAGAGAGAGAGAGAGAGAGAGAGAGAGAGAGAATTTACACCCTTACCACTCTATTCTGCCTCCCCAAAACTGACTCAATACATCATGGACCTAAGTACAAAAGCCAAAATTACAAAACTACACAAAAACAAAGAAGAAAATCTTAGTGATCTAGTGTTAGGGAAGGACTTGTAAGTAGGAAACCAGATTTGGGCATGGTAGCATAGGCCTATAATCCCAACATTTAGGAAGCTGAGGGAGGAGGATCACAATTTCAAGGTCAGCTAGGTGCCAGTGGCATATGCTTGTATCTTAGCTACCCAGGAAACTGAAATCTGAAGATCACAATTCAGAATCAACCCAGACAGGAAAGTCTGTGAAACTCATCTCTAATTAACCAACAAAAAGCCCAAAGTGGAGCTATGATTCAAGTGGTGAAGCATTAGCCTTGAGCGAAAGAGCTCAGGGACAGCCCCCAGGCCATGAATTTAAGTCAACACTCTCTCTCTCTCTCTCTCTCTCTCTCTCTCTCTCTCTCTCTCTCACACACACACACACACACACACACATACACACACACACGACAAGCTCAAAGTCAGCCTGGGCGATGAGCTCCTGTGAAATAAACAGGAAGAAAATTTCAAAACCCTTAACACATGAAGGCTTATAATAAGAAAACATCCTTCAATTCCCATTGCTTTGTCTTGTAAACCACGAGAAACAGCTATTATTTTTAACTACTACTCTTTGCTCTCCAAATGCTGGAACCTGGAGAAATCTATTCCACCTTGTTATGCATCCCACCTGACTTGTGGAGAACATAGTCTAAATTTCCTACTTGATCTATCCTGGATCTATCCTCTAGGAACAATGACGCATCTCACCATAAGGCTGACACCAGACTGGAATAGCTCATAGGGGTAGAGAATTCTTTCATAGTGGGACTTCAGAAGAGATCCAGTTCCTTTTCCTGGTAAATATCCCAAGCGGCTCCCAACGTTAGACCATTTCTTCTCCTTGGTGACCATTTCAAATCCTCCTTCACTGGCAACGATCTGAAAAGGAAACAGAACTTCAGTGAAGGAACAGAGGTAGATTCCAGCATAATACATCACGTCTGTTACATATAAAAGCAATTCTAGGCTTAGGCTTCAAATTCCCTTTCAACTAGTATGTGCTACTACTTAAAGTAGACACAAAGGTTTTGGAGATTTTAAACTCTAAAATTTCATCAATACCACTGTCCTAATTTCAAAAAAAAAAAAAGATATTAAAGGACATTTAGTAAAGATGGGCACCTATAATCCTACCTACTCAGAATGTGGAGATCTGAGAATCATGGTTTGAAGCCAGCCCAGCCAGACAAATCCTTGAAACTCTTTTTTTTTTTTTTTCCCTCACTCTGGGGGCTTGAACTCTAGGCCTGGGCACTGTCCCTGAGCTTCTTTTTTACTCAAGGCTAGAACTCTATCATTTGAGCCACAGCACAACTCCCAGCTTTTTTTGAGTAGTTTATAGGAGATAAGAATCTCATGAACTTTCTTGCCTGGGCTGGCTTTGAACCGTGATCCTCAGATCTCAGCCTCCTGAGTAGCTAAGATTATATAGGCATGAGCCACCAGTGCCTGGCTCCTTGAGACTCTTATCTCCGCTTAACTCCATGTCACAAGTAGAGCTGTGGCTCAAGTGGTAGAGCACCAGGCTTGCACAACAACAAAAACAGCAGGAGCACACGGACATGAATTCAAGGGTACAATACTAAAACCACAAAAAAAATTCATTTGTACTCTGTACAATACACATGTGAGAAAGCTAAGCATATGCACACAGAGAGGAATATTACTCAGCGTATTGGTTATTTTCAAGAGAAGATCTTGCTTTAAGCAGCCTGGACTACGGCCCTCCCATTTTTATGTCCCTTTGCTGCTGAATGTGGGTTTGTGCCATGTGCTTGAAGCAAAAAGACAACTGAGCATTTGGCAACTGTACAGTTATTACAGAGGTAAACACAACAAAGGCTAGAGGGACATGACATCAGAACTTAGAAAACTGCAAAGGCAAGAAGCTACAAGACTGGAGCCTAGCAAGTGTGCATGTGTGTGTTTTGCAGGTTATAGAACCTGGCATTTCCTAAGTACGCCCTCCACCAATAAGCTACATTCCAGCCCCTTGCTCACTTCATAAGTAAACACAAGTCTTACCTTGCTCAATGCATAGAGGTCTAGGATTTTTCTTTCCACCACAGGTATCTTTAAATTAGATCCTTGAAGTTCCCAAAATTTTGCCAGTTGATCCAAGAAATCCAGTCTCACTCTGGTCATTGCCTGAGAGTAGACAAGTACAGAAATTAGAAATAGAAACTGTAATATCTGAAAATAAGTGAGCCTTAACCATGCTAAAGATACTCATTCCTGTAAAGAAACTCAAAGGTTTCATTATTGCTTAGTCTAAACAAACCTCCCACACCATCACCACCACCACCAATAGTAAAGAGGCAAAATACTTCTAATAAAACTTTACTCATTCAGGCAGTTCCTTAATAAATAGGCAGCCAGGCCTGTGAAATGCTAGGTACTCAAAAGAGGTTGAAATCTGAAGATCACAGTTCAAAGCCAACCTGGGCAGGAAAACCCATGAAACTCTTATCTCTAACCACTGAAAGCTGGAAATGGAGCTGTGGCTCAAGTGGTTAAGCACTAACCTTGAGCAATAAAACTCAGGGACAGTGCCTAGGCCCTGAGTTCAAGTCCCAGTACTAGTAACAACAACAAAAAGAAACTTTCATTAGCAATTCAACATTTAGTTAGCTTAACTCTGTGGTAACTGGAAATTTTAGTCAAATTATTTTCTAAACATTTTCATCCTGTGACATTCTCTAGTACATACACATGGTATAGAAACTATCTAACTGATAATATGCTTAATATTTAATTACAAGAGACAAACAGAAAAATCACTAACAGCTCAGGAATTTTATTTATTTATTTTTGCCAGTCCTGGGGCCTGAACTCTGGGCCTGGGCGCTGTCCCTCAGCTCTTCAGCTCAAGGATAGTGCTCTACCACTTGAGCCACAGCACCACTTCCGGCTTTTTCTGCTTATGTGGTGCTGAGGAATCAAACTCAGGGCCTTATGCATACAAGTAAGCACTCTCCCATGGAGCCACCTTCCCAGCCCCAGGAAATAAATATTTTAAGACCATAGAGGAGACCAGGGTGCCAGTAGCTCATACCTGCAAATCCTATCTCCTCAGGAGGCTCAGATCTGAGGATCTTACCTCCAATTAACCAGCAAAAGGCCAGAAGTGAAGATGTGGCTTAGTTGGTACAGCCTTAAAGGAAAACAAAAGAAAAAAAAAAAATCCAAAACACCTCAGGGACACTGCCCAGGCCCTAAATTCAAGCCCCAGAACTGGCACCAAAATAAATAAATAAATCCCAGTTAACCCATATTCTGGGCCCTGACACATGAACTTCTGAAAGTTCTCTCCCTAGAGCTCTAACACAAGGCATCAGAAGAAGACATGCCAGGCTGCAGGTCAGCAGTAAAGAGTTTGCTTAGCATGCATGACAAAACTTAGAAGCAAAACTGATGTTGCTATACTCACCTCAAGTTCATTCAGTCGCTGGACTCGAGGAGTAAAACGGAAGGATTTTACTTCACATGCAAACGGAGGCTGCCAATCCTAGACAGAAAAATTTTTCTATATGAGCAAGGAGTCCGCTATTTATTCCCTTTAATAAGGGATGAGTTGCGACAAACCACAGTGACAGCAGATTAGCATATATGTCTTCATTTTTTACTACTACACTTGAGGAAGCAATCCTACCAGTCCTGCTATTTACATTCCACAATTATGCTTTCCAAAGTTACTCAAGAAGAATGTAATGAGCTCACGTACCACAAGTGTCCAGCAAACCAAAAGAAAAAAAAATGTTTTAAAAGGACAAAAGTTAGAAAGAAATGTTTTGAAGGTATTTAGACTTTTTAGTATTTATAAATATATTACATTCTATGCTAAACAAATGTTATGTTAAAAGGCCAGCTTCTGGGCACCCAAATATATTCTCTGAAAGGGAACGGACCCTGTCGGTGTCTCCTGTCTCTAATCCTAGCAAGTGTGGAGGCTAAGAACAATGATTGATGCTGTAGACCAGACTGGGCAGCAAGGTCAATGAGACCCCTTCTCAACCCACAATCTGGCTTAGTGGTGTATTCCTGTCACCCTAAACTACTCGGGAGGTAGAGACTGTGGTGCTGCAGTTCCAGGACAGACAGGACCGAAAAGGTCACAAGATTCCATCTCAATGTTGGGAAGATGGATCTGGGTGTTGTATACCTGTCACCTAGCAACTACAGAAGTCTGTAATAGGCAGACTGTAGTCCAGGAGAGCACTTTGGCACAAAGCAAAACCTTATCTTAAAAATAACTTGAAAAACAGGGCTGGAAGCATGGCTCAGTGGTAGAGCACCTGCTTAGCAAGCAAGAAACCCTCAGCTCAAATTTTAAAACCTCCTACCCTCCAAAAAAAAAAAAAAAAAAAAAAGCAAGTCCACAGACCAAGGAAACCTTCCAGATTGTGCTACAACATCATGTATTTGAAATAAGGTTATAAAGCCAAGTGTAGTGACTCACATCGGTAATCCTACCCACTTAAGAAGCTGGGATTTGAACCACAAGTTTCCAAAACTCCATCTCAGCCAAAAATACAAAGCAATGAGCTATAACAGGAAGCTGTCATCCAAGCTGCTCTGTCATCCCAGCTATTCCAGGGAAATCTAACTAAGCTGTGGGATCACTCAGGCAAAAATGGAGCCACTATTTGAAAAATAACCAAAGTTAGGACTAGGGGTCACTGAAATAGTAAAGCACCTCACTGATAAACCAAGACCTTGACTCCAAACTCTACTACTACTAAGAAGAAAAAACCAACCAACAAACTTGATTTGGACTATTAGTAACCCATTTTAAAGATGTAAGTATGGGGCTGGGAAGGTGGCTCAGTGGTAGAGCGCTTGCCTTGCATGCCTGAGGCCCTGGGTTCGATTCCTCAGCACCACATAAGCAAAAAGAAAAAAGCCGGAAGTGGCGCTGTGGCTCAAGTGGTAGAGCGCTAGCCTTGAGCTGAAGAGCTAAGGGACAGCGCCCAGGCCCAGAGTTCAGGCCCCACGACCAGACCCAAAAAAAACAACAAAACAAAACAAAACCCAAAGATGTAAGTATGGATTGGTAAAATTAAAAAAAAAAAAAAAAGATGTAAATATAGGAGAAAGTGAGGGAAAGGGTGCCACTGTCCAAAAGGAATATACTCTTTATTTGACTTACTGCCAATGTTAAAATTAAACTCTGCTTATAATCAAGTTCAATAATGATGTAGCCTATAAAGAATACATTATTAAACAAGCCATATGTGGTGTATGCATATAAGTAGGCCTGGAGAAACCTGAGGCAGTGATATTCCAAGTTCACAGCCAGCCCAGGATACACAGTGATAATTATAACCTTTAAAATGAAAACATCTAAAAGAACCTTTGAATAGAATTTCTAACAAGGAAATGCATTGGGAGGTAGATGAAAATACAGTTTGAGAAAAACTTCAAGGCTTAAGCTTCTGTCCACATGAAGGTGGTGACAGAGCAAAGTAGAAGCTTTTGGAGGATGGTGATGCATACCATTGCAGCAACTATGCAACATTTTGCTGGTAATCCATGATTTGAAAAGGCATTCAGCAAACCCATTCCAGGTAGCAACAGCACAGTGGGAAGAGCACAGAATAGATTCAAGAACATGAGGTTCAAGACCCACTTTGCCACTTGCCCAAGGTAACACACCTGGCTAGTGTTTTAACTTATGCAGACTTGACTCTTCTGTAAAATAAGAACTTTATTTACAAGCTAGGCTTTTTGAAGATTAAATGAAACAATCCAAAGGTGCTAGATCAACTCCTCTCAAGTTTTTCATTCACTATGGTATGTATTACTGTGGCTATCTGGTAGGGAAGACAGTTTTTAGAAAGCAATACTGACCACAGCACTTATTTCTATCTTTGCTATAAAAGCAATAAAGGACATTGTCTTAAGCAGCACTGTGTAAGGCAAAGATAGGCTCACAATCTTTCTCATCTGTATCTAGTCATCTGAAGCCTGGCATGGTGACACGCAACTGTAATCTTAGCCCTTGAGAAGGTGAGGCAGGAGGGTCACAAGTTTGAGGTCAGCCTGAACTACTTAGTAAGACCCTGTCTTGACAACACTGGTGAAAAGTCCATAAACTCCATCTGCAGAAGTTGATTCCACTCTTAATAAGGCCCAGAGATCTGCATTTTAACAAGTATCCAGCTGATCTTAATGCATACTGTCCAGCAGTCCAGTGTGGAAACAAACCACCTTTTTTGACCTTGAGTCTATCATCCAACCTCAAGTTATTAACTGTCCTCATCAAAGTGAAAAACCTACTTAAGTTATTATAATTAATCAAGCTGGTACTAGTGGCTTACATTTGTAATCCTAGCTACTCAGGAGGCTGCGATCTGAGGATGGAGGTCCAAAGACAACCTGAGCAGGAAAAGACCACAAAACTCATCCAATTAACCACCAAACAGCAGGAAGTAGAGCTGTGGCTCAAGCTGGTTGAGCCCTAGGTAACCTACTGTAGAAAAAGCTTAAGGGACAGTGGCCAGGCCCAAGACCTGCACACCCACATAATCAGTTTTAAGTAACCAACATGCAGACAAACCTAGCTATTGGTAATAATTATAGTTCTGACATCTTTGCTCCTTAGTTCCTTATACCAAGGTATTTCAACGTGTTCTCTCCCCCATCTTCATTACTGACCCATTCTTTCTAAACCTCTAAACTTAAAAAAAGAAAGGCAATACTTTTTTTTAATCTTCCCCTGGTCTTTCTCATTGCAGCAGTAATTAGCTTGGGGCTACTATCCGGGGAAATAGGGGAAAGGAGAGAGGGGAGCACAACGAAACCTTGGGCTACACGTGTGTGTGTGTGTGTGTGTGTGTGTGTGTGTGTGTGTGTGTGTGTGTGTGTTTTCTTTAAGAAACTCTTGGGTTGGGATGTATAACATAGCTCAATGGCAAAGTGCTCGCCTAGTAAGTCCTGGGTTCGATCCCCAGCATCAAAAAAGGAAAAGAGGCAAGAGAGGGAAAGAAGAGAAACTCTTGCATGCATGCAAGCAGTGTGGCTACTACGCTCAGGGCCTGGACACACGGACAGCCGACGGACTAGGGAACCCCAAGGAGGGCTGTCTGTCCTTCAGGTGCCTTTTGATACTCTTTCCCCCCCAACCCAGAGACAGGTATCCGTGTCCGAGTGTTACCCCCCCCCACCCCCACCCCGACACCGTCAGAACCGTCCAGAAGGCCTTTCAAAGCCCAAGCTGGCCAGGCCCTGTGGGCGCCCCGAGATGTGGGGACCTGAGGGGACGGTCTCACGAGGGGCCCGCCCGGCTCCCGTCTCCCCCCCAGCCCCCCACTCCGGGGGCTCCTTCCTCCCCGGTTACCTTGGGCGGCCGGATTTTGCAGATGCCGGTCTTCTCGGCCAGAGGCCGGATGCGGCCGATGAAGCTGAGCGGGTCGGTGAACTCCTCCCAGCTGGGCTCGAAGACCGGGCACTCCGGGGGCGGCACGAACTCGGCCGCGTAGCCCCCGGGCCCGACGCCCGCCATGGCAGTCACGGGGCGGGGGGGGAGCGGCGGGGGGGGGCGGCGGAGGGGGGGCGGGGGGGGGCGGCGGAGGGGGGGCGGCGGGGGGGGGGCGGCGGAGGGGGGGCGGCGGGGGGGCGGCGGAGGGGGGGCGGGGGGGGACGGCGGGAGGGGGGGGCGGAGGGGGGGGCGGGGGGGCGGCCCGCGGGCCTCAGGGCCGGGCGCCGGCGGGCCGAGGACCACCGCGGCCTCTCAGCGGCCCGGGCCGGGGCGCACCGCCTCAGAGGACGAGGACGCCGCCGCCTCCGGCCGTTTGTTATGGTTTCCTTCAGGGCTTTTCCTCTCAGAGCCCGGACTTTCCGGAAGTGAGAGTGCCCCCCGCAAACCCCTCCGCCACGGCGTCCCGGAAGTGAGCGCACACCACCCCCCCCCTCCCCAAACCCCTCCGCCGAAAACAGAGTCCCTCCGCCGCGGCGCCCTTTCTCCTCCCTCCTCCCGTTCCCAGAAGCCCTCGGGCGCGGCGTTGCCCGAACCTTCCGGAACCGTGCGCGGGGAGACCGTTTCCCCCCAACACACACACACAAAGGCGAGCCGTGAGGGGCCGGCCGAGAGAAACAAAGGGGGCGGGGAGCGGCCGGAAGTGGCCGGGGCGAGGCGGCGCGCGCACTTCCGCCCGGCGCCGAGGGCCGTGCGCGGCCGCCCGGGAGCCCAGGTTCTGCTTCCTGCGTGGAGGGGGCCGCTTCCGGCGCGACGCTCGCGCTTCCCTTTTGTGCGTTTGCGGGGCGCGGAAGCGTGCGTGGCGCGCGGCCTGGCCCGCGGCGCGGGTTCCCGAGGGCCCGGCCCGGCCGGCTTCGCGCTCCCCCGGTGTTCTCGTCCTTTCCGTGGGCGGAATCGCCTCCCCGGGCCGCGTGTGCACCTGTCGCTTCTCCGAGACCTGCTGGGCTCGAACCGCGGCCCTCGGATCCGCCACCGAGTTGTCTGTCGGTCTGTCCTCCTCGGGATTCCACGGCTCCTGAGCGTGGTTTTCTAGCCATCGGCCATGGTTTTCGCACACCCACTAGCACACGCGCGTGTGTGTGTGTGTGTGTGTGTGTGCGCGCGCATGCGCGTGCTGGAGCTTGCACTCAGGGCCTGACTCTGTGCCTGAGCCTTTTCCACTCCAGGCTGGCGCTCTACCACCTGGGCCACACCTCCCCTTCCGGGTTTTTGCTGATTTGATTGGGAGAGATCAGAAGCTCCTCGACTTTTCCCTGCACCGGCTGGCACTGAACCGCCATCTTCAGACGCCAGCCCTCCTGAGTAGTTGGAATTCCAGGCGTTGAGCCACCAGCACCCGGCTGGTCAGCGGTTCATGATTGAAAGCCTTAGCAGGCCCGTCCCGTGTCCACCGCTTCCTCCGCTTCTACAAGTCGCTGTAGGACCTGCTGTAATAGGGAGTTGTTTACTAAATCTCTCCTAAAAGGATGGATCAGTTCACCTAGTGAGAGAAAACATAAACAGTGGTTCTCACCTAGATTCCAGCTACTCAGTAAACAGCTGGAGGGTCATGATTCAAGGCTAGCCAGGGCGAAAAGGCTGTGACTCTCTCCATCTCAAGAGTAGAGTGGGTGTGGTAATGTGCATTTATAATGCCAGCTACATGAGAAGCATCAATAAGCGGTTATTGTCTAGGCCATCCTGAGGGGGGAAAAATAAGAAACTATGGAAAAAAGAAATCAAGCAAAGGGATTGGGACACAGGTCAACTGGTAAAGTGCCTGCCTAGCAAGTGTGAGGTCCTGAGTTCAAACCCCAGTATTGAAAGTTAAAGGGAGGGCTGGGAAGTTGGCTCAGTGGTAGAGCAATTGCTTTGCGTGCATGAGGCCCTGCGTTCGATTCCTCCGCACCACATAATCAGAAAAAAGCAAGAAGTGGCGCTGTGGCTCAAGTGGTAGGGCACTAGCCTTGAGCTGAAGAGCTGAGGGACAGCTCCCAGGCCCAGAGTTCAGCCCCCACAGCAAAAAAAAAAAAGACAAGAAAGTTAAAGGGAAAAAAAAAAGTTAAGACCCTTAGCTTGACACCAGCCTTGATGACACAGGGATTCTCTGTCTCAGAAAAAATAAAAATAAAACATGGAAGGAAATAGATTCTTTTCTTTGGCGGGGGGGGGGGGGGGGGGGGCGGTCATGGGGCCTGCACTCTGGGCCTGGGCGCTGTCCCTCAGCTCTTCAGCTCAAGGCTAGTGCTCTACCACTTGAGCCACAGCGCCACTTCCGGCTTTTTCTGTTTATGTGATGCTGAGAAATCGAACCCAGGGCCTCCTGCACACAAGGCAAGTGCTCTACCACTGAGCCATCTTCCCAGCCCCGAAATAAAGATTCTTAATGGCTGGAGAGAGAAGAGTTGGGAAACCATGGCAGCTTTCATTTAGATATCCTCAAGACCTACACCACAAATAGTTCCTGCTTTTAGCTGGCCCTGTAGCTGGCTTTTCTGGAGAGGTGACCATAATTGGGGTTGAATTCGTTTATATGATTTATGCCAGTGTCTTGCACGCTTGGAAAAAGGAGGCAGGGACCTGTAGGATAAACAAGTACACCAATATACATGTATAAATACATGTCCAGTATATAACCCCCGAGTAGAAAAAAGGCACTACCCTGACCCTATCCAAGTTGTTGGCTTAGAGCCTGCATCTGAGACAGGTTACACACACACCCCCAAGTACTCCTGTGACCCACTCCATGGTTGTGCATCGAGTTCCGCAGCGATCGCCTAACAGCAGAGTGGCTGAGCTTAAACCTCAGGTGCTGACAGAAGGCCGTGAGCAGAAGAAAACTACAGTTCCCGGCAGCCTCGGCGCGGCCAGACGCCTGGCGAAGTGGGCGGTGCTTCCGCGCGAACGGCTTTCCTATTGGCGCAGCGTCCAAACGGCCGCGTAAGCTCGCGAGCGATTGGGCGGGTTTGTGGCGCCGCGAAGCTTCCTGATTTTGAGTTTTGCTTTTTCGGTTGGGGGGTCTGCGTCGCGGAGTGAGTGGAGGGTTTGGGGGTGTCGGGGACGGGGTTCGGGAGGAGGAGCCCGGCGGGTGGGTGGGAAGTCACCGAGTAAAGGGCGCGGAGGCGGGAAACGTAGCCCCGAATCCGGGGTCTTCAGGCAGGCGGGAGGCCGGAATCTGCCAGGGGAGAGGTGTCGGGATTGGGGGGGACGGGGCGGGGGGAGGGGGGCTTGTAGCCCTGGACGGGCCAGAATGAAATGAAAAGGGAGCGCAGGATCCGACACCCTGGGGCTGGGCCCGGCACCCCCTCGCCCCACACTGTGGGCCTCAGTTTCCTCATTGGCACCCTAAGGAATAATGAAAATACTAAGCAGAGTTGTGTGGGGTGGAGAGCAAAAGGCCGGGAGGAGGTGTGACCCAGGGTGTGACCCCAGCACAAGCAAAGAGAGAAAAATGGTTTAAACCCTTCTGGGGTGTGTGTGTGTGTGTGTGTGTGTGTGTGTGTGTGTGTGTGTGTGTGTGTGTGTGTGTGTGTGTGTGTGTGTGTGTGTGTGTGTGTCATTGTGTCAGTCCTGGGGTTTGAACTCAAGGCCTAGGCTCTATCCCTGAGCCTTTTTGCTCAAGGTTGGCACTCCACCTCCCGAACCACAGCTCCACTTCCGACTTTGCGCTGGCTCATTAGCGATATTGAGTCGTGGACTTTCCTGCCTGGGCAGGCTTCAAACGGCTATCCTCAGATCTCGGCCTCTTGAGTAGTTTAGGATGACAGGTGTGAGCCACCAGCTCCAGACCAAAATAAACCTGTTAGTTTTTGTCAGAAGCAAGGGCCTTGATCCTTTGGGAGATGGACAGTAGATGAGTGATGACTTAGAGCTGGGGGTGAGGGTTGAGGCACAAGAGACATAGCTAGAGGGTGTGGGAGTCTCCATGTGACAGAATGTTCTAAAATTCACCATGATGACATGGCACACACCTATGACTAGGTACAAACCCTTTCAGTGGTAGAGTGCCAGCCTGTCCTGCACCAGGGACTCACCGAGTTCAAACTCCAGGACCACCAGAATTAAAGCCTAAGAGCCATGGAATCGACTGGGAGTGTGGCTCAGTGGTAGAGCACTTGCCTAGCATGCATGAGGCCCTGGGTTCGATTCCTCAACACCATATAAACAAAAAGCTGGACATGGGTGCTGTGGCTCAAGTGGTAGAGCGCTAGCCTTGAGCTGAAGAGCTGAGGGACAGCGCCCAGGCCCAGAGTTCAAGCCCCATGACTGAGAAAAAAAAAAGAGTCATTGAATTATACACTTTGAAAGAGTAGATTTTATGGTATATATGAAGTGTGTCACCAAAAAGGGTTCTGTGGGTGTTTGAACCCAGGCTTTTCTCCAGCTTGGGATCCTCCTGCCCTACCTCACGTCAGGATTACAGACATGCATCACTTTTCCTGGCTCCCATGAAGCTATTTAGAAAGCATCATTTATAATCCTACCGTATCCACTCAATAGCCTTTTTTGTTTGTTTTTGTAGGTGGTTTTTTTGGCCAGGAGCAAATCGACCCGATTTGGAAGGAGGTGAGTATGAAGGAGTGTTCATTACATAGTGTGACCATCTCAGAAAAGAAAGGAAAAAAAAAGAACACTCTAAGTTCATAAAATATTAGGAGCTGAAGCTGCTTTAAAGAATAATACATTTAGCCGGGCGCTGGTGGCTCACGCCTGTAATCCTAGCTACTCAGGAGGCTGAGATCTGAGGATCGCGGTTCAAAGCCAGCCCGGGCAGGAGAGACCGTGAGACTCCTATCTCCAATAAACCACCAGGAAACCGGAAGTGGTGCTGTAGCTCAAGTGGTAGAGCGCTCGCCTTGAGCTGAAGAGCTAAGGGACAGCGCCCAGGCCCAGAGTTCAAGCCCACAACCGACAAAAAAAAAAAAAAAAAAGAATAATACATTTAGGGGCTGGGAAGGTGGCTCAGTGGTAGAGCGCTTGCCTTGCATGCATGAGGCCCTGGGTTCGATTCCTCAGCACCACATAAGCAGAAAAAAAAAGCCGGAAGTGGCGCTGTGGCTCAAGTGGTAGAGGGCTAGCCTTGAGCTGAAGAGCTGAGGGACAGCGCCCAGGCCTAGAGTTCAGGCCCCACGACCGGACCCCCCCCCTAAAAAAATAATAATAATACATTTAGGTATAGCACATTTTCTTCCAGAGTATTTTTGCTCCATTCAGGGGGCAGATATGATTATTGGAACTGAGCACCAATAGTTCATACTTGTAATCCTAGCTACTCAGGAGGCTGAGGCCGAGATCTGTGGAAAGAGGTTTAAAGCTAGTCTGGAAAGTCTGTGAGACTCTGATCTCCAATTAACCAAAAAAGCCAGAAATGAACCGGGCACAGGTAGCTCACGCCTGTAATCCTAGCTACTCAAGAGGCTGAGATCTGAGGATCACGGTTCAAAGCCAAGCTGGGCAGGAAAGTCCGTGAGACTCTTATCTCCAATAAGCCACTAGAAAACTGGAACTGGCACTGTGGCTCAAGTGGTAGAGTGTTCGCCTTGAGCTGAAGAGTGCAGGGACAGCGCCCAGAATGAGTTCAAGCCCTATGACCGACAAGAAAAAAAGCCAGAAGGGCAGCTGTGGCTCAAGTGGTAGAGTGCTAGCCTTGAGCAAAAAAGCCCAGGCCCTGAGTTCAAGCCCCAGGACCAACACACACACACATGAAATATATATGTACTATTGTGTTTTCCTTATCCCTCATTGTGTATTTTCATGTATTTGTTAGGTGTGAATAAGACAACATGAACTTTACCCCAACACCTACCCCGATCTGCAAAAAGTAAGACGTGTGCTTGTTTTTAAGTTGTTTAAGACTTCTTCAACCTTAGTCCAAGGCTAGAAAATGGGAGCTAGAAAGGCCCCTCTTCAATCTTGACTTGAACTATAGTAGATCTCATTTCTCTAGTCTTATTCAGAATTTAGATCAAACACAAAAACAAGGGATTGGAAGGGTGGCTCAGTGGTAGAGCGCTTGCCTCACATACATGAGGCCCTGGGTTCTGTTCCTCAGCACCACATAAGCCAAAAAAGCGGGCAGTGGCGCTGTGGCTCTAGGGGTAGAGCGCAGCCTTGAGTTGAAGAGCTGAGGGGAATGCCAGGGCTCATTGCGCGTTGGGACCAGCCACAGGGAGCAGCCAGCGTTTGAACGTGACACCGGCTGGCCTCATGCTCCTCACCGCCGTATCACCGGACTATGTTTTCTGGTTACTAGGTCATCTTCCTTCATTTACATTCTAGTTTTTCAAGTGATCTTTTCAGTCTCTCACATGCATTGCATCCAGTCTTAAACCATTGTGCTAGAAGACGGTTCATAAGTGAGTTTGAATCCATACGAGCCCTTGAAGCTACGCCGCTCTCCACTTACCTGTGCAGTGATAACACGTCAGCGCTGTGACAACCCCGCTTCCCCATCGCCCGCAGAATAACCAGCTCCGCCCATCGAGACATGGCGTCCGGCGTCAGGACCCCTCCCAGATGGAGGGCGATGACGGACTCCGTGGAGTCAACCCCCTTGCCTTCAACCAAAGAGCGTCTGGCCGTCCTCTGCCCTTCTCAGGAGCTCCTGGAGTATTACCAAAAGAAGATGGCCGAGTGTGAGGTGGAAAACAAGGACCTACTCAAGAAGTTGGAGCTCTACAAGGAAGCCTGTGAAGGCCAGGTAAGAGACGAGGCCCCGGTGCTGCGGCTTCCGCCTCCCGAGCAGCAGGGAGACACTGCGCCTTCTCCCCGCGGCCAGCGGCTTACCTCTGATCCTCCCCTGACAGCTAACTACTGGGCAACACGATTGCCTCCACGGCTTCTTGTTGGGTTTTAACTCAGGCCCCTTGCGCTGGCCAGGCGGGTGCTCTGCCCTGGAGTCACGGCCTCCAGCCCTTCTTGGGCATCTCTGACTGGTGACCTGCCTGGTCACTTAGGGGAGGGGAGATCTCCCTGTGAGCGGCTCCTCCGTCCCTTGCCCTCTGGATCACATAGCATCACCAGACATCACCAGGAGCATCAGCAGACATTGACTGCTGTGTCTTGGGCAGGCTGGGGAGGGCTAGAGGTAGAGGTGTGGATGCCAAGCTCCCCATAGTGAGAACCCTTCCAGAAAGGCCTGTCACATTCTAGAGTAAATCGATGTTACATGTTCAGCCATACTCAATCACTACGTAACTGTGGCTGGGGCCCCTCTCCCGCTCCTCCCCTCATGTCTGCCACATGAAGCCCGCCTTAGCCCTTCTGCCAGCCCAGATTGGGCTTCCTAGACCCACAGGATGGATGAACTCAGATGCCGGTCCTCACAGCCACCTACAGCCTTGTCTCCGTCTGTCTGTCTCTGGGGAGAGCACCTCAAGCATGCTAAGCATGTGCTCTATAACTGAGCCACACCCCTAGCTCATCCTTTAGATCCAGGGCTGGGGGTATGGCTCATGTGGGAAGGCACCTGTTTCATAAGCCCAAGGCCCCGAGTTCAGACCCCTAGTGCCATGAAAAAAAAATTCAAAAATTATAGAGAGTAGCCAAGTACTGGTAGCTCACGCCTGTCATCCTAAGCACTCAGGAGGCTGAGATCTGAGGATTACAGTTCGAAGCCAGCTCAGGCAAGAAGGTCTGTGAGAGTCTTTATCTCCAAGGAACCACCAGCAAATCTGGAAATGAAACTGTGGCTCAGGTGGTAGAGTTCCAGCCTTGAGTGAAAGAGCTAAAGGAAAAGGCCCAGGCCCTGAGTTCAAGTCCTAGTATCTATGTGTGTTCACACGCATGTGCATGCATGCATACACACAATTAAAAAATAAAAACCTAGTACTGTTGAATTCTGTCCTAGCGAACCCAGCTCTTGAGAATATTTCCACACCAATGGGCTCCTCCATGCTCCTTTGAAACCCTCCCTCCACTCCCCTTACCGGTGTCTTGCAGCATAAGCTTGACTGGGGTTTGCAGCAGAGGGAGGAGGAGATTGCCGAGCTGCAGAAGGCGCTGAGCGACATGCAGATCTGCCTCTTCCAGGAGCGGGAACACGTTCTACGCCTCTACTCGGAAAACGACCGGCTGAGAATCAGGTATAACAGAAGGAGGGACGTGTCAGAGGAAAGAGGCTGAATTACATTGGAAATGGTGGGCTCGTCCCCAGCCGTTTTCTTGCGTTCTGACCCCCCCTCCCGGGAAACAGACTCTGCAGGACAGTTCCCCGGCAGGCTTTCAGGAAAGGCACAGAACGCATTCGAGAATTACGAGCGCCGCTCAGTGGTGATGGAGGCGGAAGTGCCTCTGGGAGGCGGAGCCTTTTCCCTCCCCACACTGCCCAGTAGTGGGGCCTGAGGCTGCTGTCCTGGGCAGACGTAAGCCCCTGAGCCGAGCGCCGTCCTCAGGAAGGGCTCTGCCCGCTGGCGGTGGATGTGGCGACCCTCGGAGCCATGCACACACCGCTCTGCCTTGGGGGTGGGAGGGTGGAGCGTAAAGCCGTTCAGCCAGTGTGAGTGTTGGATGGCATTACGCACATCGCCACTGTCTAACGGCAGGATCTTCTCCTGGGTTCGCCTTCCGTGGCAAGGCCCCACGGCCCCTTCTCCCAGCCCTGAGCATCCGCCAGTCAGCACTCTGCTTCTCCGCGTTTGTCTGTGACGCCTTGTTAGCCGAACCCTGCAGTCCTTTGAGTCTTAGCCTCGCGTCAGCATGTAGCAAATACCTTTTTTTCTTTTTCATTTATTATTTTTTTTTTGCCAGTCCTGGGGCTTGAACTCAGGGCTTGGGTGCTGTCCCTGAGCTTTTTTTGCTGAAGGCTAGTACTCTACCACTTGAACCACAGCTCCACTTCCAGCTTTTTGGTGGTTCATTGGAGATAAGAATCTCACTTTCCTGCCCAGGCTGGCTTCAAACTCCAATCCTCAGCTCTTAGCCTCTTAGAGAGCTAGGATGATAGGCATGAGCCACTGGCCCCAGCCTAATTTACCCCTAGTAGTGTCCGGTCTTCATTTGAGGTTACTGTGGTTTCAAAATTAGTCAGAAGGGAAATCCTGTAGAAGGACGAGGGTCACTGGGTGTGTGGCACATGACGTGTGCTTGCCTCCCGTGAGAACGGCAGGGAGCTGGAAGACAAGAAGAAGATCCAGAGCCTCCTGGCCCTCGTGGGAACGGACAGCCAGGAAGTGACGTATTTCTACAAGGAGCCTCCCCACAAGGCGAGTACCGCAGGGGTGCAGGGCAGGGCGCGCCACAGTCAGCCTGAGACAGCGCCCAGAGGCCCCGGCCGTCCCAGCCCCTGTGTATGAGCAGTTTTCAGAGCGTTTTCCTTTAAACCCTTGGAATAGCACGGGGACCCCCATCCCACCCCGTAGAACTAGAAAACGCACAGCCGCAGGTGGAGAGCTCACCTAGCTTATGTGAGTTCATCCCCAGCACCACAGAAGAAGAGGAAAACAGAACCAAAGCCCCGAGGGGCGGGTGGCAGGTGCTTAAAAACAAGAGGCAGACTCTGCCGAGAACACAGCTCAGGTCTTGAGTCCGCATTTAAAATCTCGTTTATGCAGACTACACATGTATACACACACAGGAATCCATTACATGAAAGTGTCCACTAACTCTAAACCCCAGGCAGACCGTTCTTAATAGTTTTGTTCTACTCAGAAATATCTGTATGTACGTATCTGTGTGTGTGTGTGTGTGTGTGTGTGTGTGTGGTGTGTGTGTGTGTGTGTGTGTGTGTGTGTGGTGTGTGTGTGTGTGTGTAGTGTGTGTGTGTGTGTGTAGTGTGTGTGTGTGTGTGTGTGTGTAGTGTGTGTGTGTGTGTGTGTGAGTGTGTGTGTAGTGTGTGTGTGTGTGTGTAGTGTGTGTGTGTGTGCGTGCGTGTGTGTGCGTGTGTGTGTGTGTAGTGTGTGTGTGTGTGTGTGTGTGTAGTGTGTGTGTGTGTGTAGTGTGTGTGTGTGTGTAGTGTGTGTGTGTAGTGTGTGTGTGTGTGTGTGTGTAGTGTGTGTGTGTGTAGTGTGTGTGTGTGTGTGTAGTGTGTGTGTGTGTGTGTGTAGTGTGTGTGTGTGTGTGTAGTGTGTGTGTGTGTGTGTAGTGTGTGTGTGTGTGTAGTGTGTGTGTGTAGTGTGTGTGTGTGTGTTTGTGTAGTGTGTGTGTGTGTGTGTGTCTGTGTGTGTGTGTGTCTGTGTGTGTGTGTGTGTCTGTGTGTGTGTGTGTGTCTGTGTGTGTGTGTGTGTGTAGTGTGTGTGTGTGCGTGCGTGTGTGTGCGTGTGTGTGTAGTGTGTGTGTGTGTAGTGTGTGTGTGTGTGTGTAGTGTGTGTGTGTGTGTGTGTGTGTGTAAAGTGTGCAGCCCAGGCTGGCCTCGAAGCCCAGGGCTTCCTGACACTGCCTCTCCCACGCTGAGGTGGGAGGTGCGTGCCGCCACGCCCAGGCAGCCCTTCACATCCATTAACAGTTTCTCAGGAGTTTGGTTGTGTTTTTTGTTGTTGTTGTTGTTGTTGTTGTCGGTCATGGGGCCTGAACTCAGGGCCTGGGCGCTGTCCCTCAGCTCTTCAGCTCAAGGCTAGCGCTCTACCACTTGAGCCACAGCGCCACTTCCAGCTTTTTTCTTTTTGCTTATGTGGTGCTGAGGAATCGAACCCAGGGCCTCATGCATGCAAGGCAAGCGCTCTACCACTGAGCCACCTTCCCAGCCCTGTTTTTATATTTTTGAACACAGCTACATCAGTACCTGCTTGCTTTCTGTTCTTTTCCATAAGGACTTTGTTAAAGAGTCCTTTCCAGACCCATTTGAGAGAAACATTATTTATTTTAATGTATTTATGCATTCAACGTATTTATAGCTTATATATATCAATAGTATGTTAAACGCATAGTAAGCATATATAATACGTATTAAACACATACTAAGCATATATAAATACGTATTTATTGTATTTATTTTCATATGCGTGTGCCCATCCTGGGGCTTGAATTCAGGTCCTGGGCACTGTCCCTTAGCTTTTTCTACTCAAGGCAAACACTCAGCTCCACTTCTGCTTTTGGAGTTTATTGGAGATAAGTCTCATGGACTTTCTGCCTAAGCTGGCTTCAAACCTCAATCCTCAGATCTCAGCCTCCTGAGTAGCTAGGATGACGGATGGGACTCATCAGTCCACTATTCATTTGTCTCCTCAGCACTAGTCTTTAATCCAGAAATCTGTTGCTCCGCCCACATGGCCTGCGGCACACCCGGCTCCTGATGCGAGTGTGGCCAGCAGGCCCTGCTGGGCCAAGCACGCCCATGCTTCCGACTTTGACAACCCTCCACCCTCCTTTGCTGCTTCAGGTCAGCATTCCCCAGAAGACCCTCCAGCCTGTGGGTGCACAGGAGCCGGAGCGGCCTTCCGAGTGCAAAGCAGGTAACCACGCGCCCTTGCCCCGGCCACCCAGACTCTGTCTACCACGCAGCAAAACCTCCGGCGCTCCCAGCATCCAGGGCCACGTGTGATTCAGTTCCGTGTAGCGCAGGTGTTCTTTGCTTTTTGTCTTTGTTGTTGTTTTCATGCAGCTTTCCCTATTGATACGTGATTATATCCACCCGTCCATGGGAGCGGTGTGGCATTTCAGCATTGGCTACGTGTGTCAGGAGCGTGGCATCATCACAGTGAACACAGCTGTTAACTCACACAAGCACCTTTGTCTCTTCCATTTCACTCTCCCCCATTTCACTTAGGTTTATTTTATTTCACTTAATTACTTTGTTTCACTTCAGAGGTGCATCTTGGGTGCTATGCACCCAAGCTGTTTACTAGCAGTTCTCAAATATACATTTATTTATTGTTAATTCTTTAGTGTGTGTGTGCGCGTGTGTGCGTGCGTGCATGCATGCATGGGGCCTGAGCGCTGTCCCTGAGCTCATTTGCTCAAGGCTATACCACTTGAGCCACAGCATCACTTCAGGGGGTTTGGTGCTTACTGGGGGTGAGGTCTGCCTCCAGTTTCCTTCTTGTTGTTGGTCCCCTCCAGTTACATAGTTTAACTTTTGCATAATTGGCATTGAACATTGTGACTGCATCTACTTGGCCTCCTCCCCCCATTCTTGGGGTCCATTCCACAGCGCCGTTCTTTATGAAGACTATAGATCCAACTTGCTTCATCTCTTCAGGGTCACCGTGGTGTCCGGGGAAAGTCCCACCGAGGTCCCTCGCTTGAAAGATGCAGCGATTCGGTTAGGGCCATTATGTATGATTGCTGCTGTATGTTTTCCTTTTCTCCTCTGCACACACACCCAGTGCTGGTCCTTGAATGGCGGCGAGAAAAGCTGAGGAAAGTTCTTGATGCCATGTTGTCTTGTATTGCAGATCCTAAAACAAGCAGGAAAAGAGCCGCGCTGAGAGAAAAGGAAGCCAGTGCCGAGCACCACCAGCAGGACGTGGAGACGCTGGCCCTCCAGGTGACCTGCGTGACAAGTGTCCCCCGCCCCTGGCCCCGGCAGGTGGCACGCGAGTCAGGAGACCGAGGCCACTGGCTTCTAAGCTCTTCATGTTGTAAAACCCTGAATTCTCGACGTGAACATTCTAGAACCTCTCAACCTGCAGCCCACATGCTAAGCCCTACCCCACAAAACCATCCTAAAGTGAGAGTTTGCCTGGTGGTTGGCCTCGGAGACAGGCAGAGTTGCAGAGGGAGCGGGTCTGGGCTGGCGATCACCGTGCGTGACCTCACGGGTTGCGAGGTCCAGGAAAGCAGCAAATCACGTCTTGTCCTCCTGTCCTCGGTGGAGTGCCGGGACCAGGATTTTCACCTGTGGGCGGGGAGGTCTGCTGGTTTAAACGACAGGTTCTACCTTTGGCCAATGTCTCTAGAGTCATGACAGCAGACTCGGAAGGAAATTCTATTGCATTAATTTACAGGGCCTGGGGTTTGAACTCAGGGCCTCGAGCCCTGCCCCCAGCTTACGTTCATTTTCCTTTTTTTTTTTTTAGTGCCAGTCCTGGGGCTTGAACTCAGGGCCTAGGCACTGTCCCTGAACTTCTTTTTGCTCAAGGCTGGTGCTCTACCACTTGAGCCACAGCACCATTTCCGGCTTTTTCTGTGTGTGTGGTACTGACGAATTGAACCCAGGGCTTCATGCATGCTAGCCAAGCATTCTGCCTCCGAGCCACCTTCCCAGGCTGCTTGCTCTGCTTTTTGAAACCCAGAAACTAAGAAGAGCCATTCCGATTCTGTGCAGTTAGGGCATCTTCAAAGGGCATCAGTCCTAAGGGGCAAAAGGAGGCCAGGCCAGGCCAGAGTGCGAGTGAGGGAGAGGACAGTCTGTCATCTTGTCTGCGTGACACAGATTTGGAGCTGAATGTGCAGAGTCAACCCCATTCCTAAGACCGCAGGAGCGTTAGAGCTCTAACAGCTCTCCTGCTGTACTTTTGGGCCTCCTGTGGCTGGGTTTTCCTTCTGGCCTCGAGCTGACATGGACAAGGAGTGATCAGCGCCCCCTGTCGGCCTGTGTAGGTACAAGCACTGCAGGCCCAGCTGGAGGAGCAGACCAAGCTTTCCCAGGAGCAGGTGCACGGACTCATGGAGGACAGGAGGATTCACATGGAGGAGATCCAGGTTCAGCAGCAAAGAAACCAGCTCAGGATCAAGGAGCTCACGAGAAGGTGAGTGTCTCAGGCTCTCAGCCTTTCCCTCGAGGCTGGTGCTCTACCACTTGAGCCGTGCCTGCAGTTCCTTGCTGGTTATTTTGTAAAAGGAGTCGAGTGAGCTTTTCTGCCCAGGCTGGCCTTGAATTACAGTCCTCCAGATCTCAGCCTCCTGAGTAGCTAGGGTTCTAGGGCTGAGCCATTACCACCCAGCTGTGTGGGTGGCGGTTGAGGGAGGGTCTTGCTGAGCTTTATCGCTGGGGCTGGGGCCTGCCTGTTTGTGCTGCTCCCATGTCACCAGAGTGACGAGAATGTGCCGCCATGCCAGCCAGTGGTTGAGGTCACTTCACCAGCTTCTCTGCCCAGGCGGGCCTTGAACCCTGGTCTCCCTGCGTCTGCGTCCCGTTCTTCCAGTGTTCGTGCAAGCTGTTTCCTTAGGTTGTTCCTCCCGCTTCTCTGGGGTTGTGTAGCCTTCCCAGTGCTGCGAGTCCTCCACGGATGTCAGACAGCCACCATTCCCCGCGCCAAAGCTCTGACATCTCGGCATCAATTATGAGGGACCCCATTATCGGACTCTCGGCCCGTATTCACTGTGTGCTTCAGCCAGGCTCAGAGCAGCAGCTGGGGTGGGGCGGGCGCTGGCTGGTCCCCTTCCTCCACGTCCCACCATGACGCGGCCCCTCTGAGGACCCGCCCCCACCTGACAAAATGCGTCTCTGTCCCCGGCTGTCCCCGTGGGGCCTCTGTCCTGTCCCCTGCCTGAGCACAAAAGCCACACACACGCTCCCTGCATAGCACCCAGCCTAAGTTGGCTGAGGAGAGAGCCCAGGGCCTTGTCCCTCAAGGCCCCGCTGACCCTCAGAGTGGAAGCCCAGCCATGGTTTCCCAGCTCATCCATCACCACCCCCGTGGGGCATGATCTCTGCATCTGACCCCCGTGGTGCATGATCTCTGCGTCTGAGCACCGTGGTACATGATCTCTGCATCTGAGCACCGTGGTGCATGATCTCTGCATCTGAGCACCGTGGTACATGATCTCTGCATCTGAGCACCTAATGTGTCTTCCGTGTGCCCCATCCTCTGACGGCCAGTGGACGGCATGACATCCAGGCCCACAGTGACTGTCCCCAGGTGTCGCTTTCATCCCGTTTGTGCATTCAGTCTGTACGTTCCGCGTTTGTAAGTGAGAGCATGGCGTAGGACAGGACAGAAGTGCCTGGTGGAGCAGGAGCATCTCTGCGTAACCATCCGCCCGCTTCTGTGTACGCAGACAGCGCAGGCCTGAATAACACCTCCTTCCCAAGCTCTGTGCCCGCCCCGCGCTGCTGCCCCCTAGCGGAGTGTCCTGTTACCCCTGGGAGAACCATGTGGGTCCCACAGTGTTGTGGGTGGTCTCCTCACGGTATGTCGCCTCTTACAGGCACTGAGATCATTCGAGAGGTTATTTTTCTAGGTCGTGATGGCAAAGTGATGACTTGCTAACCGCCAGAGATAATCTGTCCTAAAGATACCAGCAAAAAAACAGACTAAACAATGAAGCGGAGAGGACGTGGAACTCTGGCTCAAGTGGTTTAGCACTAGCCTTGAGCAAAAAAAGCTCAGGGAAAGTACTCAGGCTCTGAGTTCAAGTCTCATGACCAACACTACCCCCCCCAACACACACACAGGCTGATCTGTTCCTGACCCTCAAAACCAGTTATAAGGAATTGTTGAGATCTGTGTAGGTGGTGGGGCGGGGAGAAGGGGGGCTGGCCGGGGAGAGGGGGGTCAGTAGTAAGAATTCTACCAGACTGGAGAAAACACACTGTTGAACTGGAAAACTTGATATGCTGTACCAGCATGAGCAGGTTTTTTGTTTGTTTGTTTTTGCCGGTTGTGGGGGCTGAACTCTGGGCCTGGGCGCTGTCCCTCAGCTCTTGAGCTCAGGGCTAGCGCTCTACCACTTGAGCCACAGCGCCACTTCCAGGTTTTTTTTTCTGCTTACGTGGTGCTGAGGAATCAAACCCAGGGCCTCATGCATGCGAGGCAAGCGCTCTACCACTGAGCCACCTTCCCAGTGCATGAGCAGGTTTTGAACGTAAGACAGAGTATACATTGCAGGGGATGGAGCATGTAGAAGATGGAGGAGTTAAAATAGACTCAGGCGTTGAGGTAGCCTCCTAGGAAAAAAATCCATCTCAACAAAGGACAAGATATGAGCAGGTGTGGCGGTACACTCCTGTAACCCATGCTGCTCAGGAGGCTGAGGCGGGAGGATGGCAAGCGTGGGACCTGAAGGGAGGATTGTGCTCCATCAGGCTGTGCAGAAGGTTAGCAGGACCCGTCTCGGCAAGCCAGGCAGGCACCGTGAGGCAGGGCTGTAGTCCCAGCTGCGCTGAGGATGGCAGTCATAAACACCAGAACAGCAAAAAGGAGCGAGGGGCTGGGTGTGGCCCCAGGCAGGGAGCTCGCTTGGTCAGCTGTACCAGGCCCTGGTTTCCAGCTCAGCCCCGCCAGAGAAAGATAGGCAGCGACCAGCCATGCCACAGAGCACACACCTGGAAGGCAGGACGGCCAGAGACAAAGGGACTGACTCTGCTGTGCGTGTGCCGGGCCTCGGTCTTGAACTCGAGGCCTGGGCACTGCCCCCGAGCTTTTGTACTCAAGGCTAGCACTAACCCACTCGAGTCGCAGCTCCAATTTCTGGCTTTTTCTAGTTAATTGAGGATGAGAGTCTGATGGGCTTTCCCACCTGGGCTGGCTTTGAACCGCATTCCTCAGATCTCAGCCTCCCTGAGCAGCTGGGATGACAGGCGTGAGCACCAACACCCGGCGATTCTTTAAGACACCATTGCTCCATTCCTCCCCGTGTCTCTTCTGGGACACACTCAAATACAGGCCATGTGCGCATATTTCTGTCATCTTCCCAATCGCAAGGCCTCCATCGGCGCTGTGTAAAGCAGTGAAGCCAGGGGCTTGGGTAGATCCGGCACGCTGTGACAGCACCAGCCACGCGGTCTCCGGTGCTGCAGCTGCGTGTCCGCCTCTGTCCCCCTCCCCAGCCTCCACCACACGCAGGAGCTGCTCTACGAGAGCACCAGAGACTTCTTGCAGCTCAGGTTTGACAGCCAGAGCAAGGAGCAGTCGTGGATGCTGGAGAAGGACCAGTTGGTGTTGGAGCTGCGGCTGTACCGGGGGAAGGGCAGGAAGAGGGAGGACCGCAGCGAGAAGGGCCCGCCCTCCCTGCACGACAGCCACCCTGCCCAGCAGGAGTACGTGAAGGTAACGGCCCGAGCGTTCCTGAGCCTGCGAGCCATGTGCGGGCAGCATGCAGGGCGTCACCGCCGCCGTGGCTTCCGGGGGTTGGAGATGCTGTACAGGCTTCACTCCTTCAACCCGAGGGCCAGGCCGGTGCCAGCGGCTCACCCCTGCCGTCCCAGCTACGCAGGAGATCAGAGACGTGGAGGGTCCGGTTCCAAGCCAGCCCAGGCAGGAAAGTGTGTGAGCCTCTGATCTCCAGTGCGCCGCCAGAAAGCCAGAAGTGGCGCCGTGGCTCAAGGGGTAGAGCGCCAGCCTTGAGCTGAAGAGCGGAGCCACGGCGCCCAGGCCCAGAGTTCAGGCCCCACAAACGAACAAAAAGTTTCTAGTAGCATCCCTTGGAATAAGGGCGAAGAGAAGAGTCTAGATAGGTTTCCTGCATTCCCCAGAATTCCCTGCCGCGCTTCGCCTCCGCCTCCTCCCTCCCCGGCTGCGCTGCGGAAGCGCTGCTCACCCGCCGCTGCTCACCCGCCGCCGTCTGTCCCTTCGCCCGCAGTCCCTGAAGGAGCGGCTGCGGCAGGAGCAGCGGCTGTCAGCCATGTACCAGGAGCAGTGCGTTTCCCTGGAGGAGGAGCTCGCCCGCATTCGGGAGGAGGAGGGCGTGAGGAGAGAGATTTTCAAGGTAGGGGAGGCCCCGCCTCCCTCGCGGGGTGGTGGGGTCGCAGGGCGCGTGCGCCCCCTCCCTCCCCCCGCCCCCCTCCCTCCCCCCCGCCCCCCCTCCCCCCGCCTCACCCCTGCACGGCCCCACGCAGGACCGCTCTCACAAGATGGGGAAGCGCCTGCAGCTGATGACCAAGCGCTACGAGGCCCTGGAGCACCGCCGCATCCTGGAGGTGGAGGGCTTCAAGACCGACATTAGGATTCTCCGGCAGAAGCTCAGAGACCTGGAGCAGATGCTCCACAAGGTAAGGGCTGGGCCCCGGGACTGCAGGGAGGAAGGGGCTCCCCCAGAAGAGCCTGCACCCGCCAAGAAGCCCCCCCTGAAAATCAGCTCAAGCGCCCCCTTGAGGACGGGTGGAAACAGGGAGTGATGAATATTTGCATCTAAGCCGGGCACCTGTGGCTCACGCCTGTCATCCCAGCTAGATCTGAGGATGGAGTCGAAAGCCAGCCCGGGGGGGGGGGGTGGGGGGGGACGCCCATGAGACTCTCATCTCCAACCAACCACCGAGACGTGGGAAGTGGAGCTGTGGCCCAAAATGGTAGAGCGCCAGCCCTGAGTGAAACTCAGGGCCAGCACCCAGGCTCTGAGTTCAAGTCCTAGGAGTGGTGCACGTGCATGCACACACACACACACACACACACACACACACACGCTTGTAAGCAAACTTGGGAGTTGTTCCTCCCGCCCTGTGTCTGTCTCACCACCAGGCCGAGGGGGGCAGTGGGCAGAGCAGGGCTCCCAGCTTCCGGGCCACGTTCCCTCAGGACCCCTCATGGACGCTTAGGGTCCCCACAAAGCCTCCGCTCCGCGGCAGCAGGAGCGAGGCGGCTGTGTCTGCGGGTGTTACGGGGTGCCGCTGCGGCCCGCCTGCCTTCGCTGCATCCCGAGTCACCGAGGCTTGCAGGGCCTCGCTGCACCCGGGATCCCGACACGCCGCCGCCGCCCTCTTCCTCCTGCCCCTCCGCAGGCCACGCTCAGCACCCAGGCCAACAAGGACCTGGCCATGCTGTGCGACATGCGCAGCAGCAGCCGGCGGGCGCACCGGATCCAGGGCGAGCTGCGGAACCTCAAGTCCAAGGTGTTCGGGCTGGAGAACCAGCTGCGGCTCTGCTGATCTGGCCCCGGGGCGTCCTGAGATGGGGGGACCCCAGCCCCGCAAGGCACCGGCGGGGGACAGGCAGGCTGGGGTGAGGAGCAAGCTCTTTTCCAGGTGACGCGTTCCTTGTAGTTTCCACGGTCCCGCTGTAGCCTTGTTTTCGTTCTTGTTCTTGTTTTGGGGGGACCCTGGATTACTTACCATGTGTTACCTGGTTTCGTTTCTTTAAAACGACGAGGAAACTTAGGAAGCAATGTCTTGGCTGGGCTCCGAGGGCAGGGCGCCTGTGAGGGGGGGGGAAGGGGAGGGCGGGGGCTCCCGCTAGGCTGGGGGGGGAGGCTGCGGGGCTCAACTCCAGGCAGACCCGACCGCGCCCATCAGCCCGCCCCGAGCGGCCACCAGGGGGCAGCAGACACCCCGGCCCGAGCTCGGCCTGCATCCGGGACACCAGCGGCCGCCCTGGCAGCCCAGGGGACCCTGGGTGAGAAGTTTGACATTTCGTCAGTAACACGTTGTCTTTTGTGCTTTCACTTTTAATAATTTGTGTTTCAAGTGAACTGTTTTCAATAAAGACTCTAACTTTTCCTGCATGTCCTGTAAGAGCCAGGTTAACAACTTGCCTGTCCCTCCCGTCTTTTCTTGTCCTGTGCTCAGCTGGGCAGTTTTGGGGTGTGCACACCTGCTCCCCGAAGCCCCTCGGGGCCACGCGTGTGGAGGCAGCAGGAATGGAGGAATACCGGTGACATGCACACACCCAGTCTGCTCTAAGCCCCAATGTCAGTGGTGTGCGGCATCAAAAGTTTGCGAGACCCCATCTCAGTCAGTGGCTGGGCGCGGTGGTGCACGCCTGTCATCCCAGCAGCGGGCCCCCGTGTGAGCACAGATACGCACACCACATGTTCAGCCTCCTCCGTGGAGGTGGATTCTTCTGGGTTTTTCTGCCTCAGCTGGTCTGGAACTTTGATCCTCGGGATCTCGGCTTTCCGTGGGATGGCATGTATGAGCCCGCTGCATGCAGTAATGGGTAGAGACAGGATCTTGAACATTTCTGTCTGGGCTGGCCTGGAACCACGATCCTCCTATTCTTGGCCTCCCCAGTAGCTAGGATTACAGCTGCAGCGCCCAGCTTTGGCTCATGTACCTCCCTCTAGATCTAACTTTAGGTCACTGTAAACTGCACAGCAACTGTTAAAGGCAGGGGGTGCTGTGCGTGTTTTTCCCAGCTTCCCCTCTGACGGGTTTAGCTGGCAGTCGCTCCATCCTGTCCGCCGGTCTGTCCGCCTGATCCCCGCCCTCAGCCCTTTGAGTCCTACCCGCCGGTCACCCCTGCAGCTAACCAGCTAACCACGGCAGCGCCGGCTCCGATCGGTGCCAAGCCAGTGCAGCCCTGCTGGCAGCCTTTTAATTGGCAGCCCTGCCTTGACATGCAGAAAGGGAGATTAAAGATTAAACGGGGGACCCAGATTTCAAGGAGCCCGTGTGTTATCACCCCGCCGATCCTTAGATCTCTCTGGGCCCCGCTCCGCCAGCGGGACCCACGGAAGGGCGGTGTTCGGGCTTTCACTCAGAACAATCCCCCCCCTCCCCGCGTGTGAGATTCCAGGCCGCCCGGCCCCTGATAAGCCCTGCAGAAAATAGCTCTGTTTCTTCCGTGTGCCAGCCGCCAGCGGCAGCTCGCTTTCTCTCTGTCAAAGCTTTGAGCTCCTTGCCCCAAAAATGACCTTTAGGAGCCTCGCTCTCCTGTCCTTCTGCCTCCTCTGCCAGTTTCCCGAGCCTCGCTCCGGCCTCGTCCCTGGAATCCTGCGCTCCACTCATCAGCCCGACCACGCCGCCAACACCTCCCTCCCCGTCTGCTCTTTTCTTTTTTTGGTTGGTGCCGGTCCTGGGGCTTGAACTCAGGGCCTAGGCACTGTCCCTAAGCCTTTTCCCTCAAGGCTGGCGCTCTACCACTTGAGCCACAGCGCCACTTCCGGCTTTTCTGGTGGTTCATTGGACCTAAGAATCTCACAGACTTTCCTGCCCAGGCTGGCTCTGAACCCCAATCCTCAGATCTCAGCAGCCTGAGCAGTGTCATGGAGGAGGCGCATGGCAGAACACAACAAGAGCAAAGGCTCCCAGCCGCCTGAGGCCGCTCTGCCTGCCTGCTTCCTCCCAACAGCTCCACACGGGGGGACAGTCCTTCACCACTGGGCTTTTGGGGGGACAGTCCACATCCCCTAGGTCCTCTCACTCCTTGGATCATAGTAGGATATACCTGTCATCCCAGCTACTGGGAAGAAGAGAGGCCAGAGAATCACAAGTTGGAGACCAGCACGGAGCCGGGCGTGGTAGCTGATGCCTGCAGTCCCAGCTGCTTGGGAGGCAAAGGCCCCCTCTGAGCAATGGGAGCTGCGAGACCCCGTCACAAAGCAGCGAACGCAAAGGACCGGGCAGAGTTCACGTGTCCAGCATGAGCCTGGCACACGCAGGGCTCTGGCTTTAGTCCCCAGCACCACGAGAAAGAAAAGAAAAACCCTGTGGAGTTTCTTTCCCAAGAACGCTCAAAAGCCAGCGCGGCGTCCCTGGAGAACGCTATGGAATTTAAGTGAAACCTACCCCCCATTTTTTTCCGTCTAGAAAGCCAAAGTAACAGGGATGAAAGACAGGGGATCTGAGCCCGCCCAGGAGGCGGGTGACCAGACTTGGTGAAGACCGGCTTGAGGCCTCAGAGGTCACTGGGAACACGATCAAGGAGAAGCTGGCGCGGTGGCGTGCGTGTCTCTATAGTCCCAGCTCTCTTGGGAGCCTGAGCCCAGGCGTGTGACACCAGCCTGGGTAACACAGCCAAAGACCCTGTCTGGGGAAAAGAATCCTCTGAAAGAAAGCTGAGAAATTGTCCTTGCAAAAGCCCTGGGCTCCATGGCTCACATCAGCTCACTCCGGAGGCTGAGCTCCAGAGGATCGAGGTTCAAGGCCAGCCTGGGCAAAAAAGTAAACGAGACCACCCCCCCCACCCCCATCTCAATCAATAAGCTTTGGCTGGAGGTGTGGTAAAGTACCTGCCTAGCAAGTAACAAGGCCCTGAGTTCAAACCCCCGTAACCACCCCTCCAAAGATCAAAACCCCAAACTACTTGTCCTTCCATCAGTAACGCTGGAGACTGCCCCGCGCTGGTGGCTCACGCCTGTAACCCTAGCTTCTCAGGAGGCTGAGATCTGAGGATCGTGGTTCAAAGTCAGCCCGGGCAGGAAAGTCTATGAGACTCTTATCTCCAATAAACCACTCAGAAAACTGGAAGTGGCGCTGTGGCTCAAGAGGTAGAGTGCCAGCCTTGAGCTGAAGAGCTCAGGGACAGCGCCCAGGCCCAGAGTTCAAGCACCAGGACTGACAAAAAAGAAAAAGCCAAAAATGGAGCTGAGTGTAACTCAAGAAGTAGAGCGCCACCAGCCTGGAGCAGAAAAACCTAAGGGGACAGTATCCAGGATTTTGGAGTTGGAGCCTCAGTACTGGGCACAAAAACAAGACCCCAAAGCAACAACCCCCCCCCAATAAATAACTAGCCTTCTACATGGAGCATGTGCGAGGTCTCCCGGGAGAGCAGATGGAATTTCTCCGCCTTGGCGGCCTTGCTGGGGGCTCTGTGTTTTCTCCCCTCCGTGGCCAGTCGGGGTGGCGGCCACGGACTCAAAGGCCAGTCTGTTCTCGGGAGCCGACGCTCCCGCAGCAGCCCCGGCCCAGACCCCGGCAGCTGTGCTCAGATAACGGGGGGCCCTGGGAAACCCGAGCCCCGGGCCCCATCGGCCCCACGGCCTGGCCGGGCTGCAACCTGAGCCGGGGCCGGCCCGATAGGAGATCTGCACTGATTGAGGGGGCAGGCCCGGGTTTCCTGGCTCACCCCGGCGGCAGCCTGCACCTCTGAACCCACACAAAGGAGGGTTTCAGAAAGTCTGGCCGGGGCTTGGACGCCGGGGCCGGTTTGTGGCTCTGCGCGCGTGTACTGGGCCTCAGGACCATTGTTCTGTCTCACAGGGCCATAAGGTAGGTTCATAGAACCGAGGGAGGGCCGGGGCCTGGGTCATCTCCAGAGTTGGAGGCAAGAGAAGAAACATCCGTTACCCCCCTGTCCCCCCGGCTCTGTGGGGGCCACTGAGATATGTCCTCAGCCTGTTCCATTTCTGTTTGGTCAGGGGAAGGCACCTTTAAATGAGCAACTAGAGAGAGAGAGAGAGAGAGCCTCACAAGAATGGAGAGTAAGCCCAGGGTCCCATGACTGCAATGTCTTGTCGAATGACAGAAGCATTCAGCGATCCACCCATGGTAGCACACGCCTGTAATCCCAACTTCTCAGGCGGCAAAAATGGGAGGACTACAGTCCCGAGGCTCTCTGGCAAACACGAGACCCTGTCTGAACAACACTAAAAGCAAAAAGGGCCTTGGGGGAGGGTCGTGTGACTCAGACACGGGACAGCCACCGGTAACAAGTACAGAGCCCCGCGCCACGCCCCACACCACAAGCAAGGACTCTTGAGTGTCCCTCTTCTCTGTAGGAACGCGCTCCATAGAAAGATCTGGAGGCAGTGGACAGAGGGAAGGAGGGACAGGCACGAAGATCTCTGGAGTGAAGAGCGGGCAGCAGGTGGCTGGGGAGGGGGGAGAAGGGGGGAGGGGGGCTGGGGGAGGGGGGGAGGAGCACGAGGAGGAGAATCATGTGGCTGAGCCATGCCAACTTCAGCTCAGAGTTTCCAGAAGGACTCATTTCTCCAGGGGAACTAACAGGACAACAGCACACACCGGCCGGGGGCTGAAGACTAAAGATGTACCAGATCCCTGCCTAGCAAGTGCAAGGCCCTGAGTTCAAATCCCAGTACTGCCAAACAACAACCAAAAGGCACCTGATCCAAGGCCTTGAAAGTGGAAGTTGGCTGCTGGGGCTGCCCGGCCCGAGGCCCCGTGGTGGCTCTCCGGGCTCCCACAGCGGAGCCCGTGACACCTACGTCTTGTGTAGCAAGGGTTTGCACGTGCACACGCACACATACACAGCATGCACACGACCATACGTGTGCACACAGATGCACAGCATGCTCACACGCACATACAACCCCAATACATGCATGCACAAGCACACCTGCCTGCAAGCACGCAGCCACATCTGCAGATGCAACCATGCATGTGTGTAGCACACGTGTGTGCGCATGCCTAACATGCACACCTATGTGTGCACGCACAGACGAGGAGGAGCAGGCTGGAGAGGGGGAAGGCCTCAGCACCAGCGGGCTAAAGATCTGGTCCCTGGCTCTTTGACCTTCAGGTCACCTTGAGGAAACCAAGGCTGGCAAAGCTACTTCGAGCCGGGCCACCTCCGGTCCTTCTTGTGACAGTCTGCCGCCGGTGACTGGTGGCACGGCTCCACGCCCCACCCACCGCCCCCCGCCTGGCACAGCCAAGCCTGCAGGTGAGGGGCAGCCTAGGACCGCAGCCCGCAGCCTAGGACGGCCCGGACACAGCGACCCGGGCTCCAGGCAGGCCCGGAGCCTCTGGATTTGCTGGGAGGTTCCGCCAGGTGTTTGCTCCGGGGAGACCCGCCCCCAGCCACCATGGCACCCACGCCCCACGCCATCCCGAGGACTCCGTGCGCAAGATGGACAGCGCACTTCCCAAGAGGAAGAGCTGCTCACTGCTGGGAGGAAGGAGAGCTCCGCTTTGCCCTCCCCTGCCCTCCCTCCCCTTCCCCTCTCCTTCCCTTCCCCTCCCTCCCTTTCCTTCCCCTCCACCTCGTTTCCCTTCCTTAGGTAAGCACTCTACCACTTGAACCTCTCTTCCTTCCCTCCCTCCCTTCCTCCCTCCCTCCCTCCCTCCCTCCCTTCCTCCCTCCCTCCCTCTCTCCCTTCCTTCCCTTCTTCCTTCTTCCTCCCTCCCCTTCCTCCTTTTCCCTTCCTCCCTCCTTCCTACCTTCCTTCCCTTCTCCCTTCTCCCTTCCTTCCTCCCTTCCTCCCTTCCTTCCTTTCGTCCTTCCTTCCCCCTTCCTCGTTTCCTTGTTTCCTCCCTTCTCCCCTCCCTTCTTTCCTCTTTCCTTCCTTGCCTTCTCCCACAGGCTATCCTGCAACTTTCCATCTAATTCCCCTGTCAGAGCCTCCTGAGTGCTGGGACCATAGGCACGCACCACCATGCCCAGCTTCTAACAGAGAGTTCTAGAACCAGAAACAGGCCAACTGTGATCAATTGGGAAAGGAAATGTGTGAGGCTCGGCTCGGTGGTAAAGTGTTGCTGAGCACGTGTGGCGTTAAAGTATGAAATTGCTGTTTAATAAAATGCCTGCGGTGGTGCAGGTCGGTAATTCCTGTACTGGGGAGGCTGAGGAAGGAGGATTTTGAGACCAAGGCCAGCCTGAGCTACATAGAAAAAGGAGGGAGGAGGGAAGGAAGAAGGGAGGGAGGGAGGGAGGAAAGGAGGGAGGGAGGGAGGAAGGGAAGGAGGGAGGGAAGGAGGAGAAAATATCTTTAAAAAAGAAAACGTGGCGGCAGGTGTGGTGGCAGGTGTGGTGGCACACAGCTGTCACGTGAGCTCCTTGGGAGGCAGCGAGAGAAGGATCCCAATTAGAGGCTGCCCGGGCAAAAGCTCAAGACCCTATCTGAAAAACAAAAAGGCAAGATGGATGGAGTGTGGCTCCAGTTGGAGAATACGTGCAAGCCAAGACCCCAAGTTCAAACCCCCCAAGACCACTAAAGGAATTAAAGGAACACATTTTGGAGGGCAGCGAGCCGAACCCACTCTAGCTCAACAGGCTTCCCACGGTCAGCCGGGAGATGAAACGCGCTTGGGAATTTCCGGAAGCCACTAAGTAACTGGAGCAGGCGGGTGGATGGGAAAGAGAATTGTAGGAAGATTTTATCTGATTGGTGGAGGAGATGATGGTTGGGGTTAAGGTGGGAGCTGGGGGCGGGGATTTAAGAAAGAATTACAGTAGCCCAGTGGACATATTTAGACCTTGAGCTTCTAATTAAGGCGGAAGGAAATCAGGACATTCGATCCTGATCCTGCTGCCCTCAGCTGGGGAGGCTTGCATGATAGGCACATGGGCTTTGTTTTTGTTTTGTTTTTGCTGGTCATGGGGCTTGAACTCAGAGCCTGAGCGCTGTCTCTGAGCTTCTTTTGTTCAAGGCTAGCACTCTACCTCCTGAGCCACAGCGCCACTTCTGGTTTTTTCTGCTTATGTGGTGCTGTGGAATCGAACCCAGGGCCTCATGCATGCGAGGCAAGCGCTCTACCACTGAGCCACCTTCCCAGCCCTGAACCTGGTTTAAAAAAAAAAAAAATCTGGAACACTTGTGACTTTTCTCCTTCTTCTCCAGGAACTAGAGTGGAAAAATCAGTCCTTTCCCAGATCAGTCACCTCAAGTAGAGAAATGGTTCCACTTGCTGACCCTCAGGACTTTAATTATCTCATTTAAATCAGCTAATACCCCTCTGCTGGCCTGCAGCCAGGCCTGGAATGTAGACTGGCTCCTGGACCCTTTGAACTCTTGAGTGATTTTCCTTATCATTGGCCTTTGTATTTTTTCTTTGCTGTCTTCTTTGTGGTCTTGGGGGTTGAACTGGGGGCTGGTAAAGCGTGTGTAGCTGGGACTACACATACCACCCGTTTGTTGAGAGGAGGTTGACCTCCACAACCTCTGGTTCTAAACCTCCTCACTGGCTGGGATTATAGATGGGAGCTACCATGCTGGGTCCTGGGCCCTTTTAAATTTTTGCTTTGTTTTTTAAATTCTTATTGTTATTTTTAACTTAAAAAACAACCCACAAGACTCTACCGCATCTAATTCTCTCCCATCCGCCCGGCCATCCCAGAATGGGGGAAAATTACTTGTTGTGGGTCTCTCCGCTGGGTTTTCCCTGGTCCTCTGAGGGAGACAGTTCAGGGAAGTAAGGATCTTCAAATGTGATCTGGCAGACCCAGCGATGGCTGAACAAATAATACCTCACTTCCCCTAGCAGAACCATCATAGGCAAAAAGAAAGAATGAATATGAGAGAGAGAGAGAGAGAGAGGGGAAAAAGAAAAGAAACAAAAGGCCTGCCGGGAAGCCAGGTGCGGGTGGCCACCCGCGCTAGCTGCCAGCAGCTTCTGGGGAGTCTGAGATCTGAGGGTGGAGGGTTAAAGGTAGCCTGGGAAGAAAGTGTGTGTGGGAGGGACTGTGTCCCCAGTCACTCAGCCACGCTGGAAGGGGAGGCTCCAGTGGCAGAATCCTGAGGGACAGGCCCTGAGTTCACGCCCCAGGCCGGCACACACACGTGTGCACACACACACACTCACAAATAAAAAGCCTGCTCCGCAAGCCAGCCTGTCACCCAACACGAACTGGCCTGTACACCCGGGAGCCCCAAGAGGTGACTCAGTTTCCCTTGGCAGAATCTCACTCCTATGATCTGTGTCCCACCTCCTGTGGGGGGGAGGAGGGTGGGAAACCCGTCCTTCGGCCCCACCTCCTGTCACCCAGCAGGAGCCACAGCCTCTGCCCCTTACTCCAGGGGACAAACCTACCTGCGCCCCCTCCCCGTCCCCTCCTTCACGGGGGCGGGGCCAGCCCCTGTGCGGACTGGGCGTGGCTTACAGGGGCGTGGCCCTGGAAGGGGCGGGGCATCCAGGCTAGCGTTGATGGGCGTGGCTTGTGCGGGGCGTGGCCCAGGCAGTGGTGGGTAGCGTCTTCCCCGCTCCTCCTCCTCGGGGCGGAGCCATCCAATCCCAGAGGGCGGGGTGGGCGTGGTTTGTGCGAGGGTGTGGTTTGTGGGCGTGGCCGGGGCGTGGCCCGGGTACCCTCTTCCCTGCTCCGAGCAGAGCAGTCTAGTCCAGACAGCGGACTGGGCGTGGCCTGTGGGGGGCGTGGCCGGGCAGGGGCAGGCAGCCTCTTCCCGGCTCCTCCTCCTCTGGGCGGAGCCGTCCAGTCCAGAATGCGGATTGGACGTGGCACGTTCGGAGGCGTGGCCTGGGCGTGGCCCGGGGCGTGGCCCGGGGCAGGGGCACACGGCCTCTTCCCCGCTCCTCCTCGGGGCGGAGCCCACCTGCGGCGGGAGGCGCGGACGATGGGGGCGCGGCCTGGGCTTGGGCGGGACAGGTGGGGTGTGAGGTGCTGCGCGGAGCTGCGGGAGGCCAGAGCGGAGGCTGCGGATCACCGGGACCAGCGAGCGAGCGCGCCCGCCCGCCCGCCAGCCCAGGGCCGGCGTGGAGGTCCCCGGGCGGCCGACACGCCCGGAGCATGCCCCGGAGCCCGGCTGGAGCGCGCCCGGGGGACCCGGCCTGAAGTTCGGGGCGCGGCGCCATGGGGAGCCCCCGGGCCGCGCTGCCGCGGCTGCTGGCGCGCCCGGCCCGGCTGCTGCGAAGGCGCTTCCGGCTGCTGCTGGGGCTGGCCGCCGTGTCGCTGGGGCTCTGGACGCTCTACCTGGAGCTGGTGGCGTCGGCCCAGGACGGCGGGAACCCGCTGAACCGCAGTGAGTGGGGCCGGGGGCGCCCGGGGGGTGGGATCGCCGTCCTGGGGGGTCCCCCAGCCTGTCCCCCCGACCGCACCCACCCAGCGCCGTCCCGGACACCGTGCGCTGCCTCTGTCCGTCCGTGCCTCGGTGGTCGCTCCTGTTCCCTGCAGTCGGTGTGGCCACCGGCAGCGACCTTTCCATAAAGGCCACTTGAATGGTGGGGGGACCCCCCCCCAGCCCTGTGCAGCCCCAGGGGCCACCAAGGACCCTCGGAGGGGAGAAGGCACAGGGCGCTCTACCCGGAGCGGGTGTGGTGCTTTTCCTCCTGCCGTGGCCAAGGAAAAAAGAGGGAATTTCTGGGGACAGTGAGTGAGCCGGCGAGGCTGGACGTGTGCGTGTGCACGCGTGTGCACGGTGTGCGGGCACCAGGCTTGAACTCAGGGTCCTGGAGCTCTCCCTTGAACTCCACGCAGCGCTCTCCTTCTGGCTTTCTCGCTGGTTGATTGGAAAACAGTTGGATTTGTCTGCTGGGGGCTGGTCTCAGACTGCGATCCTCAGAGCTCAGCCTCCCAAGCGGCCTGGAGTTGCAAGTGTGAGACCCCCCCCCCCGGCTGCAAGGGAGGGTGCTCCGCCACCACGGCCAGGTGGAAGGAGGGGAGCCGCAGCTCCTCTGGTCTTAAACGGCCTCAGCGCCCCCCCACTCCATGTGGACACTGTGATTGCCACTTGAGTGTTTCCAGGCGCAGGACAGCTACTGGGAGGAAGGCAGCTCACTGGCTTTCCAGAGTGTACCATCGGCCCAGCTGCCTCCCCTTGACAATCTTGCTCTAGCACTTTCTCCGCCGATCAGCCTCAGGTGGCTGACGCCACAGGTTGGGCCCAGCATCGAGTCCCTGGAGAGGCCTCTCCCCGCTTTTCCCCCTCATCACTGGGACCCACCCTCCTCCCAGGGCATCTTGGCTTTCTCATTCTGAGCCATCGGTTCTAGGATCTGCCAAGTTCCCTGCCTGGATGAAGCTGACTTGGTTTTCTTATTCTTTGTTTCTTTTTCCGAAGGCTCCTTCTCAAAAAAAAAAAAAAAGTTCCCAGTGTCTGATTCCAGAACTGGCTTTCGGCGTCGCTTCGATTTTATTCACTGTTTTTTTTTAAACGTGTTATTATTTGAGACAGGGCTTGGAACTCTCCATTCTCTAATATTATCTCCCCCCCAACACATACACACACACACACACTCACACACAAACACACGCTGGGATTACAGGCATGCACCACCATGCTTGGATTTCACGCCGGAGGTTTTTTAACAGGTGGCCAAGCCTGGGCATGGAGGGACCGCTGGGGTTTCCTTCCCTCTGCCTCCTGGAACCCACGGTCCATCTGTGACAGCACGGGTCCCCTCTTTTGACTGTGGTGGTGGCTCCCCGCGTCCCATCTGCTTTACGTGTCACCAAGCCAGGTGTTTGGCATCAGGGTCCCCTCTGGTCCTACAGATGGAACGGGCCACTAGGCACTGCTCCTCTGCAGGGTAGAGGGGGGTCATAGGAGGAGGAAGGAGGAACACAAGGTAGGAAACCGCCGTAGCTTTCCTCCACACCCTGCATACCGGCAGCAACCGGAGTTGTAAAACTGCCCTCCGGGGACTGTATGGGGCCCTGACCACAGCTGCCGTGGCCCCCTCCTGCCTGGCTTCCTCTCACCCCCACCCCCAGCCTCCTTTTTCTAGTAATCGTTGCCAGTTTTCGCCACCGCCAGCCCCGCTGCCCAGAGCCTGTGATTTGCCTGTCCCTGGGAGAAGTCCTCGAAAGATGGCAGTCACCGAGCGGCAGGCTGGCGGAGTAATGACAGGGAGGGAAGGCCACATCTCCCACCGTGAGCTCTGGAAATAACCCCCGAAGCTGGAGACGTGGAGGTGGACAATTTGGGCCACATGTACAGAAAAAGACGTAACCGCAGTTGGGAGGAAAACAAGCGAAGTCATTCACAAGTAGAGGAAGAGGGACGAGACTGGGCGCTCGCCTGTGGCGCAGACACTTATTTAAGAGCAAGCACAGGGCTGGGCAGGTGGCTCAGTGGTAGAGCGCTTGCCTTGCATGCCTGAGGCCCTGGGTTCGATTCCTCAGCACCACATAAGCAAAAAAGAAAAAAGCCGGAAGTGGTGCTGTGGCTCAAGTGGTAAAGCGCTAGCCTTGAGCTGAAGAGCTGAGGGACAGCGCCCAGGCCCAGAGTTCAGGCCCCACGACCGGACCCCAAAAAAAAGAGCAAGCACACCCTGAGCAGGGTAGATAAGAAGTTTCTAAAATCTCAGCCCTCCTTCCTGGAAGGTGTCAACTGCCCATAGAAAATAAAAAACGGCCACCCACAAAACAATCATTAAGTTCCCCAAATGTAGCAACTAGGCGTGGCCAGGCCACTGCTCTGACTCCATTCACAAAAGTGAGACCACCTGAGAACAGCTTGGCGGCGGGGTGAAGATTTTGCAAGGTTACAGAAAGAAGGCCGTCCTGACAGAAAGAACAACGTATCCAAAGACCCAGCTGGACAAGTGGCTCATACCTGTAATCCCAGCTACCTCGAAGGCAGAGAGAAGGATTGTGGTTTGAGGCCAGTATGGGAAGAAAGTTCTTGAGTTTTTTTTTTTAATCTCCGTAGAGAACTGTCTGTGCTTGTGAGTGTCTGTTACCCTAGCTATTTCAGGAAGCCTAAAATAGGTAGCTGGAGATCTAGGTGTGCACCTGGGCAGATAACAAGACCCTATCTTCCAAATAACTAGTTAGAAAACATAGCCGGAGGTGTGGCTCAGTGGTAGAAGCCCCTGCCCAGAAAACTCAATGCCCTGAGTTCGAACTCCAGTACTGCTCCGCGCCCCCCCCATTTCTACAACAAAACATAGAGAGAATTCACATTCAGAATACTGAGCAGCCGGGGGGGATCTGGCATGAGACTTTTCCTGTCACCTGTGGCTCGCGCCAGCTATTCAGGAGGGCTGAGATCTGAGAACTGAGGTTCAAAGCTGGTCTGGGCAGGAAAGTCTGTATGACTTGTATAGCCAGTGAACTATACAGACACACAAAGCCAGAGATAGAGAGAGCTGTGGCTCAAGTGGTAGAGCACCAGCCTTGAGCAAAAAAGCTCAGGGACAGCATCCAGGCGGGAGTTCAAACCCCAGCCCGCACACATAAAAAGGGGAAGGCTCTGAAGAGCAATCGGGGCTCTGGGACAGGGGAAGCGGCCAGCTGGTGATGGGCTCTAGGGTCTGGAGCTGCCACTGCACATAACCCCCCCACCTCCATGTGTTCAGCGGCGCCCCGTGTTTTTGCCATCTCCCACATGGCCTTGAGTGGCTGAAAAGCACCCTCGGGAAACGGAGCCTCCCGGAAGGAAAAAGATTCTCCATCCGAGCAGGTGTTAACAAGCTCTGGCTGTCTCTGCAGATTGGATTATAGCTAGGGATCTGAGGAGCTTCTTTCCTTCCTAAGTCACCTACTGCCAGGACCGGCCAGAGTCAAGACATGACGTTTGGGCCCAGAGCCAGAGTTGAGTGGCTTCAGGCCGGGAGCCAATTGGCCAGAGCTGCCTCCCTGGTCCACCTCCGGGGACAGCCTAGGGGGGCCTTCCAGTCCCCCACCCGACCCCAGCCTGGCACTCTGCTTCGGAGGGCATTCAACCCTCCAGTACCGGGTAATGCGAGCCGCAGGCAGGGGGAGGGAGGGAGGGAGGGAGCGCCTGGCCCTGTGTGTCCCGCCCCCCTGCGGAGTAGACCTGGCCGGTGTGGGGGTCCCTGTGGGAAGAGCCATGTCACACTGCCTGGCAGGCCGGCTTTTCCCTTCCGCGCTCCGTCGGCTCGCTTTCCCGTATTGAACGTTATTTCACTTAGCTGTTGGGCTATGCACATCACCGAGTTAGTATCCGTCCTGGGCAGGCATGGCAGAAGCTTTGTTCCGGTCATGGATAGTCGGGTCCAAACGTGCAAGTTCCCGGCCTTTTCCCCTAGCCAATACCCTCCTGAGCAGCCCAGGAATTTCTTCCCTGGGCCAGCATACTTGCTACCCAAACAAGCCAGGTGCCGGTGGCTCACGCCTGTCAGCCCAGCTACTCAAGAGGCCGAGGCCTGAGGATCTCAATGTGAAGCCAGCCTGGGTAGGAAAAGCCATGAGATTTTAATCAGCAAAAAGCCGGAAGTAGTAGAGCTGTGGCTCAAGTGGTAGAGCGCTAGCCTTGAGTGGAAAAGCTCAGGGACAGCGCCCAAGACCTGAGTTCAAACCCCAGCACCAGCACACACACACAAAAATAGATGATAGGTGGTTAGATAAGATAGATCAATGATAGGTGATAGATGATAGATGGGTGGATGGATAGACAGACAGACAGATACAAAAGCAAATAGAAGGATGCCATCAGCCCTTCTTTATAAGAGTATCTGGCTGGGTCCCAGTGGCTCACGCCTGTCATCCTAGCTACTCAGGAGGCTGAGATCAGAGGATCAAGGTTCAAAGCCAGCCCAGGCAGGAAAGTCCATGAGATTCTTATCTCCAATGAACCACCAGAAAACCAGCTGTTGAGCTGTGGCTCAAGTGGTAGAGCGCTCGCCTTGAGCTGAAGAGCTGAGGGACAGCACCCAGGCCCTGAGTTCAAGCCCCATGACCAACCAAAAAAAAAAACAACAAAAGTGTCTGGCAGCAGGAATGCGTGCTTGACGAGAGACTACCGTATTTGGTGTCTGTCCCTTCCTGGGCTCTTCTGTTCCTCTTCTGGGGGACCTTCCTTAGCCGCATGTGTGTCTTTGCGCCCCTCCCCGCCCCGCGTGGCCTCCCCCGCCGTGCCCGCCCGCAGGCCTGCTCCTCTACAGGCCCTTCTCTGTTCTGGTTCGCAGAGCCTGCCGTAATTTTCCAGGCCCCGGGAAGCCGGCTTTGCTCTGGCCGGGCCCAGCGGAGCTGGGACGGGCGCCTTTGCTTTGTTTGGAAGGGGGCCTGGAGGTTCTTGGAGCCTACCCACTTGCTCCCCGCGCTCTCCCCACGTCCACTGCTCTCAGAGAAATTCCCCTCTGAAAAAACTTTCCACTGGTACCATTCCTTCTGCGGATGGGTGGCGAGCGCTAAACGAGGCCATACATCCAAGCCTCGGCCACCACTCGACCTCGTAATCCACATAGCTAGTGGATTTATAAGTTAGCCGACAGAAAATGCCAGCGCCAGAGAGAGGGGCTCTGTTGCGTCTAAGGGAAGCGGGCCCGTGAGTAGGCTCTTTATTCCAAGCAGCACCTGACAAACCTCTGCATGTACTCTCTTTTTTGCCAAGCTTGAACTCTGAGCCTGGTGCTGTGCCTGAGCTGACCTTGCTCAAGGTCAGCTCTCTACCACTTGAGCCACAGCTCCCCTTCCAGTTTTGTTTGTTGGTTTTTTCTGAGTAGTTTACTGGCGATAAAGACTCTCATGGACTTTCTCCTACCTGGGCTGGCTTTGAACCACAGTCCTTAGATCTCAGCCTCCTGGGTAGCTGGGATGACAGGCGTGAGCCACCGGTGCCCGGCTGTTTTGTATTTTGTAGTCTCTTTGGTGGCAGGGGTGACGCGTTCTAAAGCTCAAAGGAAAATGTTTCCAGAGCCTTCAGTGTTTGGTGGGGAACTATGTGTGTGGAGTGACTGTGTGGCGGGGTTCCTGGAAAAGATGGGGCCCGGCTGAAGTCTCCACCATTACTCACCGGGTCGTGGGACCTTGGCTGCCTCATCTAAAGTTGGACAGCCTTCCTTGCAGAGCTTTGCCGATAACCATAAGGTTTAGAGGCTGAGAAGGGGAGGATCCCAGTTGGAGGCTGGGCCTGGGCAGGCAGGTTCACAAGCATCCCAACCTTTGGTTAGGAGGCTTGAGGATGGAGGTGTCCAGGCCAGCTAGGGTGCTGTGAGACTCCCATCCCCACGGGAAGAAGTCGGATGTGGCCGCACACGCCTTCAATCCCGGCGATGATGGGAGGTCTGGAATCGGGGGAGGGGGAAGGGATTTGGGTCTGCTAGGAGGCACAACGCTCTATCCTAAAAATAACCCACGATGAGCAGCTGGAGTCACATCTCCGTGGGATCGCTTCGGCCCAGCAGGTGCCAAGCGGCCCTGAGTTCAAGCCCCGGTACCACCTCACTTAAAAAGAGTCAGAGTGTCAAAAGAGACCCAACACATTTGAGTTAGGGCCAAATACAACTTTGGAGGGTTTCTTTAGGTAGGCTTTACACTTGATCGGGAACTTGGATTCCATCAGGAGCCAAGGATTCTCTCCCCTCTCCTCTTCCTCTTCCTCTTCCTCTTCCGCTTAGTGGAGGGCCCTGGGAAATGGTGGCGGAAGATCGTGGGGGGAGAGAAATAGCGGAAGACTCCTGCCCCCACGTCTTCGTTCCAATGACTCCAGGGCCTGGTTCTTGTTCAAGTCCTAGGAGCTCAGGCAGTACTTGGGTTTGAACTCAGGACTTTAGACTTGGCTGGGCAGGAAGGTGCTCTACCACTTGGGACAGGCCTCAAGCCGGTGTTGCTTTTGTTTTCGACTAAGGTCCCATATTTCATGCCCTCCCAAAAACAATCCTGGGTGCTATCTTCCTGTTTGTGCTCCCACAAACAGGAAGGGGAAGATGGGTTGAGGTGAAGGTCTTACTGTGTGCCTGGGCTGGCCTCAGACTTTGAACCTCTGAATCTCTGCCTCCTAAGTAGCTACAGTTATGGGCATGTGAGCCACAATGTTCAGTTCGCTCTAATGGTTTTTTTTTCTTTTTAAAGTTTTTTTTGGGGTGGTATTGTGGTTAGAACCAGGGCTCTGCCCCCTTGAGTCATGCCTCCAGCCCTTTTTCTCTGGTTATTTTTAAAATAAAATGTCACTTAAAAAAAAATTTAGCCCAGGCTGGTCTGGACCACAATCAACCAGCACTGACGAGACTCCTGTTTAGGTGGGGGTAACAGCTGCGTTATCCTGCTACACCCCGTCTTTTCTGCAGAGGTGTGGAGTTCAGGCCTCAAACCTCCATCCTCGCGCTCGCCACCTTCTGAGTAGCTACGGGCCGGGCCGGCGTGCGCCGTTAGAGCGGACTTTAAAACGAAGTTCTGTTATCCCTCGTGTCATCTAAAACCTGCCGTGGCCCTCCACGGAGGGGCTGTGAACGTTGTGAGCATCTGCTCCCCAAGAATCCCCCGTGGGATTCTTTTCCCTTTATGGAGGGCTGGTCTCTGTCGGTAAAAGGAAGTTTGTCGTGTTTCATGCGGAACTTTTAAATAGGTGTCTGTATTTTCCTGAAGAAGAGGGAGGAGGAGGAGGAGGAGGAAGAGGAGGAGGAGGAGGAGGAGGAGGAGGAGGAGGAGGAGAGGAGGAGGAGGAGGAAGAGGAGGAGAGAGGAGAGAGGAAGAGGAGAGAAGAGGAAGAAGAGAAGAGGAAGAAGAGAAGAGAAGAAGAAGAAGAAGAGAGAAGAAGAAGAAGAAGAAGAAGAAGAAGAAGAAAGAAGAAGAAAGAAGAAGAAGAAGAAGAAGAAGAAGAAGAAGAAGAAGAAGAAGAAGAAGAAGTCCTCCTCCTCCTCCTCCTCGGCTTGAGTTTCTAAGGATCTCCTACCCGCTCCAGCAGTGTGTGTGTGTGTGTGTGTGCGCGCGCGCTGTGCGCGTGTGTGTGGTATGCGTATGCACACATGTGTGTATGCGCACGCATGCATGCATGCTCATGCGCTGCGTCTCTACAAAGGTGAGTGTTCTATGTGATGCATGTAGTACCGGCTGGCTCACAGCTAAGGGACCCCGTGTCCCTCAGAGCAGAGGCTCCTGGGAGATGGCGGCCATGCGGCTCAGCACTGGTGGGTGGCCTGACGGAGCAGTTAGGATTGGGTGGAGTGACGGGGGTGCGCTCTTGCTGTCTCGGGCATGAAGGTGGTGTTTTCCTTCTGCTCACGCTCGCTTTGTCTGTCTCTTGGTTCTCTGGTCCATCCGTCAGTGGTGGGAGTGAAGCCGCGGGGACTTGGCGGGTGGCCCGGTGGGGTGGTGCACGCCTGTCCTCCTGCCACTTGGGGGAGGCAGGAAGATGGTGAATTGGAGGCCAGCCTGGTCTCCGTACAGGGTCAAAACAGACAGAGCAGCCGAACACCCAGACGAGAAATCAGCACCTCTCAGGCGGTTCCGCAGCCACCCAGGGGTGGAGGTGGATTTCAGCTGCAAGGAAGTCCGGTGAGAGCTAGGACGGTCAAGAAAAGAGGCCAAGCCCTGCGCGTGCTGCTGCTGCTCCTCCTCCTCCTCCTCCTCCTCCTCCCTCCTC